>NC_133463.1:37837500-38437500 GCF_048565385.1 Saimiri boliviensis | reverse complement strand
CCTGCACCAAACCTCAGCAATGTGCAATTTATCTATGTAACATACCTGCACATGTACCCTCTGAACCTAAAGTAAAAGAAAAAAACAATGAAAACAGTAACAACAAATCAGCGAAGTGATTAGAAATACAGGCTTTGGACCATGATAGGCCTGGTTTTTTTCATTAGTAGAATATGTGGATCTGTATCAATTTCACAAGGTAACTGCAAAGATTTAAAAACATATGCTTTATTAAGATATAACAGATGCTCAATAAATGCTACTTTTTTAGATCTGAAGTTAATATACATTATTTTTTCAAAATCATTATCAATTTGTAGAATCCTATCTGATAAATTTTGAATATTTATTTAACTAAAGTGACTTACAGATGACTCCACAGACATTGTCTACAGAACCAAGGTACCAGTGCACAGGTGTTTTGTTTAATATGAATGTGTCTTCTGAGCCTAGGTCATTACTGATGGAGTTCCAGTTACCAGTTACCAGTTCCAGTTACTAGCTTTGACACACTACAAAGGGCGTATATAGAAGCATTTCAAAAATAGTTACTATCCCAAAGCTTTGTTGGTTGCAAATTTAGTTTCTGTGCTCCCTCCATACTATTTTTTGAAATGTTTATTTTTTTTTTACCAGAAAACTTTTCTCAAAAACATAAACTCCACTTTTAAAAATTAGAATCTATAAAAATGATGAAATTCTAGCCCCAAACATACACATTATTCTTTCTTATGTTTTAAATCATTCATAAAATTTTTATATGACCAGAATGGCCCACAAAAGGTAAATCCATAATTACTTTTTGTATTTTGTCTCTTAACACTTAAGATAAAATATTGCAGCTTTTCTATTTATTTTCTTAGAATATATCCATACCACACTTTAGTAGGGAATCTTCTTTGAGGAATTCTTTCCCGAATTTAAGTTTTGACTAACAAAGGAGTACAATGGATGGCAACATTATGCTTTACATTCGTGATTCTCTAACCAGGCCAAATAGTAATACCACTTGAGAACTTATAAGATACACTTCTTCCAGCAGAACCATCCAACACCATTTAAATCTGAATTCCGGGGATAGGGCCCAAACATGGATTTTATTTTTCTATCCTAGTTTCCCAGATAGTTCTGATTTATAGTGAGGAAAAAGTCACAAAAACATGACTAAATTTTATTTCAGATTTTAGAGAATTCTACACCTACATGTTTAAGTCTTCCCATTTCAGTTCTTTCCCCGCTTTTACTCTCACACAGTTTGTTTGCTACAGGGTTGCTGCCTATGGTTGGCACATTGTGGAATCTGGCTGACAAGACAGTGGAAGAGATAGAAATCCAACTCCTTAAATGCTCACAACCATGCAATCTACCATTCCCCCATGAACGGATGCCCTTGTCCAACTTATTACATAGACTAGCTGCAGCTCTGTGAATATGAATGCTAATTCGTGGGTTTCTGTTTTCCAGTGACTATTGTTCAAAAATTCAATTTCTAACCAAACTCTATGTGTAGAAACAAACAGAAATAATCAGTTAGGTGACTAAGCATTTGTTAATTTGGTTTCATGTTTTTTTTTCTCTACCAATTGAATTCCTATATTAATAAAGGAAGTTGCAACTTGTAGTTCAAAAAATAGTTGTGAAATATTAGACAGCTCATTGGACTAGGAAATAGAAATCCAAAACACTAGTTGCTTGCCTTGTGATTGTGTACAAATCACTCGAGCCTCTAAGCCTTAGTTTCTCCAACTTTGAAATGAGAGAAAAATATATGCTTTCTGGTCAGTCACAGTATTATTATCAGAAAAAAGTTTTCTGGATACCTTTTATAAAATACAGCCATGTTTTTGAACGTCCCCTGCTCAAAAAGCCTTCAATGGCTCCCAGTTGCATGCAAACTGAGCTTGGCTGACAAGGATAATTACCAGGGGATGGTAAGTGTCTCTACCTTACCCCTCAGAGATTTCAATTCTAATTTAGTAGGGCTGTAATGAGACCAAGAAATTCATATCTTTGAAAGCACACTTGAAGATTTTGAATATTAACCAGATTTAGACACTATTCAACTATAGAACATAAAAGCAAGGATGAGGTGTAAGGAAGAACACGGCTGGGGCATCATAGAAACTGAAAGCCCTTTTCCAGTCACCCTCACTTCTAGACACCACACCCAACCTGCTGCTTTCAGCACCATTCAGGATTAATAAATCTCAGTTGAGACTGAGAGCTATGTCATTTGGAAAAGCATTCCTCCCGATTTTAATTACTCCTTCCTTCTGCATCCTGTTAGGCACCATTGCTTTAGTGTATAATTGTTTAATAAAGCTTTATTACAAAGCATGTCATTCGAGGTCATCTGTGATTGGCAATGACCTGCCTTTCCAAGTTTATCTTCACTACTAATCCTCATATATTCCACAATCCAGCTAAATTTGTTTTCCTAAACAGATCCTAAATGTTCCCACCTCTTTGTGTTTGTACATTACTTCCTATAGATTGTCCTTCCACCTTTACCTGTGAAGATTTAGGTATTTGAGTTTGAAGTTCACGGAATTGATGGGGGATCAGTTAAAGCAGGCCCTTTTTAAGAAAATGTATATAAAATTAGGTACAACAGTAATTATGTATTTAGAAGGGGTCCATACAGGTGAGAAGTTCTAAAGTTTAACTACATTAACTTTAGAGTAAATACGTTTTTAACTATTATGAAACTGTATGAACCATTCCAGACCTAGCTGTAAAGCTACCCAGCAGGTACTTTATCTGATCCTCCTTAATAGATTGTGCAATATGTGTTGATTTCTCTCTTCTGGTATTTACTATATCCATTCTTGTAGAGTGCTGTAGTCATACAGGGTAGTATCATGAAAGATTAATGAATAACACTTTTTCTGCAACTCCTTGAACCTTGTGGCTCTTCCCCAGTTCAGAAAGCTGGGATAATGCAAAGTTATAGGTAGGAGAAGTGTCCTACAGCACATTACAGATAATCTAGAAAGAATTCTTAGGTTTTTAATTTAGCCATTCTTAGGACAGTCAGAAAAAACTTAACTGTACAGAGGAGTGTCTACAAACCAAACACATATGTTTTATTCAGTCCTCTCTAAATGAATTCCCAACTTAATCCCCTTATCAGATTCCATCTCCCACTGCTAAGACAGGCAATAGAAACTTAAAAAGCACTGATACGGTTAGGCTTTGTGTTCCCACTCAAATATCATCTTGAATTATAATCCTCAGAATTCCCACATGTCAAAGGAGATACCAAGTAGTGATAATTGGATCATGGGGGTGGTTCCCTCATGCTGTCCTCATGATAGTGAGTTACTTCTCATGAGATCTGATGTCTGATGGTTTTATAAGTGTTTGGTAGTTCTTTTTGCATTCATTATCCCTCCTGCCACCTTGTGAAGAAGTTGTCTTGTTTCCCCTCTGCCTTCCGCCATGATTGTAAGTTTCCTGAGGCCTCCCCAGCCATGCTGAACTGTGAGCCAATTAAATTTCTTTCGTTTATAAATTACTCAGCCTCAGGCAGTGTATTAGTTCATTTCTCACTGTTGATAAAGATGTATCCGAGACTGGGCAATTTACGAAAGAAAGAGGTTTAATTGGACTTACAGTTCCACATGTCCAGGGAAGCCTCACAATTATGGCAAAAGGCAAGGAGGAACAAGTCACATCTTATATGGATGGCGGTAGGCAAGAGAGACAGAGAGAGAGAGATAGGGAGAGAGAGACAGAGACAGAGAGAGAGAGTGAAAGAAAGAGAGAGAGAGAGAGAGGTTTTTTGTTGTTGTTGTTGTTGTTGTTGTTTTTGTTTTTTTTTTTTAGACGGAGTCTTGCCCTGTTGCCCAGGCTGGAGTGCAATGGTACGCAAACTTCACCCACCAGGTTCAAATGATTCTCCTGACTCAACTTCCCAAGTAGCTGGGATTACAGGCACCTGCCACCATGCCCAGCTAATTTTTGTATTTTTAGTAGAAATGGGGTTTCACCATGTTGGCCACAGTAGTTTCAAACTCCTGATCTTGTGATCTGCCTGCCTCAGCCTCCCAAAGTGCTGAGATTACAGCACTGTGCCCAGCCAGAACTCCTCTTTTTAAAACCATTTGCAGATCTCTCCCATAATATGTGGGAATTCAAGAAGAAATTTGGGTGGGGACACAGCCAAACCATATCATTCTGCCCCTGGACCCTCCTAAATCTCATGTCCTCACATTTCAAAACCAATTATGCCTTTCCAATAGTTCCCAAAAGTCTTAATTCACTTCAGCATTAACTCAAAAGTTTATGGTCCAAAATCTTATTTGAGATAAGGCAAGTCCCTTCCACCTTTGAGTATGTAAAATAAAACCAAGTTAGTTACTTCCTAGATACAATGAGGGTAGAGGCATTGGGTAAATAGAGCCATTCCAAATGGGAGATGTTGGCCAAAATCAAGTCCAAAATCCAGTGGGGCAGTCAAATCTTAAAGCTCCAAAATGATCTCGTTTGACTCCAGATCTCACATCCAGGTCATGCTGATGCAAAAGGTGGATTCCCATGGTCTTTGGCAGCTCCACCCCTGCAGCTTTGCAGGGTACAGCCTCCCTCCTGGCTGCTTTTATGGGCTGGCACTGAGTATCTGTGGCTTTTCCAGGCTCATGGTATAAGGTGTCACTGGCTCTACCATTCTGGGTTCTAGAGGACAGTGGCCCTTTTCTCACAGTGCCACTAGGTGGCTACCCTGTAGGGACTCTGTGTGGGGGCTCTGACCCCATATTTTCCTTCCACACTGCACTAGCAGAGGTTCTCCATGAAGGCCCTGCCCCTGCAGCTAACTTCTGCCTAGGCATCCAGGCGTTTCCATACATCTTCTGAAATCTAGGCAGAGGTTCACAAACCCCAATACTTGACTTCTGTGTACCCACAGGCTCAACACTGTGGAAGCTGCCAAGGCTTGGGACTTGCACTATCTGAAGCCATGGCTCAAGCTATACATTTCCCCCTTTCAACCATGGTCACAGCATCTGGCACCCAGGGCACCAAGTTCCTAGGCTGCACACAGAATGGGAACCCTGGGCCTGGCCCACAAAACCACTTTTTCCTCCTAGGCCTCCTGGCTGCTGTGCAGACCTCTGACATGCCCTAGAGGCATTTTTCCCGTTGTCTTGGGGAATTAACATTCAGCTCCTCATTACTTATGCAAATTTCTGCAGCTGGCTTAAATTTATTCTCAGAAAATGGGATTTTCTTTTCTATCACATTGTCAGGCTACAAATTTTCTAAACTTTTATGCTCTGCTTCCTTTACAAAATTGAATGCCTTTAACAGTACCCAAGTCACATCTTGAATGCTTTACTGCTTAGAAATTTCTTCTGGCAGATACCCTAAATCAGGCGTCCCCAAACTTTTTACACAGGGGGCCAGTTCACTGTCCCTCAGACCGTTGGAGGGCCGCCACATACTGTGCTCCTCTCACTGACCACCAATGAAAGAGGTGCCCCTTCCTGAAGTGTGGTGGGGGGCCGGATAAATGGCCTCAGGGGGCCGCATGTGGCCCGCGAGCCATAGTTTGGAGATGCCTGCCCTAAATCTTCTCTCTCAAGTTCAAAGTTCCACATATCTCTAGGGCAGGGGCAAAATGCCACCAGTCTCTTTGCTAAAACATAACAAGAGTCACTTTTGCTCTAGTTCCCAAAAAGTTTCTCATTTCCATCTAAGAGCACCTCATCCTGGACTTTTATTGTCTTTATTGCTATCGGCCTTTTGGTCAAAGTCATTTATCAAGTATCTAGGAAATTCCAAACTTTCCCACATTTTCCTGTCTTCTTCTAAGCCCTCCAAACTGATCCAACCTCTGCCTGTTACCCAGTTCCAAAGTCACATCCATATTTTTTGTTATCTTTTAAGCAACACCACACTCTACAGGTACCAATGTACTGAATTAGTTTATTTTCTGTGGCTGATAAAGACCTACCCAAGACTGGGCAATTCACAAAAGAAAAGTTTAATTAGACTTATAGTTCCACATGGCTGGAGAAGCCTCACAATCATGGAGCAAGTCATGTCTTAAATGGATGGCAGCAGGCAAAGACAGAGAGAGAGCTTGTTCAGGAGAACCCCTCTTTTTAAAACCATCAGATCTCATGAAACTTATTCACTATCATGAAAACAGCATGGGAAAGACTTGTCCCCATGATTCAATTACCTCCCACCAGGTTCTTCCCACAACACGTGGGAATTCAAGATAAGATTTGGGTAGGGACACAGCCAAACAACATCAGGCAGTTCTTTATAGCAGTGTGAGAATGAATTAATACAAGTACAAACTAAAATTCTTAACCCTTCCCCTATTTCACGACTCATTCTTTTACCACTAGTCCTCCACCATCTAAGCTGTTGTTTCTGTCCTGCCACCAGATCATAGGTCTTGCTCCTCTTGGGACCTCCAGACTGGCTTTTCTCTGTTTTTTGGCTCCAAATATCTGTCTTATTTCTAAGAAATCTCGGAGTTTGAGTCAGTGGAGGAAGCCATAGTCCATCCTGTCACTAACTCTTATTTTTTAATCTTTTAAGACCAAGTGAAATGCTACTGCTTCTTCAAAGCTTTTAGGAAATTCATTTATTTATTTTTCTTGGTTGATTTTTTTCATAGTGTGTTTACTCCCATCCATTCCAAACTCTCCAGATTCTTTATGCTTTCTTTCCTCAGGGAGAATTAAGTTGCCAGGCCCCAAGCAGTACTTAACCAAAAATACTATCTTTCTTGGATTTTAAGGAATTAAGTGTTGATCACAAACTCAGATATCTACATGAGCCATGCAAGTAACCAGGATGAAGCAGTATTAGTGTAACTTCCAACTGGCAAACGTACACCCTAATTAAAGAACACAACTCCAAATAATGGTGATCACATGGGCATACCATGTTTTCAGATTTTTCAAAAGAAGGTAAAAATCTGTGTTTAATGGCAAATCTACTGAATTTAAAACAGAAATTCAAATGTATGCTGATCGAAACCAAACCTATATGCTAATTTCAGCCCACAATCCACCAGTTTAGAACCTTTTTCCTAAATGCCTATCAGAGCATTATGCTGAAATGACTGGCCATGGCTAGTGGCAATCACAGAGGAAAAAATTACCTGAGAGGTAAACTGGTAGGAAAATGTGGATTGATTATCCAGTAGCTGAGATCTTCATGCCTTTCTCTGGAGTGGTGTGTGCCAGGGCCCCAACCCTTGGCAAAATTAATTTTCTACAGCTACTGTAAAAACTACCACAATCTTGGTGCTTAAAACAACACAAATTGATTCCCTTATCATTCTGGCGGCCAGAGGTCTGAAATCAGTTTCACTAGGTTAGAGTCAAGGGTTTGCTGCACTAGTTCTTTCTGGAGTCTCTGGGAGAGCATATGTTTCCCTGTCTTGTCTAGCTTCTGGAGGCTGCCTGCATTTCTTTGCTCATGACCCCTCCCTGGAGTCACTCCAAGTTCTTTCTTCCATCATTGCATCTGCTACTTTCTTCTTTGACTTGCTTGTCACTTTCTTATATATATATCCTTGTGATTACATTGACAGACCATCTGGATAATAAGGATAATGTTCCACCTATAAATCCATAACTTAATCACATCTACAAGATCCTTTTGTCACATTAGGTGATACAGGTTCCATGGACTCGGATGTGTATATCTTTCAAAGGGCCCTTTTTCGGCTTACCTCAAAGCACTAAATTGCCTAATAAAGTATTATGTAGGTTTGGACAATGATAGATGATACCTGTCACCCTTTTACGGGTAGCAAAGAGGCCTATTGAAGTTTTCTGTAATCCTAATGAAAGAAACTGGCCACCTAATAACAAGTGAGATAGGATTTTCCTTTAGTCCAGAGGGAGGAAGGCTGGAGAAGCATTTAACTTAATTTAAAGTGTGACACTTCCTGCCTTTGTGAAGTAAAATATATATCTACCACAGGAATGCTGACTTCCTCAAAGGGAGCTTTGCTCTCCTCTGTATTTATTTGGAACCAACTCCGTAGTCTACATACTGCACTGTAAAGCTTGCTACATTTGCTAAAATTGTGTTTACCTGTGTGTCTGTGTTCTGGACTAAAAGTTATTTTTGTGTTAAAAACTATTCCCCAGGGCCAGGTACATTACATAAATATTAAACTGAATCAGTAAAGAAAGAAATAAGCTGAAAGGTAAGAGCATTTGAAAAATGCTGTAGACACTGTGTTTTGATTTTTCATTTTTATACTTTACTAAAAAAAATAAGTGGAGAGCAAGATAGAAGGGCAGAAGATAGTTATTGGGGAGCCTGTCTTTACTCACCTCCAAAACAACCGTCAGAAGGGTTATTTGAATTTTTACAGATCAGAAAATTAGGTAATTTGTCCAAAACTACTTAGGGACTAAGTAGTAAAACTGGATGTAGAGTAGTTATTATGTTGTTCTTGACACCGTATTTCCTTGACATTGCATTCTTTCCTATTGATTTAGAACATGATATTTATGTAGAATTTGTTCATCAGATCTTTTTTTCTAGTTTCCTATGGCTTGGTCAAAGTATGGCTCTATTTGCTGAAAATAGTGCATGCTCCTTTTCCCTCCTGTTTTTGAACTTTCCTCCAGCTCCCACTGCCCCTTCAGGGATGAGGCACAGTTACTTCCTGGGGCCAAGTGGAATCCTGCTGTGTGTGAACACAAGAAAGAAGCTGTGCTGCTTCCTTTCCTTACTCCTTCCCCTGCATAAATCCTGGCTGCTCCAGAGTGTTTATTCAGGCGAGCATTTCTACCCCCCAGGGAGAAAACCAGGCTCATTAAATCCTGAATAGTACTTAGTATTGCTTGGATAATTTTTTTAAAAAGAGGATTTAGTTATGAATATTAGAAAAATAATAATATGAACTGGCACATGAAATGATCTCCTGAGGGAAGTGTTGAAATCCATAAAATTTAAGTTACAAATTTTAGGAAATATGTCAAACAAGCAGATGCTGGCTGAAGAATGAAGTACATCTCTAAATAAGATTCATTCCCATTTCCAGTGATTTTAAAATTCATCCCTTAAATGACCTTAAAGTATATATTTCAGTCATCTCTTCCACTAAAGATTCCTGTTACAATTGGAAGTTCATCCTGATTCTCAGCCTGTTTTCTCATGTAAAGACAGCAAGCTTCGTTGCAATGCAGTGATGAGATTGGACTCTCACTGAAATGTTCAATCCATATTGTTATAATTACTTCATTTCAAAATAATATTTTTTTATTCTTTTAAATAACCAAGATTTCAGATATAGCCCACCAGTTGTCTTGGAGCTACACTGGTGAAATAAATGTACAAAATCACCTTGACAAATCTCAACAATCCTCCACCTTTTTTTTTTTTTTTTTTTTTTTTTTTTTTTTTTTTTTTTTTGCTGGAGTGAAGTTGCCTGAACACAGCTCACTGCACCGTCAACCTTCTGAGCTCAAGCGATCTTCCAACCTCAGTCTCCTGAGTATCTGGGACTACAGACACACACCACCACCTTTTACTAATTTTTTTAAATTATTATTTTTTGTAGAGACGGGGTCTCATCATCTTGCCCAGGCTGGTCTCTTAACTCCTGGGCTCAAATGATCCTCCTACCTCAGCCTCCCAAAGTGCTGGGATTATAGGGCTTAGCCACTGTGCCTACCCAATCCTCCACTTTTAACTACTGAAAAGAGTTGGTAGTCAATAGCAATTATTTCAACAAAATTTTGTTTGAATTTCTAACCTTAATAAATTTAAATTTCTAAGATATTTCTCTCCTAGAGCTTTCTTTAAAGTCTATTTTTTAAAGAATTATAAGAAGAAATATGCTTTACTGTCTGAAGATGATTTATCACAGGTATAGTCACTCATGATTTTGAAGTTTTTATTCTTCATGTAATTTTTAAGTAGCTTTTAATTCATTTTCATAATACTTGATGAATTGTCAAACAGAACTTTTCTTCCAGAAAGACTCATGGCCTAAATGGAATTAAAAAGTTAAAAATTAAAGTATGTGATAAATTTTATTTTTATCATGAAAGCTAGCAATTGCTTAACATTTAGATGATATGTAAGTTATAAATACACAAACAATCCCATAAATATTAATGTTATATTGTAACCTTATCCGTATATTTTACCTCAAATTAATATTTAATATTTAGAAATGTGCTGGTTCAAAATGTTTTTAATAAAAGTATTGAACTAATAATCCTCATGATAATTACATTAATTGTCAATGATTTTTCCTCTTTTAATTATGTTGAAGTTTCTTCACAACTGTTTCTATACACAGAGCTAGAATTTTTCACCATCTTGAAATTTTAGGTACAATTTACATTTCATATGACTGATAAAATTTTACCATATAAAGTACAAAAGAAAATTTCACTCCACATTACATTTAGAATGTTAATCATTAAAAGTAAATATTCAGATATTAAAAATTAATGTGTATGACACATAGTAATCTTAATATCAGTGCTCCTGTGCTTTTAGATATGTCGTTAGCCTATGCAATCACATTAATATTCATTATGCACAAATTCGAGGTTACCAGGAAAATATTGAAGTTGGTATTTGGTTACTTTTGACTTTCCAAAAACTGAAATTGCACCTGAAAAGCAGATTTTGGCCCTAAAGTAGATAGCAGAATACTGTGGCCAAATCCAAAATTGGATGCAACCAAACTAATTTTATTAACCAATAAAAAGGAGTAGCCTACACAATGGAAATTCTCATGTATAAAGCTACTGACAAAAATGTTAAATCTTACTAGTCTGAAATGCAGAATAATAACATGTTTTACCGGCTTTATAATGAATGCATCATAAATTTAATGACATCCTTTTTTTACTCTTTTTTAAGACAGGCTTGCTCTGTCACCCACGCTGAAGTGCAGTGGCACCATCATAGCTCATTACAGCTTTGAACTACTGGGCTTAATTAAGTGATCCTTCTGCTGCAGCCTCCCAAGTAGCTGAGACTACTGGCACATGCCACTGTATGGCTAATTTTTTGTAGATACAGGGTCTCACTTTATTGCCTAGCCTGCTCTCAAACTCCTGGCTTCAAGCAATTCTCCTGCTTTGGCCTCTTAAAGGCTGTGATTACAGATGTGAGCCACCATGCTCAGCTAATAATGTCACATTTTACTAATAGTTCAAAAACGCTATTAAAATACAGATTATGTAAATCAACTGCTCCCTTTATTTTGCAGATTTTAAAAATAATGTTCTTCAATTTCAACCTCACTTCAAGCATTCCGACGTTCATGTAACAAAACAAGCAACAAAATGTATTAGAAGAAAATAGATCTTCTTTATGGGGAGAAGGAACACTGGTAATTTCAATGCTCAAATCTGTGTGTTGCCTACATACAGTAGATTCCCCAGCAATTAAAAAAGTACACTCAAAATGTCAGTAAACCAAGACATCTGTGTTTACATAGTAAAACAAACTGGACTGCATAACAACCATGACAAAAAAAGGCTATGTATCATATCTATTGTGAATACAATCATAAGAAAAGGATATGTACCATATCTATTGTGAATATAATCATGATGCCCTGGAGTTGCTTTTACTGACTCACAAAAGCCAATTGTTAACAATCAAGAACTATGTGAGAATCTGTTGAGGCACTGGTGACTTCAAATCAGCCACAGTGGGAATATATATACTACGGTAATTGGAAAATCAGAGCTTCTTTTTTTTGTTCTTTTTGTAATGGTGGTGATGTTTCATCCTTTGTTTTCAGCAAGACATTTTACCAGCACACCCCTAACTACAACCTAAGTATTCAATTCCAGCATTTAAAAAAATAGGCATGAACTTGATCTTGGGTCTTATTTCCACAATTGTATAAAATTCATAGATGCCAATTTGGATTTCATTTTTTTATACTTTGTATTCACAATTTGTTCTCTTTGACCCTCATCAGAAAAAGCTAGTAACTTTTCGACTTTTAAGTATGAATTTCATGAGATTTTCCACACTGTTACAAAGGGGAAAAACAATTTTTGATCAAAAGAAAAACATTTTAATGCTCCATACAACAGATGTTCAAAGACAGCTTTGGAGTAAACAGCAGTACCATCTGGTTGACCTGTCACCATATGCAGATGGGAAATTGCTACTTAATAGTTTCTATGAGAAGGACAGTATAAAACATTACAGTATTTAATATTAAATGATGTTTGCATACCCAAATTTGATACCATTTTCAGATATTCTTCAATTCACTGATTATTACAATTTATTCCAGACATTATTTGAAAGGAAAAAGAGTAAATTATTTTTTATAATAGATTGTTTATTTTATAATAGATTAAAAGTTTATTTGTATTGAAATAGTATACTTCTTTAAAAAAAAGACGTAATGTGTAAGTATAGATGTCTAGGACAAACAAAACATGAAAGACCTCATCAAGATCTCTAATGCATTATTTATGTAAACTGTTACATAGTTTTCACAAAAATAACCACTTGATCTGGGTTCTGAAGCCATAAAGAAAAAAAATGATTATTATAATCACAGTGAAAAAATTCTCTATTTTAGTGTTCACCTTTTACCACTCTTTATTTCTTATTTATTTTTCCATCTAACAAGAAATAAATTATTGGCTGGGTGCGGTGGCTCATGCCTGTAATCCCAGCACTTTGGGAAGCCAAGGCAGGTGGATCACCTGAGGTCAGGAGTTTGAGACCAGCCTGACCAACACAGAGAAACCCCACCTCTACAAAAAAAAATACAAAATTAGCAGGGCATGGTGGTGCATGCCTGTAATCCCAGCTACTTGGGAGGCTGAGGCAGGCGAATCACTTGAACCCGGGAGGCTGCGGTTGCAGTGAGCAGAGATTGCACCATTGCACTCCAGCCTGGGCAACAAGAGTGAAAACTCATTCTCAGTAAAAAAAAAAAAAAAAAAAAAAAAAAAAAGAAAGAAAGAAAGAAAATCTTAATGATGAGGAAGAATGAGGAAGAATTTTTGAAACTGGAGAAATCTTACTGAAACTAGGAGACCAGAAAGCATAACAAGGTATGCAGCAACAAATGTAAATAAATTTGCCATCTAACATTTAGACTTTCAGCCAGATCTGTTCTTTTCTTTCTTTCTCTTATTTCATTTGTTGTTGTTGCTGTTGTTTTTGAGACAGGATCTTGCTCTGTCACCCAGGCTGGCATGCAGTGGTGTGATTATAGTTCGCTGCAGCCTCAACTTCCCAGGCTCAAGTGATCCTCCTTCCTCAGTCTCCCAAGTAGCTGGGGCTACAAGCTTATGCCACCACAATCAGCTTATTTTTAAATTTTTGGTAGAGATAAGCTCTCACCATGTTGCCCAGGCTGGTCTCAAACTCATGAGCTCAAGTGATCTGCCTACCTCTGCCTCCCAACGTGCTTGGATTATGCATGTAAGCCACTGCACCTGGCCCTAAATCTGTTCTCATTTGTATGAAACTCTATCAACTCTTATTCAACAACTATTTGAAAGATAAAGAACAATGCAAACTGGAAAATCTTAATTATTTGTATATGTGACTTATCGAAAAATAAAGCTGTTTACAAAAAGTAGTGAATCAATTACATTATTAGTAGTTTCCAAATGATTATGAGCATTCCAAAACATCCAATCTCTGAACAATTTTTTCTTTATTTGTGTAAGAAATGACATGTCTGGCAATTTAAAAATGAACTTGATGCACTTCGTAATATGTAATTAATGTGTTGTCAATACGTATACATAATATATGTGATATGCAGTAACTATGCATGCACATATGTACAAAAAACAATAAAATCATAATACTTAAGCTCCCTCTAAATTATTAGCATTCAAGAGAAAATTCCATATAAGGGGTCTTCAGGTACCTCCCCTCCCTAATTCTTTACACATAGGAGTCTTTCAATAATCATTTTATGAAAGAAGGAAGCAATGAATAAACAGGAATTATATTCAAGGTTTGATTTTTACCATTAAAAACACAACGACACACACAAACTCTAGATTACAAATTTTCCATACTATGTCATGTTTTCAAATATATCTCTAACTCAAAGATAGCATCAATGGCTGTATTCACAAAGCTGAATAACCAGAAAGTAATCTGTAGGAAAAAATGATTCATTATGTTGTGCTTCAGTACCCTTACTCTAGAAAGGAGCTTATTCACAGTTAGTTCCACTTAGAACCAAGGCATCTGAAATACTATCTCTCAGTATCCTGGCCTCTAACCATTGTGAGAGAAGATAGGTAAACTACTCTTTTGCTGAAAAGTGTTATCCTCTATGCGATGAAAGAAATAGTGTTGGAACTCGAACAGTGCTTTCCTGTAAAGCCTGTGAAAACACTTTAAGTCCTATAGGAACTGAATCAAAATCTCCTTTTGAGGCCACAGGATATCATTGTAGTGAACTACAGTATCCCTTTCAGCGGATTATACACTATTTAACTGTATTTTTCAGATACACAAAAGAAGCTGTCTGAGTAAGAGAATCCTTGTTTTTTCATGAACACATCCAAAAGACTCTTTTCCTCAAACAAGGCCAGAAGCATTTAGGTTAATCAGTCAGTAGGTCAGTCTGTCAAAGTATTTTTACCTTACTTTATAGTTGGTAACTATATTCAGATGATAAGAAAAAAATCATCAAAATATGCTGATTTAAGGAGTTAAATTAGAGATGTACAAATTACAGAGACTTTTAAATATTAGGCATATTTTAGCAGTACTAATCTGCCTATGCTATTTCCCTTCTGAAGTCAAAATGCTTGTACAGACCTCCAAATATTTATATGAGCTGTTTCCCTCTACCTGAGATGCATTTTTATCTGCTCTCTCTCAGACATTATTTATTCATGCTTTAAACCCTGGTTCATATGTTACTCACTCTAAAACATCTTCACTGATCAACCCTTTCCCTCTTAAGGGTTGATTCTTTCTTTATTTAAATATAATATAAATATAAATTTTTTAGAGCAGTTTTAGGTTCATAAGAAAATTGAGTGCAAAATACAGAAAGTTCCCTTATAATCCCTACCCTCACACATGCACAACCTCACCTCCCCCACTATTGACATCCAGCACCAGAGGTTACATTTATTTACACTTGAGGAACCTACATTGACATATCATCATCTCAAGTCCATAGTTTATATTAGGATTCACTCTTGGTGGCATACATTCTTTGTGTGTTGATAAGTCATAATAATAATAATAATATATCAATCACTATAGTATCATACAGAATAGTTTCACTACCGTAAAAATCTTCTATGTTCTCTCGTTTCTCCCTTCCTGCTAACTGGCTAACCTTGCCAACCACTGATCTTTTACTTTCTCCATAGTTTCTCCCTTGTCAGATTGTCATATAATTGGAATCATCGAGTAGGTAGTCTTTCAGATTGGCTTCTTTCACTTGATAATATGCATTTAAGGTTCCTCCATGTCTTTCATGGTCTGATGGCTAATTTCTTTTTAGTGCTGAATAATATTCCATTGTCTACATACACTACAGTTTATTTGTCTATGCACTACTTGAGGACATCTTGGTTGCTTCCAAAATTTGGCAATTAAAAATAAAGCTGGTATATCCTGTGTGCACTTTTTGTAGATTATTTTTTTGATTCAATATGTACACAACGAGCTGCCACTTTCTTGCAAGCACTATAGCACCTATTGGAACATATGTGATATCTACTATTATATCAGTATGACCTTTAAGAAGATAATGAGAAGTATGGAAACTTCACATAAATATAGCCATAATAATAGTAACAAAGCAATGAATACAACAACATTTATAACAGTAAGATATAGTAGATGTGCCAGACATATTGTCAAGGGCTTGACATGAACACAATGTTTCATTCAATTACATGACATTCTGAAAACTCATAACTGTCTATTCATAGATCTTCAAGGAAAAAGAAGGTTTCAAACAGAAGAAATAAAGTCAACATGACACATACCACAGAGAGGTCAAAAAAGAAAATTACCAGAAAGGTTTTATTGAATTTTGTGATTGGAAGTTTATTAGTAAACTTAAGAAGAATGTTTGGAGAGCTGCTAACAAAGGGCTGGCTGCAGCAGGTTTAGGAGTGAAATGACATAGAGAAACAATATAGAAAGGTAACTGTCACAAGAATCTTGTAATAAAATAATTGCAATAAAAACTAAGGGCAGCAAACATTGGTTGAATGCTTAACTATTTTCTGGAAACTGTTTCTGTGTGTCAGATATTATTCCAACGATTTTACATTTAAAAAGTGACTTAGCCATCACAATAAAACTGTAGATAAATATCACTTTCTTTAACTTGCAGATGAGAAAATAACACTGAAAAACAGAGAAGTTGAGTAATTTGCCCTATGTAACACAATTAGTCCCACAGAAGTGAAAACATAACCTCAGGCAGTTGACTCAAGAGCCTCATGTCCACTTGCTATATATACACCACTTGGCTTATATCATAATAAACATCCCCAGGTAAAAATTGCTCATGCTACTCGGTGAATATCCTAATAGAGTCAATTTGAGCATTATCTTCCAGCACGATTACATTGTAATTTTTTTCTCACCTTTTCAACATTTCAAATAATTGTTTCTGCCTCTTCACCCAACCCCTCAAGAACTTTCCAAAGCAGTTTCATTCTAATTTATTTTAGGTCATTTTTTCTGCACCATAGGTAGGCTATGTAATCTGATGAAACTGCTTTTGCTAGCACTATTATAATATCTAACACCACCACTACTGAAATTATCCTTCAGCAAGGTTCCTTTGGTATTTAAAAACAAATACCTTATTGAGAGAAACCAATGGGCCTATTTGAAATTGAATGTCTCTATGAAACAGATACTTTTATTTGAATCATAATACATAAACAAGACATTGCATTGTGTTGTTGGGGTCAACACAGGCTTTGGAGTCAGATCTACTCAAACCTACCACTTTCTGACTAGGGGATTTCAGACGGCTTTAACTGAACTTAATGATTTTTGTTTCTGTTTTTTAAAATATTCCATGCATACTTCATAGGGAGAGCTAGAAATATTTTTTTAAAAAATCTGTAAATCTCTAAGAATAGGATTTGCAGCTTTTTGCAGGATTCAGTATATATGAGATGGAATTATATTAAATGGACTTAAATAAATGTGTCTTATTTCAGCTTTCTATCTAGAGTACTCATGAACATTGGCTTGATGGATCAACACAACAGCCTAATAAGCTGAGTCTTATTTTACAGATGAAGAAATTGAAGATCATAGGAGTTAAGTGACTTGCTAGAATTTGGAATCTAGTGAGTCCAGGTGTTACAGGTATGAGTGGGGCAGAAGAGGGCTCTCCCCTCAGCCCACAAGAAGATCAGGTGATGGTTCAGCAATTATTGCATTTCTTCTCTAAGAGTGATAAATAGGTAGCCGGTGACAGGGAGAAGCCATTTCCTGATGATCCACACCTTTTAACATTAAAGAGTTAATTAAAGGCAGACCCCAGGGAGAAAAATCTTCCTGGGCAAGCACATTAAGAGGCAAAAATGGCAATAATCTTTGGAGTACATGCCACAGGAAAAAGGAAAAAAAGCCTTAGATGGGCATGTGTGTAACTCCACAAGCACACTGTGTGCACTCATTTCCCAAGGGTAAGGAAAGCACTGCCTATGTGGGATGCCCAGCCTAAGGGAAGAAACATGGGAAAGAGGTTAGCCTATAAAGTTTTGCTGTCTTCTCCTCTCTCTTGGACCTTCAGGCACCCACTTGGGTTTGTTCCAAGGGAATTTTCCTTTTTTGCCTGTTTTAAAGCTTTTTAAATAAATTTCCACTCCTGTTCTGAAGCTTGCCTTGGTCTGATTTTTTTTTCCTGCTTTATGCCCCTCAGTTGAATTCTCTTTTCTGAGGAGGCAAGGACTGAAGATGCTATAGATCTGCATAGATATGCTGCTTTGATAATTTGGAATAACTCAGTTCTCTTCCAACACTAATTCATGGAAGCTAGAATCTAACCATGAATGACTCTTCAAGCAAACAAGAGTGAGATTGAAATGTACTGGCAATCTCTGAAAAACAAAAGCAAAAACAAGCTCTGTCTCTATCTGTATATATATTCACATACCTATATATAGTATATATGTATATTCAAAACATTCAATATTATTTATCTTGAATTCAATCCATTATATTTTAATATTCAATAGCAATATTAATACTCAATATTAACACTCAATATTAACAATATTCAATATTAAGTATTCAATATTATTAATCTTGAATTCAATTCATATTTATATACACATTTTTTGTATAACTGCATTTCTGTGCCTACTCTAAAATCCATTTTAAAAGATCTGAATAATTCAAACACTTCTGTAAACTACACTTCCCTAAAATCTATATTTATAAAATGTTTTGCAGAAAAATATAGCCCAATTATTTTTTCTTCTTCTTGGATACTTATGTCATATACTGTTTCTTACAATGTGCTGCTACTTCCATGCATTTTCAGATTAATATTAATAAGGCAGTCTCAAATGCACTTTGCAATTCTACATCCTTAATTGTTGATTTGCCCTCACTTGAATCATCACAGAGGATTTTTGTCATTGGTTTTAATGTTCATTACTGGCCACTGAAACAAAATAGATTTTACTTTATTTAAATAAATTAGGAGTCTGTATGTTGAGGTTTTTCTGTATTCATTTTATGATTCTCAAATACTTTATTGCGTAAGGAGTATTGTATATTCTGGTTTTTTCCATTTCTCATTACTTAAGGAAAGGGTTTTCATTGCTAACATGGAGAAAATGTTTATAGATGTGATAGAAATAATGATCATAAGGTTACCTTATAGCAACATAAATTCCACCCAGAGATCCATAAACACTTCATTAAAATTATAATACAATTATGTACAGTTTTCATACCCAGAAAACTATGTAGATAAAAATGTAATTATCTTAATATAGCAACATTATTGATTTGCATTAACCACATTAAAGTTGCATAAATATGTGAAACCAAATCTTTAACTCATTTCTGGTGTAAAAGATTTAGAAGTATCCCAAGCTTGCTTGAGGGAAAAGAATAAATACTGAAGAATTGTTCCTTAAATACTTTACTCACTTCTTATCACCTTTATTTTTAAAGGGTTCTAATTTTTAATTACCTAAATATTTTGAATTATCAAAAGCACATCTTTTTCACATTTTTGTTTTTCTGTGTACTATCTACTTAAGAGAGTTATTTCATGGTCACTGCTACCAAACATGCTAATCAACCACGTTCTTTTGTAGCACTGTTTTCCTAGCCTTATTATTTTCCTGGATAGCTCACTAGGGAAGATACTTTGTATCTGATGGAGGTGTTTATGTATGATTCCCAGCAAGACTTTTGGAGAGTACATATCAGTTTCTATTTCAAGAAGGGAACTGATTTAATAGGCAGTGTCATGTTTAAAATTTAAAATTCTGTTTAATTATTAAGATCTGGTTGACACTGTCTGACTGACCCACTTTGGGCCCTGTACTATCACCGTGACATACAGTTATACTTTTAAGAGACTTCTGCTTCATGGAAAGAACTACTACTAGTCTTTGTAAAAATAAAAAAAGGAACTACCTCTGGATTAGAAAAACAAAAAACAAAATGTTTATAGATGTAATAAAAGTAATAATCTTGACGGAAGAGTCTCCACTAAAAGGGGGAAATGCCAGGAATGAATATGACTACAGTTTAACAGTTGCTTTCTTAATAATTTTGTCTCTGAAGAGCAACTATACCAGTGAATGGTTGATGCCCCATTAATTTGCTTGGCCAAATGTGCGTCCTCAACCATTTAATCCAAAAATAGTCAACTGGTAAAAAAAAAAAACAGACGACGTACACAGGCATTTTGAGCTGGTGTATAAAGGTGGATAGATAACAGCAATTCATTTAAATATCCTGGTTCCGTGTGCATGTTAATAGTGACTCAGGAACACTCTCTGATACTCACAGTGTGTCAGTCACATTGGGATTCATTCATCAGTTCCAGGAGCAAGGCAACTTTTCAAGGCTAGGCACTCAACAGGGGGAGCTTTGTGAGCGTCTAGACTCCTCTGCCGGCCACCTGCTCTTCCTCTCCTTGGCTTCCACATAAGTTGCTCGTTCCAGCGATGCTGGCACGTGCTCAATGCCGTTTAGAACAAGATTAATACTGTGATCTGACACAGCTTTCCCGGCAGCCCCTGTCTTGTCTTTTCTCTAACACACTCCACTCACTTCCTATTCTAATATCACTGCTCACACCACAGGGGGAAAACGGTCTCTCTTTCTGTCTTCATGCAACATTTCACCTGAAAATCCTACAGTTATTGAAAGTTTCATCACTTTTGAGATACATACTATAATAAACAAATCCTGACACGATGGACCTGAAAGGGAATTTAACAATAATATGGGGAGAAATACCCTCATCAGTCTATTTATCCTGGCCCCAAATAGTCACTGTATAATTCTATAAAATGTTAGATTCTTAATTTGACAGAGTAGTCTTTTAATCAAAGGAATATTAAATTCGTTAGCCTATGTTTGACTAGAAATCATTCTTGATTATCTATAGGAATAGCCTATACTGACTGTGTTCAGTTGACCATTGGCTTACAAGTTATCACTGTCACAGGAAACAGAAGGATGTGGAGACGTGTCAAACACTTTGTTATTGATTCTCTAATAAAAAGCATATTGCAAATTAAACACAAAGCTGATAACACAGCTAATTGAAAAGAAGTAAGAAAGACAAAATCTCTTAGTGATCATGTCCTCAAGTGGGGAAAATGGCAGATGCTGCTGCTGGGTACATTTTTGGCTCAGTGAATGTTAGCTTAGCTCAGATAAGAATTTAAAAAAAGAAGGGCCAGAGTCAGGCACAGTGGTGTGCACCCATGGTCCCAGCGAGTCAGGAGGCTGAGGCGAGAGTATTGCTTAAGCCCAGGAGTTAGATGTGGCAGTAAGTCATGATCACACTGCTGTAACCGAGCGAGTTAGAAAGAACTCGCCACGCTCTGAGTTCCAAGTTCCAAATTAAGAGTTCTTTATTGATTTCCCGGGTACTGAGAGACGGCTAATGCTTAGAATTCTCTAGGCCCCAAGGAAGCGGCCCGATTATCTTTTGTACCTTGATTTAGGTAGGGGAAGAGGGTACCTAGCTGAAACAGAATTTTACAGAAGCAGAAAAGCAGGTTAGAGGAAGGGGCTGCGGGCACAGGTGGTTTCCATACGATTACCAAGAAGGGGGGTGATCAGGCTCCTTCTACACAATGATCAAAATCTTCCGAAAAGACAGGACTGAGATGGCCAGCCCAAACGACTAACGATGGATTTGACTTCCTGAGATAGGCAGTCTGCACTTTGGACCTTGAAAAAGTTTTCACTCAATCGTCTCGAGTAATAAGGACAACGGGACATACAAATTCAAATGCTAGAGACAAACAGGACAACAGACACGAGACATACAAATCCAGAGGTTAGGAACAAAACAGGACAACAGTCACTGAGATAGATCAGACACTGAGATAGATAAATGATCATGGTAGTTTTAAGGACAAACAAAAGACTGGATCCTTAGACGCAAGCCTCTAAGGTTCCCATGTGCTAACATATGCATTCACACATTTATTCAGAGGTTATTACAGTCTTTTTGCACTCTGTAAACCGTTTAAACCCTGAAAAAAAAATTTCATCTTATGTGTAAATATTTCAAATTAGACAGAAACCAGGGACTCCGTCCTCCAGCGTCTTGCAGTATCATTGGAGCCCGGGTAGGGGGTGCCCTCGTCAGGGCTGAGCCCCTCTAGATTAGGCAGAAGGACAGGACCAGGGACCCCGGACACCCGGAATCCAGAAACTGACAGCCAAAAGTCGACAGAACCAGGAACTCTAGATCCCTAGAATTTAAAGACAGAAAAACCAGAACCAGAACTCTTCCAGAGTCCAAAACCAGAACCAGGACCAGGGACTCCGGGGCACGCAGAGTCCAGAGACCAGAACCAGGACTCTTCCAGAGTGAGTCCAAAACCAGAACCAGGACCAGGGACTCCCGGGCACCCAGAGTCCAGAGACCAGAACCAGGACTCTTCCAGAGTCCAAAACCAGAACCAAGACTGAACCAGTACTCTTCCAGAGTCCAAAACCAGAACCAAGACTGAACCAATACTCTTCCAGAGTCCAAATCCAGAACCAAGGCTGAACCAGGACTCTTCCAGAGTCCAAAACCAGAACCAGGACCAGGGACTATGGGGCACCCAGAGCCCAGAGTCATAGGAATCACCGTAGTCAATTCCAGCGTCCCCGTAATTGGATGATCCCTGTAATTTCCAGGAATAACCAGATGAGGCCTGACTTACCTTCTCAGTGGAGCAGGACCGGGGACTCTGAAGAATAATTTGGTGGAGCATGCCAGGAGTCGATCCGCTCTCCTCCGGCAAGGGGTGGTCTATGCGGCCCTTGAACGTCCCAGGGGGCGCCTCCCCTGTGGTCCGCCTCCTCCCCCCAGGGAGCCGGGAATGAGCCCGCTCTGCACCTGGTGGTAAATTTCACGCTCGGGCCTCCAGAGCGAGTTGGAAGGAATGCCGCGCTCTGAGTTCCAAATTAAGAGTCTTTATTGATTTGCCGGCGACCGAGACGGCTAATGCTCAAAATTCTCTGGCCCTGAGGAAGGGGCCTGATTATCTTTTATACCTTGATTTAGGTAGGGGAGGAGGGTACCTAGCTGAAGCAGACTGTTATAAAAGCAGAAAAGCAGGTTAGAAGAAGGGGCTGCGGGCACAGGTGGTTTCCATACAATTACCAAGAAGAGAGGCAATCAGGCTCCTTCTACACAATGATAAAAGGGAAACTTTTTTCTTACAATAGCAGGGGGGAGGTATGCCAAGCAGGATGCGGTAACAATGGTTACAAGCGTTAAGAACAGTACTCTTCAATGCTTCTAAGTGCAGCATGACCCAGTTATGCTCCCAAGGGGCTGTGGTAAGGAGGGTGAAGCCAGGTTGGAGTTTACAGCTAAAATGGAGTCAGTTATGCTAGCCCAGGGTAGGTTATTACAACGCCACTGCACTCCAGGCTGTGTGACAGAGCAAGACTCTGACTCTTTAAAAAAATTGGGGCACTGGGGTGCTGCCTCATTAACAAATAACAGACATTCATCTAGCAACCCCAGTTATTCATTCATCTCCCAGAAAGTCAAATTTAATTGGAATGGACCCTCCTTTGGTGGGAACTAGATACAGATAATCTTATAACTACTCCCAGGAGATTTAATGTGCCGCTAAGCTTGAGAACTAAAGATCTAGTCTATTCACTGGGCCTCTATACAGGACCTGTTAATAATTGTTTCAACTGGTAGATAGTCATTTGTGTCCAGGTGCGGTGGATCACACCTGTAATCCCAGCACTTTGAGATGTCAAGGCGGGCAGATGACCTGGGGTCAGGAAATCGAGACCAGCTTGGCCAATATGGTAAAACCCCGTCTCTACTAAAAATGCAAAAAATTACCCAGGTGCGGTGGCATGTGCCTATAATTCCAGCTACTCAGGAGGCTGAGGTAGAGAATTGCTTGAACCTGGGAGGTGGAGGTTGCAGTGAGCCAAGATTGCATCACTGCACTCCAGCCTGAGCAACAGAGCAAGACTCCATCTCAAAAAAATATATAAAATAAAAAGATAGTCATTCGTGTGAAATTTCTCAATCAAATATTGGTGATTGATATGTGCTGAATGAACAAGTGAATAAAGGCATTCCTTGAAGAACTATTTATTTCAGAAATATTTAACATATGGCAGCCTTCTTAAATTGGCTGCACAGATAAAATGGTATTCTCTGTGCAGATTTAAGACAGCCAAAAATTCAGGTCATTTGAATTAGATAACTAATATTCTTAGACTCTTCTGATATGTTCTTTTCCATGTATAAGTCAAAAACAGGAATGAATGCAAGTTGTACTATTCCAAGAAATTGCCTTCTCAATCCTGTAATCTTTTTGGTAAAAAGCCTTGATTACGTCATCTTTCCCAAAATACAAGGTTTCCATTGCAATAGCTCCAGCAGCATTGCTATTTAGGATAGTAGATGTTCAGTTCTTTCTCTTCCCCAAGGTTGATGTCTACATGTTTCACCTACTATACAGGTTTCTATGCATCATTAAGAAAAGTTTATACAGAAGCAAATAACTAATGCCAAGAGGAAATACTTTCTAATTTAACATGATGAATTCCTAAATGTTATTTGTATTTCTCTGCATATGCATCATCCTCTGCAATGGTAATTTTTAAATCCACATTTTCTTTATATATTCTTCAAAAACATTATTTTTTTAAGAGTGCTGGAAGTACAGCTATGAATAGCATAGAAAAAGGCCTTGCCTTCAGGAAGATCACATTCAGCTGGGAGAGGGAGGTAATAAGCTAGCTACTAACAAATGAATAAAAACAATCTCAAAAAATCTAATTTAAAACAGTGGTGTTCCTTTTTCCCTTGGAATGCCAAACTATTATATTTCAACATATACATTCTTTCCTTTTTCAGCACTCACTTCACAGAATGATATCTTTAACAACACTCACTTCTCCAGAATGATATCCTGTTAGTTGTTTTCTTTTTTAATTTCAAGGAGCATGTATTGTCTCATAGCTCAAAGAGGTTGTTTGCTTATTTGTTGTATTTGTTTTCTTCCTTCTGAAAGGATACAAGTGGAACAAAACTGAAACTTCTGCAAACTATTGCAACTTAGAGAATCATCTGCTTTCTCCGCCCTTTTTGGGAACATTATCTATCTCTTCTCTTCATATATCTGCCCTCATTCAAAGAAACAATTTTCTTTGTGTACATCTAAATTAATCCCCCATGTATTTATTGGGTAGCTATTATGTGCAAAAGTACACTATGTGCTAAACCAAGTAGATTTGGTCCCTGCCCACATACACTGTAAGGTTCACCAGAGGAGACAGGACATTATAAAAGGAAACACATATTATCAAAATGCGGCAAATACATGAAAGTTCCTCTAAGAGAATGTAACAGGAAAAGCTAACATAGACTGGGCAGTGAAGGAAGGAGTCTTTAAAGAAATGCCTTTGCAAACTAAACTGGGGCTGGGTGGGAGAATTCTCTGGGAATGGCCCTAAAGTGAAATAGAGCTTAGTATATTTGAAGAACTGAAAACTAGGCCATGAAAGTGAATGAAAGTGAGTGAGGGGGTGGGGCATGAGATGAGGTTTCAGGGGTGGGTGGGCAGGAGATCTTGCACATTTTATAGGCTATGTCAGAGTCTGGATTTTATTCTAAGCACAATAGAAAGCCTCTGAACCATTTTAGGCAAGTAATTGGCTTGAGATATATTTTATAGAGATCATTCTGTTAACTTTGTGGGAAATGGATGGAGAGCAGGTAAAAGTAGAAATCGGAAACCACTTAAGTTGTTGGAAGCTTTTCTTGTCCAGTGGAGAGAAGATGGGAATTTGAGTAAAGGCTGGCAATAGAGATGGTAAAAAAGTACTGGGATCTGAAGGGTATTTTGAAAGTAAGCTTTATGGGGTTTGCTGATAGTATGGAACTGAGGGTGAGGAAGAAGGAGGATTCATGAATGACACCCATCCTAGTTTCTGGCTTGCATATTTGCAGTGTGGAAGAGAAAACAGATCTTAAACATGTCATTATGATGAGTGGAACGAGAAATCCATTACACTACAGGCAAGGAGATTAAATTCAGTCTAAATGATGAAGAAAAATCTCCCTGAAAAATTCATGCTTATGCTGAAATTTGCGTGGCAAGAAAGTTTGCTAGGCAAAGAAGTGGCCTTTCTCTTTATGTAAGGACTTTATTTAATTCCTGCTAGTAATTCATTCATTTGCTTCTTATTTCTTCCCTCAGATTTTTAAGATAGGAGGTCTAATTGACTCATTTTATCCTTTCCAATCCAGGCCACAGATCCTGGGTCCATAGCCAGCCTATGTCTGGCTTCTCTTATACCAAATCTGTACAGCAAAAGCCAGTCGAGGTTTCATTTAGAAGAGAAGGTATATACAGTATTGGTAGGATCATCAGATGGACAGCTCTAGAGAAGGAGAGTTCTGGCTCTCTCTCCTATAACATTAATTAATGTGTTACAAGATAACTTACTTGTCTGCTCTGCTTTCCACTTGACCCAGTCGGAAGGAACTCTAATTTTTTTCTCATGTTTAAGAAGGGCCTGGAGGAAAGGTGTGGTTCTCTTCAAACTGCTTCATGTTAAACAGAAAATAAACCATTAGTCATAGATGAATTTGGATATCTGAGACTTAGCAAGTCTGGGGTGGTCAGGAAAGTAACACTCTGAGTTATCATTCCCCTGAGGGGATGACTGGATGGGCAGGGGCTCTAGGGCCTCATCATCTGGTCTGCCAACCCATTTTTCATATACTTCTTAACATCTGTGAATAGTTCAGTGTTCTAAGCAAGGAGTCATTAAATCGGTATTGTTTATGATTGATCCAGAAATCTCTGATCCTGTATAAATTCAAAAGGCAACTAAAAGTTTTCTCATGTGCTTGGTCCAAAAAGTTATATTAAACATTTTTACAACAGATTTCATATCTATAATTCTTGATGATGTTAATAGCATATTTCTTTAAGATTAAGCCACTATAGAATTTCTTTAAAGAATAATAGGGGTAGCTAGGTCAGACCACCAAGGCTAGTGCCCATGTTTTAGACAGACAAAAATGACAACTTGGAATTTGCTGGGATTACTTTCCCTTGGTAGAGCTATTGCTTTGGCTAAAAAGCCAGGCTGAGAACACAGGCAATAAATCATACAAAATGATACCAACTCACGGAGATCCCTCGTGCCTCCTTGTTTTCCACTTAGGCACACTCTTGCTGGATCCTTTTCATAAGCGGAATGAATGGAGGAAGGCACCAGGTGAATGGAGGCTGAAGCTGCAAGCTGCCTAGGGACGTGAGGCCACATCAAATTACTACAAAAGCAAATTCTGCTTGCCACTCATTGCACAGCCTTGGTGTTTTAGTGCAGCAGTCTATGGTGGCCTAAAACAACAGGACTCTATAAATTAGGGCAGTGTTTTCCAATGTTTCCAATGTTATGACCCACATGAAAAGGAGAAAGCAGAAGCAACTCTTTGAAAAGATAGGGACTAGCCTAGGGGCTCTAGCAGCTTAAGGCTTGACCCACCTACTCCAAGGCCTAAGGAAATCAATATCTTGGCACCCTATAAATTCATTTGCAGCACATCAGTATTTTCTGGTGCACCACCAAATTAAAATGAATTAAACAAGGTACTACTTTATTTTCCTTACAGACAAGATGGTGGTCCTGAGATTGTATGGCAGTCAGTAACTGAGGCCAGTTCTAGCTCATAGTTTCAGTATCCCCAGAGCAGTTTCCTTTTCTACGTAATCCAAGGTGGGTCACCACCCACTTCACATTTCAGGAAGCAGAATGAAGGGTCAGGAGAAGGAAGGCATACCCTCCTTTTTTTTAAGACTATTACCTAAAAGTAACACAAATTACTTTCTCGCATACCATCAGTAAATTAAGTGAAATAGCCATGCTTGATTGTAGAGTAAACCGCAAAATATAATCTTTAGGGAAAAAGATGTTTGATTTTTATAAAAATGATATTATGGAAGAGTAAGAATATTGGGAGTCTTTCTGCTGTCTGCCCCTTTGATCACCTATATATGGCTATGCATACACATGCTTAGGATCAAAGGAGCAAACTTTGGTACACATAGGTCATATTCATCTTTAGTCCAAAAGGTAAAACTCAATATTTCCATTAAATTATTGGATTTAGCTCAAATCATAGGATCTTGGTGATATACAGCCACCTCCATGAGTTCCAGAGACCCATTTGGGGGGTCTGGTGACCTCTAAATCAAAAAATAAGTTATGCAAATCTCCTCCTCCTCACAAACACACATGAAATAACTTGTATACAACTGTAGAGTCAGAACAAGATAATTTTTCTAAAAGATTATATTCAGAGAAGGAAGGAATGGGAAATACATAGCAGTTCTGTTTTCGTTATGATGATCAACTCCCACTAGCAGGAAATTGCAAATATGTTTCTGCCTTAACAACTGAGTAAATTTTCTGTCTGTTTCATCTCTGAATCCCCTGGTTTTGTTTTCTTGGAGGAATACCTTCCACATTGTCCACAGGTCCCTGCATTTTCCCCTGGAAAGTCCTTCCTGTGAATTATCCTCGATGACCACATTTGAAGTGAACAATGGAGAGAGTCTGCCCTTCTTGGCGGCCAAACAGCTTTTATAGTCATGTGTCTGCTGTCGCACTTCAGAGGGCGCAGGCATTGCTTAGGTCACTCATCCTTTGGTATCCAGGATTGAAGTTTCTTTGTTAATACAGGACTCTAGAAACTTAATAGGCTTCTAGCATATTTGTTTCCAACAAATTCCATGGGCGTGCAGCCAGCACTGAAGATTTCATATATATATGTAATCCAAAGACTTTATCTTTTTTTATTCAGTAGTCTCTCTGCTTATCTTTCTTGACTTAATAGAAGCTGTCTTAAAGCAATCTGGATATGGGTTTATACGAGAAAGACAATTCCCTTAATATGATTTCTGTCCTCAAGATAACTGCCTTTCTCTGGCCAGAAAATCTTAAACAGGAGGTGTTTAAGAAATAGTTTGAGGTTATCTCATGGTAGCTTCAGAGTCACCTCATATAAATGTTTACTTTAAACTACAAAATCAACTTCAGCATTTACCTTTTAGGACACCCACACGCCAGCCATGCAGCCAATTTGGATTACTGAGTGCAGGCAGAGAGAGTGGCCCTTGTCCTAGCCATGCATATTTGAGTTTATGCTTGCAAGCTGGTTAGTGAAAGCCTGAGTTCATTTTTCCTTTGTAGGATTTGTCAAGAAAATCACTACAAGCCAGTGTCTATGGCATTCAAGACGTTTTTTCAACTATTTTTTCCTAGAGTTATAGTCAGTCTGATTTCCAAGATATCACTAGCAACAGTTTTGCCAAATACTTTGCAAGAGCATTCCAGTTTTCCAGTCAGAAATATTTGTGTTTTTGCTGCCCACCTCTGGACAGGTTAGATAATAGATAAAAAATGTTACCTATTTCAACTTCTGTTATGTGAAGACATTATTTTCAGGTACCATATTTTATAGTAATTAAAATATAAGTCATCTGTTCATAACAAAGATCCAAAATAAAAGAACTCAAATAAGACAGAAATTTATTATTTCTTTCTTAATACCAGTTAGGATACAGGCTGCCCAGGGCTACTTTATAATATTAGAGACCCAGGGTCTTTCCAGAGTGTTGCCCCACCTTTCTTAGTGGGCTATCCTCATCCACATAGCATAAGCTGGCTCACCACTGGAGCCAGAATAGAGAAAGGAGAAAAGAAAAGTGTGCTCTTTTATGATCACGACTAAGAAATAGTTAAAACATCTTCCTTTCATAGACATGATTGGCCAAGAATTAGTAACAAAGACAGAACTGGCTACATGGCATCCTGGGAAATGTAGTTTTTGCTAAGAAGTCATATGCTCACGTTGGAATTCTAATACTAAGGAAGAAGAGAAGAATTTGATTTGGAGGGACTGTGTCCATCTCCTTCACAAGTTCCTTTGTATTTTAAGAATGCCTTATTTAAGAAGAGTTAGTTTTGTTTCTTTTAGTTAAAAAAAAGCTACTACTTACTTGGAGGATTCATGACATTTAGAAATGGAATTTCTGAAAATAGAAAAATAAAATTGAGAAAAGTTCCAGATGATCATCTTCTTTGTTTTGCTTAAGATTTTTTTCTTTCTTTCTTTCTTTTTCTTTTTTTTTCTTTTTTTTTTTTTTTTTCAGATGGAGTCATGTTCTGTCACCCAGGCTGGAGTGCAGTAGAATGATCTTGGTTTACTGCAACCTCTGCCTCCTGGGTTCAAGCAATTCTCCTGCCTCAGCCTGCCAAGTAGCTGGAATTACAGGTGCCCGCCACCACACCTAGCTAATTTTTATTTTTATTTTTTAGTACATATGGGATTTTGCCATGTTGGCCAAGCCGGTCTAGAAGTCCTGACCTCAGATGATCCACCCACCTTGGCCTCCCAAAGTGCTAGGATTACAGGACTGATCCACCGTGCCCAGCCATAAAATTTCTTAATAGATATTTGTTAGGAGCTTAAGCTATGTGAATCATCCTCTGAAACTGGTCCTCTTTTTTATGGCTTTCTAATATTGATATATTTTTAATTCTTGCTACCAAATTTTTAATTAATTTCTTAGCTTAATGAAAGTTGAAGGCTTGTTAGGTTTTTAAAACACACAGAAAGCTGCTATTATATATTGACTTTTTCTAAAACTTGTTCGGTATACAAATTATAGTAACTATTGGGAAAGCTGAGGAGAGAGCTGCAGTGAGCAACTTTTCCTGAATATTTGACATATTTGTATAATTTCTGATTTTCAAATCTGAAAAATTCAATTAACCAGAATGTGGGAATTAACAGTCTATTTAACTGCAGAAAAAGGAGCTTTTTAACTGAATTATAAAATACATGTTATACTATTAATGCTTTACATTAATATAATACTTGACTCCACCCAAGCATCAAGTATATCTCTTACAGATCAGCCAAGTCTTGGTGAGCTCTCGGTATGTCTAATATAGGGAAGTATGGCCATGTCTGAGGGTTCAGGCTTTGAAGTTATAGACTTGACTTCAGACTCCCAGTCCAGCAGTTACATTTACACATCCTAGGAAAATTATTTACCACTCTAAGCCTTCTAGTTCACAACAGTAAAATTCATGTAATAGTACTACTGAAGAGGGAAATTAAATAATAAAAATAGTAGTCTGTAATTGCTTCATAATAAAATAAAGTTTACTGTGTTGTGTTCAAATAAAACCTAACACCCAGCTCTGCTTAAAATTAACTAACTCCCTGTAAAACCTACCTTATCTATTCTCCCCACATTCTAGCAAATTTCCCAAGCATTTCAAGACTCCTGTTTCTCTTGCTGACCAGCTGCAAGTTCACAGGGCAAGATAACCCCAAAGAATGTAAACTGTGTTACTCAAAAAGCTATTTTTCAAATGTAAGGTACATGTTACAAATTAACATTTCTTTGTTCTAGCTGCTACTTCATCCTGGATGTATAAAAAGTACCCCATTTTCTTTGTCCTTTGCTCAGCCTTGGTATGCTAATCCGCTGAGCTGGTAGCCACCTTAATAAAATCCTCCTGTTTCACTCATTGGTCTCTCTGATTTCCTGAATATTCTGCAGCACTACTTGCTGTTCAGATTAATACTAAGTTTAAATGAGATTATCCACAAAATGTATTTAGATAGCCTACAGCAAATGGTAAGTATTTAACATAGGCATACCTTGGAGACACTGCAGTTTTGGTTTCAGATTACTGCAATAAAGCAAACATCACAATAAACCAAGTCACACAAGTTCTTTTTTTGTTTCCAAGTGCATATAAAAGTTATGCTTACAATATATTGTACTCTATTAAGTATAAAATAGCATTATGTCTAAAAAACCATTATTTACCTTAATTAAAATTACTTAATGTTAAAAAATGCAAATGATCATGTAAGACTTCTAAAAATTCTAATCTTTTCAGTTGTGGAGGGTCTTTCCTTGATGTCCATGGCTGCTGACTGATCTGGATGGTGGTTGCTAAAGTCTGGGAAAACTGTTGCAATTTCTTAAAATAAGATGACAATGAAGTTTGTCATGTGGATTGGCTATTCTTTTCATGAAAGATTTCTCTGTAGCATGCAATGCTGTTTCCTAGCATATTACCCACAGTAGAACTTCTTTTGAATTGGAGCTAATCCTCTCAAACCCTGCTGCTGCTCTATAAACTAAGTTTATGAAATATTTCAATGGCTTTGTTGGCACTTCAACAATGTTAACATGATCTTTACGAGGAATAGACTAGATCTCAAGAAACCACTTTATTTGCTTATGCATAAGAAGCAACTTCTCATTTCTTTAGACTTTATCATGAGATTGCAGCAATTCAGTTACATCTTCAGGCTACACTTCTAATTCTAGTTTTCTTGCTATTTCTACCACATCTGCAGTCCACTGAAGTTTTGAACCCCTCAAAGTCATTCATGACAGTTGGAATAAACTTCAAATTCCTGTTAATATGAATATTGCGAACTCCTCACATGAATCATGACTGTTCTTAATGTCATCTAGAATGGTAAATCTTTTCCAAAAGGTTTTTAATTTACTTTGCTTAGATTCATCAGAGGAATCACTGTCTATGCCATTTATTGCCTTACAAAATGTATTGCTTAAATAATATAACAAAAGTCAAAATTACTTCTTAATCCATGGGTTGCAAATGGGTGTTGTGCTAAAGGGATGAAAACAACCTTAACGTTTTTGTACCTCTCCATTAGAATACTTAAGTGGTCAGATTCATTGTCAATAAGCAGTAATATTTTGAAAGGAATCTTTTTTTTTAGCAGTAGTTCTCAACAGTGGGCTTAAAATATTCAGTAAACCATGCTGTAAAAAACAAACTTTGTTGTTCCATTTACAGTGTAGATTTATCTTCATTCTTAAGGGCCCTAGGACTGTTGAAATGATATGTCAAACCATTTGAATCCATAAGCATTGGATTCAACTTAAAGTCACTAGCTGCATTAACCCCTAACAAGAAAGCCAACCTGTACTTTGAAGTTCTAAAAGTGAACATTGACCTCTCTCTAGCTATGAAAGTCCTAAATAACATCTTCTACCAATAGAAGGCTGTCTCATCTACACTGAAAATCTATTGCTTAGTGAAGCCACCTTCATCAATAATCTCTGTTGGATTTTCTGGATAACTTGTTATAGATTCCACATCAGCACTTGCTACATCATCTTGTATTTTTATGGCATGGAGTTGTCTTCTTTCTTTAAACCTTGTAAACTAACCCCTGCTATCTTTCAACTTTTCTTCTGCAGCTTCCTCAGCAGACTTCATAGTATTGAAGATAATTAAGGCCTCGCTCTGGACTATGCTTTGATGTAAGGGAATGTTGTGATGGGCTTGATCTTCTATCCAGACCACTCAAACTCTCTCCATATCAGCAATAAGGCTATTTCACATTCTTATTCATGTGTTCACTGTAGTAGCACTTTTAATTTCGTTCAAGAACTTTTTCTTTGTATTCACAACTTGGCTAACTGATACTGGAAGCCTAACTTTTGACCTCCTTGGCTTTCAACATGCCTTCTTTCCTCACTAAGTGTAATCAAAGATCACTAATCACAAACAATCACAATAGATATAATAATAATACTAAAGTTTGAAATATTGCAGGAATTAACCAAAATGTGACAGAAACATAAAAGTGAACATATACTGTTGGAAAAAATGATGCCAACAGATTTGCTCAAGACAGGGTTGCCATAAACTTTCCATTTGTGAAAAAAAAAATGCAATATTTGCCAAGTGCAATAAAGTGAAGCACAATAAATTAAGTGCAATAAAATGAGATATGCCTGTACTTAGTTTTAATACCAGTGGATAGACCTCTACATATTCCTATGGAAAAATATTTCTAGTAAAATACTACGTGATATAAGCTGAAGACAGAGTAGTACATATTGAGTAACTCTTACATGTAGTTCAAAAATAAGCAAAGCTAATCAATCATTAATGTTAGAAGTTAATGTAGAAGTTATCCTTGCAGTGGGCAGTGATTGGCAGGGAGCAATTAGAAGGAAGGCTTCTAATGTTATGTTAATGTTCTAATTTTGGGTGTGTGTGCCGATTTAAAAAGGCATGCTACATTTGAAAAAATGCATCAAGCTATAGCCTTGTGATCTGTGTGTTAACTTTTTTGTCTGTACGCCATACATCAGTCAATACAAATTTTTTTAATTCTTTAAACAAAAGAGAATAACTACAGACTAGAAATTTTTTCATGCTGTTATTTAAAATAAATAACCTGACTTCTGGGCAAAAGGCATACAAAAAAAGTAGTAGGGCAATAAGATATTTATGTAAAGTATGTATTCTTGAAGACTTCATATTATTTAAAACTTACTTCTAAGAAAAAAATTAAAAGTATTCACATTATTTTTGTCAATTTTGATTCATAAAATAAGATTTTATTACTGCTTTATTCTGAATTATTTTGAACTACCAAAATTTGAACTAACATAAAATGTATGGACTTCATAATTATTAAAATGTCAATAGTAACCAGAAGGGATTGTGTTCTACTCTCTTTGGAGGAATTCTAGGTATCTTATCTACACTATTTAACAGAATATTTGGTAAATGTGTTGACTTTTGAAAGATGGTTACATGCTAATATTTATTAGAGTTTATAAGACAGCAAAGAAAACACAGAAAGATACTAAACTAAACCCAGTATGAAGTTAACTCTGCAATTCAGCTAAATGTCTTCCATATAAGAATCAGTAAAAATAATAGCTAAATTTTATCAAGTATTTATGATGTGCTCAGTCACTTGTCTAAGGAGTTTACCTACATTTTTGCTTTTTAATTCTCACATTCAATCTATGAGAAGTATCTCCCCCATTTCTGAGATCATGAAATGAAGGCAAGGAGAAACTAAGAAACTTGGCCAAGAACACTAGCCCAAAAGGGTGCAAGATTTGAACCAAAGCACCCTGCAACTAGAAGGAGTGAGCATCATTTACACTGGTCCGCCAAGAGCGAGGAAATTCTGGATGTGTATCCCAACCTCCCCAGAAAATCACTGAAAAAATATTTCTACTAGATAAATATGAGTTTTCATGGAGAAAAATGCAAACTTTGTATCATTTTATAAAACTAAAAAGCATGAAAAATTTTCAAGCCTTCTAGGCGGCTGCTCTTTGGTGTCTCTAGATTTCTCCAGCAGATATTATGGTGTAAAATTTTAGGGAGCTCTACATAAAAGTATTCTTCTTAATAAAGCAGTTAAGTGAAGGCAGAAATAAAGAAAATGTGACTTAGTCATGTGGAAGGTAGCAGATAACTAAAGAGATAGTACGTCAAGCAGACTTACGCCTTCAATTGAAAAGAAATTCTATTTTACCTATGAGTTCAATTTACATTTTCTAATTTGTCTTCAGTATTTGGAATTCTATGCCATGCAGAAACAAGAAATGCTTGATTTAAAAATTGATGAACTCTCAAAGAAAGTCTTTATCATTTAGTTGTAAAAATATTTCTCCTGAGGTTTAAGTTAACCTGCCTGATGTTAAATCAATTAACCAATCAACAAACAACACAGTGAGTGAATTTACAATGTGATTGCCCCTATAAAGATGCTGTAGATGTTTTCTAATTCTTTGCCCCAAGGAACAAAATAATAATAAATATTATGTTTCAAACATGAATCAATTGAGCAGTGTGAAAAAATTCTCAACCCCTTTTTCTCCCTTTTATTATGTAGACAAAATAGCTGGCTGAGTTACCGATAAGGATTTTTCACTTTCCACTGATTATTCCAGCTTTGCATAGACAGTGCCTACGACTAATTATATTGCTAGTTGATGTCCTCTGGATTTCTTACACCAGCTTCTGGAACCACAGTCTTTCCTACCATAGGCTCATTTGCCTGTTAGCAAAAAAGCAATGTGGTCATTTTCTTTCCTCTGCTACTGTTAATTACCCCTCTCTCTTTTCGGATCTACCAGCTGCTGTCACTACAATGAATAAACAAATCAATCTTATAAGATACTTAAGAGAGAATTTAGCAAGATGTCCTCAGAATGCAGAGGCGGCAAACTGAGCAAAGATATCATCTTGCCTAATTCAAGTATGGAGTTCAAATATTTAGAAACAAAAGTGTAGGGCCAATAGTCATTCATGAAGACATATCAACTAAAGAATTAATTTTAGAATCTGAAGGGAAGTCTGAATTTTAAATTCTGAATTCTGCTTATCCTGTACATACATAATAATGAAAATACTCCCTAAAAATATAACAATCCTAAATTATATTGCTCATCAGGATGTGAAGCAATTGCATCCCGGAAACATTTCAGTGTTATTTTACATTTTCTAATATTTCATGAACGTGTTTAGCAGGTTATTTAGGAATATTATATATAATTAACAAATAGTAATAAAAATGATGCAATTAATTTAGTCAAGTTATCTTAGAAGCATCTTACACTTCACAAACTGAGTTCTTGGTCTAACGGAAATAATGGGGACATTATTATGAAATATATGTTTAGCGGTGGAATTTTAAGCAGGTTTTGTGTGCTTAAAATGTTTTAAAATAATAAATTAATTTATTTTCTGTGTTCCTAGTTATTAAAAAGAACTTTCCGAATTATTAAAAATAACTTTTTTCCATACCAGAAAGGATATACAAAAGGCTATATTTGGTTGTGCTTTAAAGGATTTTCTCAAAATAAAACTAGTTTAAAAATCGCTGAACACTTCCTTAAAAATAAGTTGGAGTTCTCAACATAAACTTGTTTAGCTCTAGTCTTCATAATAAAACTGAGCTGCAGGTATTATCCTGCCCTTACTTAGTGACGAAGAAACTGAATGGCCTAGAACTCTGAAATGAGAGCTCCCTGGTTAGAAGCTGAAGGGCTTTCCATCTCCACTGTGCATAAACAGACTGTCTATCTGTGGCACACAAACTGCCATGGCCTTCTCCTGAATCCATGACAGACATTGCTAAGCAATTTCAATACTTTTGTGCTCCAAGCTTCCACATGGTCCCAGAATCCTTTTCCACCCAGTACTTCAAAAGCCATTACCAATTGATTGGCATTGGCCTGCAACTTAAAATCCGTTTTCCCTCCCTGGCCCTTGCATTTTCCACTAGAACAGGCTGCCTTTTGAAAAATGACTAAAGAGCGGCTACATCCCAGATGCTCTGAAGTTTAAAATATAAAAACCCAGATCATCATGCAGCTGATTAATGTTTTCAAAGTCTTCTGTGAGTGGATTTTAAATAGATTCCGCTCAGTGCATCAACTACTCTCTGAAAGCATATTTTCCTCTTTGGAAAGCTGCTTTGGGATAGTTCATTAACATGTCATAAAAAAATTGGTAATTTTGAAAATGAAACAAGAGTCCTTTAGTACATTTAAATGCTTTGAAGTAATGTGGACTCTCAGGGGCAGTTGATGATGTGTCAGTATATGGAACGAAGGAACTGAAAAATACATTGGAGCAGGATTGTTGAATTTATTTTGAGGCTTCAAGAAGGATGAGATTAGAAAACAGACAGTGCTGAAGGAAAATCCCCTTAGCTTGAGCAGTTTTGCAGAGGTGAGTCAAGTCCTGATCATATTCTGGCTGTGACAGATTTGTTACATCTTTGGGTTTTGTTTTGTTTTGCTTTTTTGTTCGTTTGTTTGTTTTTGATTTTGGTTTTTTTGAGACTGAGTTTTCCTCTTGTCTCCCATACTGGAGTGCAATAGTGCCATCTTTGTTCACTGCAACCTCCCCCTCCCAAGTTCAAGCTATTCTCCTGCCTCAGCCTCCCAAGTAGCTGGAACTACAGGGGTGCACCACCATGACCAGCTAATTCTTTGTATTTTTAGTACAGAGGGAGTTTCACCATGTTGGCTATGTTGGTTTCTAACGCCTGACCTCAGGTGATTCACCCACCTCAGCCCCCCAAAGTGCTGGGATTACAGGCGTAAGTCACCATGCCCAACCCACATCTGTGTTATTTCAGGTACCAGAGACTGTGACACAGGCAGTGTTACAGGAAAGGGATCCCGATCCAGACCCCAAGAGTGGGTTCTTGGATCTCACGCAAGAGAGAATTCAGGGCGAGTCTGCTGTGCAAAGTTAAAGCAAGTTTATGAAGAAAATAAAGTGGTGAAAGTACAGCTACTCTGTTGACAGAGTAAGGTGTTCCCAGAAGTAAGAGGAGGAATTCATTCATCCTACACACGATGCTTGTATGTATGGGGAGATGTGTTCTGCTACACAGGCTTGTGATAAAGGATTAATTTTCTTAATTACTATATTTTGCAGGGATCAATATTATTATCTTTACAGCAAAATTAGGTGTGCCTTTGTTCTTCAGATATTGGGATATCTGGACACTCCCAAGTCTGGGTCTGTTTGATAAACATTATTAATCATTCCCTTAACTGTAAAGATGTAGAGGCTAGGAAGACCTAACTCTTTGAGAATGCAGCCTAGCAACTCTCAGTCTCATTATTCCTAGCTCTCACTTAAAATGAAGTTGCTCAGGTCTGAATGCCTCTGACAGTGGGGTTTGGTGGAGTGTGCCGGAGGAATCCCGTACTGGTGCTGTCTAGTAGAACTCTCACCATGATAGGGGTTATGATTTAATTTAAGTATTTAGATGCTTTATTACTTTCACTGAAGCATTGTTAGCTTTCAAAAAGGCTTTATGATAACACGATTATGTTTCAATGAGAGCTCATGTATAAACTGTTTTCACAGTTTTATTTCTTTTTCTGGGCTTCTCAGATATGCACTTCCTACTTTTGTCACATTGATAGTTGAAGGGCATCAAAATGGGAGGCTAAAAGATGTCTTCAGGTATGTGACTACATATTCCAGTACATTCATTCTTAACCCTTGTCCAGGTAAGGATGGTGCTTCCAGTGAATTCTATGAAAACATTAAAGAAATATGTAGGCAATGGAGAAAAATACAATTTTGAGTTCCATCCTTTCAACTTTGGTTTATTTGCATCCTTCTAATTGCTCTCTTTATGAGCCGTGAAACTTTGTGGGTGCCATCAGTTGTCCAAATGAAAAGTCAGGTGCATGTAAATCACAGATACTTTGCCTAAACAAAATGTGTTACTAGGTATTTAATTGTCTTCTTTGCCTTCACATAAATTAAAAATCTCGGCAGCTAAAACCCTTTTACCAATTCGATGGGTTTTATAGTGGAGGTTCTTGATGTAATTTAATATTTAAATACTGCTATTTGGTTGGTGTTTCCTCTTTCCAATCTTTGAGGAAATGTGAAGTTTATATGATTTTTCTCTCTTTAAAAAAGTTTTAACACACATAATGATAGGGCAAGAAATGTGAAGGCAACAAGGTAAAAAAAGAGACAAGCATAAATGCTGTACAATGGCTAAGCAGCATGAAACATCTAGAATTTCTGACCATTTTAACAGTTGTCTTTGCGACTGGGATGTGCATAGAGCCCATCTTTGATTTAACAAAAATTTAAAACATTTTCAAATGATGATTTTTATGCTAGAAAAGAATAAATGTTCTTCTCAACTGCCCATGACATCGTAAAGCTTGAACTTTCTTCAGACCTTCAGGAAATGATCTTGTGAGGAGATGCCAGTGTTCTACCCAGGAGAGATTAAGTTCCTAATGATCCTATTTCAGCTATTTTGAGAACAGGGAAAACTCTATACTCTAGTACAAATGTGCATGTTTGTTTGATGTCTGATATCCTTTTCCATTACTAGTTTTCTCTTTCTTCCTAGGCCTGTTTCTGTGACTCTAGGTACCAGAGAAATAAATGTGCTTTCTTCAAAGGCAAATCATGCAAGTCCTTTTTAAACTGTGCCCTTTCGTAGGGGTCAGTCTGTATTTTTCCACATTCAAATAATCTAACAGTTTTCCAATTAGCACTTTCCACTCAAAGCACAGCACATTCTTCAAACTGGCAAACATTTTTGGCTTCTTTTGTCACACATGAAACTGCAAATATTTGGAGTTCTTTTTTTCTTCAATTTGAGTAATAAGATAATTTTATCTATTCGTCCAGAAAATGCACATAGTTTTACAGGGGCTTCGACATCCACCAGTGCACAAAAGTATGGGTAAGTGTCAGATACAAAGAAACAATACGATTAAACTCATGCCTGCACTCATTAGTTCATAACTACACACACTGTCCCATCTCTTCTACAAAAGTAAATCAGGAATTGGTAACAAACCACCAGATAATCAGAGAAAGTAACTCTCTTGAACATGCTTGTTCACTATATAATACAGAGCAACTAAATACTTTATAACATCAGAATTCAATGCATACTGTATTTAAGTTTGACCCTAAATAAATTTCCATGATCTCTAGGAAGAGCACAAAGGTCTTCCATTTATTAAGCGTCTGCTCCATGTCAGGCGCTGCTCTCAATTATTTTGCCCTGATTTCATGGCATTCTAACCACAGCCACAGGACATACATACTGTTATCCTTTTGTTCTTAATGAGGAAGAGGAAAATCACATAGGTGCACACATCTGGATTTGACCCTAGTTTGTCAAATCCAAAGTCTACTCTTGACTCTATTACTTGGTTTGGAGGGTGGGAGATATTGCTCTAATTTATTTTATGTAGTCACTCTTCTAAATATACTAACTTAATCAATGAAGGTTACTTTCAGTTTATGTTCAGAAATGACAGCTACTGAGCCTTGCTGTTAATATTTCCATTTAAACATGTGGCATACTTTGAACTAAAATAGTCTAAAATATCTGTATAGGAACAAAATATACTGGACACTAAGTATATAATATCTCACTGGGCAGACATGGCAAGAAACAAACAAATCTAAAATTGTTGACCAGTAACTTAATTCCAAGTCACTAATTCAAAGGAAGACTTATTCAAAAGGAGAAAAAATTTAAGAAGTCATAAACTGTAAATTTTTTCCTCCTCTTCCTCCTCCACCTCCCCCTCCTCTTCCTCTTCCTCCTCCTCCTCCTTTTCTTCTTTTGTCATGTTAAGGGTGAGGAAAGAGATAAATGATTTAGCAACAAAAAAATTGATCAGGAAAGTACATCTCCACTGACTTACTGAAGATGTAAAGACTTTAAAAATATAAGGTACTGTTTAAAATATGTATCTGGGGCCAGGTGTAGTGGCTGACACCTGTAATCCCAGTACTTTGGGAGGCTGAGGTGGGCGGATCACCTGAGGCCAGGAGTTTGAGATCAGCCTGGCCATCATAATGAAACCCCATCTCTACTAAAAATACAAAAATTAGCTGGGCATGGTGGCAGGTGCCTGTAAGCCCAGCTACTTGGGAGACTGAAACAGGAGAATTGCTTGAACCCAGGAGGCAGAGGTTGCAGTGAGCCAAGATCATGCCACTGCACTCCAGCCTGGGCAACAGAGCAAAACTCCCACTCAAAATAATAATAATCATTAATAATAATAAAATAAAGTAAAATATGTATCTGGATAAGAAAGGTAATTAAAGATTACCTTGAAACAATAAAAGCAATGACTATATTACAATGGTAGAGAGGTGGCTATTTTTTTTCTTTTAACATTTTCATTTTAAGTGTCAAAAATTTTAAAAAGTATTGTTTAAAAACAGTTATTGATATCTAGCCTTCCATATTGCAAATACCATGTGCAAAATTTAGTACCATTTTGCATGTTCTTGCAATGTACATTTATTCCATGTAGTCTTGACTATGTTACATACTTTTAAAAACACAAGAGAATTGTAGGCAATATCTCTTTTATATGATATTCTATCTTGAAAAATATACTAATAAAAAAATTGCAAGGGATTTCTATAGTTAGATTACTTGCTCACTTACCAACATGATCCTCCTCTCAGACTCAGAGGACAAAACATATATATTAAAGTAAATGTATTCTCTATTATTTCAGAAACTTTTATATCTAATATCTAAATCAAATTATTTTTTAAAAAGCTATCTTAAGTGAAGTTTTTCCCTTGTTCCTTCAAATAAATAAAATCAACTATTAAAATATTTTGCTTATGATCAGATGCACACAATTCTAAGAAATTCACTAAAATTTCCCAAAAGTAAGGGTCCACTTGAATTCATTATAAAAATATGTTAATTTTTCCAAGGGAATCTAAAAGCACAGTCTTCCCTAAATTCTTCCTCAGCTTTCTTTTCCATCAGGATTAGATCTAAAAACTTAGAATTTTGCAGCTTGCCCTCATTCTTGCATTCAAATGCGGCAAATTTATATATATTCCTTCACTGTAGCTCCTGGAATTGTATCTTCCATGCAGCCTAATCTTTTTCTCTTACTTTTCTCTACTATCTGTCTGGTAATCATTTATCCTCTAAAACATCTCTGTAACTACAAGAATTGAAAAACTATCCCTGAGCTCACAGCAAGTTTTCTGAAACCTCAAGAAAACCCATTCTTTCATAATTCACAAAGGTAAGTCCTGGGGACCTAGTCTCTATAATAGCTTCTAGAAATCATTTTTAGGGTTTTCTTAAACTCTAGGATATCAATTTCTCCATTGAATCTGATGTCTGAAGAGAGGTCTTCAAGCTTCACTTTTTCCAAGATGTTCTGAAATTAAAAAGCCTAGTTGAGAGAAACTCTCTGGGGAGATTATGTCTTTCTAAGGCCTGTTTAAAATTGACCACTGAGTCTTAGCTCAAAGCTTCACTGCCAGACTAAGGGTTCAGGCACAGGCCTTGGAAAGCCTCGTGATGGCCCTTTTCTCTAATTTCCTGTTTTTGTTTTTGTTTTTGTTTTTGTTTTAATCTATTCAACTTAGCTTACTTAAGAAGTTATCCTTCTACATCATAAAAACTGCTTGTATCTTCAATGATTTTGCTTAAAAGTCACCTCCATAAAACAAATCCATGTAAGTAGAGTTTGATGACAGTGACCCACAAATACCTCTACCACACCACCTCTCATCATTTAGACAGTTCAAGAACCCAACTGAAGAAGCTTCAATCTGTGATTTCTTATTTAAAATCCCCTAGTTACTTGGTATTACTATTGTCTGTAACTGATTGTATCAGTTAATTTCATCACAATGCATATAAAATCATGGTCATATTTGGAAGCCTTATTTGGGCCAGCAAACTTTCCCCACCTGGCCACTCTCAATGAGATTTTGTGTATGTTGTAAATTAAAAATATATTGGACAAAAGAATATGACTAAAATAATGAAAGTCCAGCCTGGAGTGGTGACTCACAACTGTAATCCCTGCATTTTGGGAGGCCGAGGCAGGTGGATCACCTTAGGTCAGGAGTCCAAGATCAGCCTGGCCAAAGTGGTGACACTGTGTCTTTACTAAAAATACAAAATTAGGTGGCTTGTTGGTGGGTGCCTGTAGTCCCAGCTACCCAGGAGGCTGAGTTAGGGAGAATCACTGGAACCCAGGAGGCAGAGGTTGCAGTGAGTCAAGATTGTGCTACTGCACTCCAGCCTGGACTGAGTGACACAGCAAGTATTCGTCTCAAAAAAAAAAAAAAAAAAAAAAAAGTCCATTGACAATCATGTAGTCCTTCAGGAAAATAAAAATTAAAGAAAAAAGAAAATCCAGTGGATGTAGATAAATTTAATTGAATTAAGTAATCATCAATCTGGATTTTTTCCTTTTGTAGCTTGCATGTTCCAAAAGAAATAACATATATTCTTGTTTAATCTCATGGATCATAGTATAGTATCATTCTTTTCTCAGAAGTGGAAAAATATGTCCATGACTATGATTATGACTTTACACAAAGACCATCTAATGAAGTCTTTGTTGATGCTAACTGGCTCATACCAGGATAGAAGTCACAAGAGAGTGGGAGAGGAATGAATTACCCAGGCAAAAATAGCAGTGTGAGCAGGACAAGTTTTTGAGACAAGTAAGATCACAATGAATGCATAGTAGGAGCAATATGTCTTTATAATTTAAATGTTGTGCTGCCTGTGTTTATTTTTCTGTTAGCCAGAGCTAAGATATATATTGTGTTGCCTGTCTTTATTTTTCTGTCAGATGAGGTATATAAGAAAACCTTGTAGAAAATTGAGATTGTACATGACACTTGGGGGAGAGTAACAATGTTTTTCCAGATAATAATGCTCAATGTCTTGTTCCCTCTAATGCCCCTTTAGACCAGTGTACGGACACCTTACTAGGGGTAGGTATTCTATAATTGTGGTCTTGTCCTATATTTAAATTGTTTCATTGTCAATATTTTACAACTTTATGTGCTATGAAAATATTTTGTGAATTTAACGTGGGATTAATTGATATATCTTAATGCCATGACAGTTTTAGAGATCAAAAGATAGATAAAAAGATTCATAATCAATAGCACATGATTTTATAACAAAGCAAGAAATACAATATATAGAACTACCTGAAGTTCTGTTTAGCTCACATTATGAATAGGAAGAGTGTAGTCAGGAGCCATAGCAGATTAGGTAGAAGCACAAAATCAACTCCTTTCTATTCTTTCCTCTGGCAGTCCAGAAAGAGCCATCTCTCTCTGGATGATGGTCAGTATGTGCCTGCTACTGGACCGTACTGACCTTCACTCATATGTTTCTCCCTGATGATCAGACGTCCAATAGAGAACGCAACGTCTGATCTTCCAAGAACAGTATTTACTTAGCATGGCCAAGAGGAGGAGCAGGTGATCCCTATGTCTTTGATGACTGGGATGTAGATGAAATATTCCCACTGGATCAGGCTCTAGTTGAAAGGTTTCTTTTTATTCCAGGATAATTGACATATGGAGTGGCCATGAGGTGGAGGTGGCAAGGAATAGAATTTCATTTATTATAGTTGGAAATATTTTGATTTCTGCCTTATTTTCTGGAGGGGGTAGGGGAGGGAATTTTGCTCTTGTCACCCAGGCTAGAGTGCAATGGCTCAATCTCGGCTTACTGTGACCTTCGCCTCCTTGGTTCAGGCGATTCTCCTGCCTCAGCCTCCCGAGTAGCTGGGATTAGAGGTGTGCACCACCCTGCCTGGCTAATTTTTGTATTCTTAGTAGAAAGGGGTTTCACCTTGTTGCTAGGCTGATATCAAACTTCTGACTTCAGGTGATCCACCTGCCTTAGCCTCCCAAAGTGCTGGGATACAAACATAAGCCATGTCCAGCCAATTTCTGTCTTGTTTTGACAAAGATAGATGAACTTAGCAAACTCTTAATATTTACTATTTCTTTGACTAAAAGTTTCTTCTCAGTTTTACTTGGATACAGCACTGATACTGGTTTCTCCTCACGGATAGGCTTTAGACTATAAATGAGACTCAGAGCAGCTTTATACATTCTTCCTCATCTGTGTAAATTAATCATGAAAGAAAATATTTGCTTTCCCTTCTTTTTCTAAAGGATAACAAAGACAAACAAACAATAACTCTCGGGGACAAGCACAACTGATGTAAAGCCTAAAAATGAGCAAAGGAGACCAGACAAAGAGATGACCTTACTCCCTGAGATTAAGTATCTACAAATGAAATGACAGCCATTTTGTAAGACATTTATTTGTCAAGGCCAATTTATGTAAAGTAATCATGTGCTTCTTTTATAGCGGATTTTTCAAATGTGATAGATGTTCAGTTAGCTTTAGAGTATGGTCTCTTTTTTTAGTAAATGATTGATATGTGTCTATCAAGGTTTGATGTTGAAACATTCTAAATATGTATACATATATACATATACATGCATATATATGTAAATGTAATCACACATTTGAATATAACAATTATTTGTCCATAGGTGTGTTACTAAGCACTCTCTGAAGATCTACCCATGGCTGTGAATATCTCATGTGTATTTAACATGAAAGTGAAGTATGTCATGAATATATACTGAGAACTTAGTGAAGTAGAAGAAATATTATTTTTCTCAAAACATGAACGTTTTCCAATCTCCTTTTTCCAGAAATAAAATTTAGTTATTCTTAAATAACCTGCTATGAGCTGAGCCAACTTCTTTATGCGAAGCATCTATTTAGGGCACTAGCCACATATAGCCACAACCTTTACATAGTCTTCCCTTTGATGTTCTGTACCTCCACATAAAATTGCACACTTGAAATGGATGATGCAAAATGATTCCTCAAAATCATCATAGTTTCACTTGAGCCAGCCTAACCGAGGTTTTTTAATTATTTTATGACTTTCAAACTCAAAGTAAATAAATTCATTTGTTGAATTCTCCTAATTTCTTTCACAAAAAAAAAGAAAATAAAGAAATGTTAACCTACTAAATTGCTTATGACTGGTGGTTCAAAATTATAATTTTTCTAAAAAATAACTCCACTGTGGGAGGAACCAAATTTCGACCTTTATGTGCAGTTACTCGAGATGATGTTTCATTATTTTAATGTTTATAGAATTCAAAGAACTTGAAATTTCTTTTCTATTTAAAACTTACATTGTTATAAATGAAGTACTCTGAGCTAAACAGATGTGTTCCTCGTTTTAAGGCAAATTTTTAACATTGGGAAACTTAGTGAGAAATGATGATGATTATTATTAAAAGACTCAGTTCCTTATTATAATAGTGATCTTTATGCTATATAACAGAAATACAGCTTTAATTTGATTAACTAATATAAGAAAATAACAGACATATTTATACCTCTGAATCACAATATTTCAGAATAAGATCATGTGATCCATTTTGGACACTTTCATCTTACAGATGGTGGAAGGCAGTAGAGTGTAATGGCTAGGAGCACAGATTTTTGGACTCTGACAAAACTAACATTGAATCAGCTCTGACACTTCTTGGCCAGCATCCCTAGATACATTATTAAAATTATTCATTGTACACTTATCATGTATCAAGCACTGTGCTAACCACCTTATACAAATACTCTTATTTAATTCTCACAACTTTATGAGGTAGGTACTATTATTATCTCCAATGCATAAAAGGGGAAATGAGGCTTGGCAAGTTTTAATACTAAAATCCTGTTAGTTTGACACTAAAGGCTATTCTATCATGTGCTGCCCTATTCTGTCCTTTTTCTTCTCTGAGTCGCAATTTTCCCAACTGTTATATTGTATAACTTTAGAGCTTGTTTGTAAAAATGAAATTAGCACATATGTGAAGTTACCTGGAAATAGTGAACTCAAATTCTCAGAAATAGTGAACTTCTATTTCTCAATATCCAGTCCAATCATAGTTTTGTTTTGTTATTATTGTTACACATAGAGTATATCCCTTCTGCTTCATGTTTACTTAATGCCAATCACTATATAATGGCAATTAATTTTATTCATTGAGAACATATTACTTCAGATTTCTTCTACCTTATCACATTTCTTAGGGCACACAAAAAATGATTTAAAGCAATTTCATATTCTTTAAGAAAATGAGATAGCTTTAAATATTTAGAAAAAAAGGAAATGCTTAGCCTGCTCCTATAAATTGGACAAATTGAAGGCAAAGGGAATTAGAGTTTCTTGAACCAAATGGGGACAGAAGCTTTTTGGATATGAATTTTTCATCTTATTTTGCGTTTCTGAGAGCTGTAATTTGGAATTTTCTATAGGAATTTTGAAGTGGTAAAAGCTGGAAAATTAGAACATCCTAAAATCTTGTTACAGTAAATGAATAAAGACTCCACATCATACTGCCTGGTAGGATCCTGTAAATGGGTGCACTCAACTTGCTCTTTTAGAGGGGCTTCATCTTGATAATTTTGCAGGCTCTGAGGAAGAGGCAAAATTATAAGGTGAACTCATCGCATCTGGGGTACGCACAGAATGAACACTGCTTTCGGCAGGCTGCGGAGTGGTGGTGTACAAGGCATTTAACACCTCACAATGAAATAATATGTGGAAAAGTTGTAAAGTGCTAGTCAGCTGAGAGTCATTATGGCTAATGCTAATCCAATTCTATTTCTTTTGCTCTACAATGAAGACTAAAACTGGGAAGCACTTGGTAAACATACATTGACTTACGAATGTATAAAGTAATGAATTCTGCAGTTTTCATTTTCACTTCATAAATGTATTCAGCAAACACTTATTGAGTGCTTAAATGTTTTATGGCCAGAAATATATTTCATTTGCATGTCAAATTAAACATTTCAGAGAGGATAGGAATCACTGAGTATTTATTGAATATCTTCTCTAACTCTGAAATTATTGTCCTAATCTCTACTCTGGCCTCATGCCTCAATTATTCTCCTTTAGAATTCTCAGAAAGCAAGGAATTATTGCTGCACAGCTAGCCACATGCTGCATCCCGCTTTCTGCTGCCAACTGCTTCTGACAAACCTATTTTTGATTTATATTTAGAAATGGGAGACTATATAGAGGTGTGGAAAAGTATTTTTTAAATTATGTTCTGTGAGATTAAAATGTATAACCATTTACATAAAACAGAATTTTAAAGAAATGTTCTGAACTTGTTATGACCATTCATTGATAAGGATCTAAGAATGAGAAGAAATAAAAGGCAAGTCTTTCTAGTCTACATAGAATTTCATTTTTCACCAAATATTGGCTGGCACTGGAATTTATATATATTTATAATATATTTTCTTTATATTAAAACACATTTCACTAGAATTTTTTGACCTATCTTTTAGCAGGTTTATAAAAGTTCTTAAAACTTTTTTAAATTTAGCATTAATTTCATAAACTTACAGTCCTTCCTTTTAGAACTTTTTTTTTCATTAACAGTCTTGAAAAGAATTGGAGTTTTGTTTAACTGCTTTGAGTGGTTATTATTAGCACAGTCTATTAAAGCCCGGTGTTTACCTTCTCAGAGGGAGTGAAGCAACAGGACTGAAGTTTTGATTCATTTGACTTGAATCAAAAGATTGCAACGCAATGAGGACATAGTGCATTTAGCTGGAGTCTGAAGCATCTGTCTGAGCATTCATTTCTATACAATGTTGTTCATAATTGAAATTAGAACTATTTCGCTGTAATGCTTTTTTAGGGTCCATTACTGAAATTGTAACACTAATGTCAGTGTGTGATTAAGGCTTTGAAATACAGAATAGGAGAATCTGCTTCCTAATTGGCAAAGTTTCAGGAGAGGAAGAACACTGACACATTCACATCCATAGACTGAAAGTGCAACGGATTTGTCATGTCGTGTTCTGCAATCCAAGAAAGTCATGTTTGCTGACAATGGATTCATTAGAACCTCTCTCCTACTGCCAACAGGCACAGGAAAAAAATGAAATTTTTCTGGCAGTTCCCAATGTTGATGGAAGAATCAAAGTGGCCTTCAATGGGCCCTTGGTAAAAGGAGAGCTTTGTTTTGTGTTCCAATTGGCCTGAAAACGGTCATTTTGAAACTCAATAAAGGTGTGTGTTTTAGGAAGTCAGGGTTGTTTGTTAATACACTAGGTTCCAGCAGAGGAAGTTGGGTTAAATATGTCACTAGAAAATTTATGATGCATGCAGAAGGTTTCCTGACTTTAGGTCCCTGAGGGATTCTGAATTAATAGAGAAAAATCAGAGGGAAAAGCCTTTATTGTGAGTTGAAAAATAGGATGACTCTGTGAGCTTTAGAATTAATTTGGGACACATTTTCTCAAAATCAAATTTACTATTGCTTTTTTTGAGAATGCTTCAATGATTCAGTTAGTAATTTACTACAAGTAAATCTTGAAAAGTGTGTGTGTTGCTGGGTGCAGGGGTGTTTGTAACCAACATTGTCATTAATACCTTTTGTTTATTGAGTTTGACCAGCATCCTTAGCAGTGGAGGAAGCTACACACACTGTAGCATATTTTTCTTGCATGTTTCCACAAAATGTTACCCTACAGTGATTTCCAATACCCTTCATTCACCGTGTCTTTTCATTCTGCCTCTCTTACTTAAAAAAGTTGTTGGTGATACAAGAAACATAGAGAAAGATCTCTAATATCATAACATAGATGCCTAAGGTTGTTGAGATATAGAACTTTCTCTCTGGGTAATTATCCCCACATCTTCATCATTACAAGAAAACTTTAAAGGTTGTTTTGAATATTTTGCATAATAGTTATAAATTATGTGTTAAGGATTAAATTTATCCATGAAACGCAAAGTGAAATTATTGCACAGTCTAAAGCTATTCATATGTTCAGTTTCTATTGACTGCACTGATTTAGATAAGAATTGAAGTTATTCATGTATCAATTTCAGCACTGAAAAACTGTATAACTGGCATCTCCAAGCATTTAACAGTCTGTGGATTAAAAACAAAGTTAGATTAGCAGTAATAACTCAAGACATTATTTTACCTGAGCTCACAAAGAGCCCTCTTGTTCAATGCTCACAGTGAACAACTGAGTATCCTTAAGATATTGACATGTGTAGCAGCCACACTTGCTGCTGTGATCAGAACATTTGTGCCCCTCATGAATACAATTAGTGCCCTTATAAGAGAGACCCCCAGAGAGATTCCTTGCTCCACCACATGCGGACAAAATGAGAAGGCACTACTTGCAAGCTAAAAAGTAGGTCCTCCTCACTAGACAATGAATCTGCCTTGATTTTAGGCTTCTTGGCTTCCAGAACTGTGAAAAGCACATTTCCGTTGTTTATAAGCCATTTAGTTTTTGGTATTTTTGTATAGTGGCCTGGACAGACTAAGACACCTGCCAGACTTTTAACCCTAGGGTCTTTAAGCTGCCAAAGCTGCTCCATTTTTTATTGAAAGGTAAAGACTGTCCCTCCACCTCTTCTATGATACTAACTTTGAGGACTCTAAAGGCAGTGCTGCTTCTTACTCTTAATTTTGGCGAAGTAGGTTTTTATATATGTTATGTGTGACAGCGAATAATTCGAAATAAATTTATTTTGTTTTTTACACATTATCCATTATCTTAAAGTGAAGAATTTTAGGTAACTTGTCTAAAACATTTTCAATAACACTAAATACTACTTATTTCTTAACAAAGTTATTAAAACTAAGTTAAGCATGTCCAAAAAAAATCCTAAATCTGTTTATCTTTTTCTTTTCATATTTTTTTCCAAAGAAAGACAATTTCATTTTTCCAGTCATTTAGGCCAGAATCATTGAAATCACACTTGACTTCATTCTGTCTTATACCAGATTCTACAAAGCAGCAAATTTTGTTAGCCCTATCCTTAAACTATATCCAGAATATGACCACTTTTTGCTATCTCCATTGCTAAAACTCTGTTCTCAGCCTTCATCTCTTCTGCATGGATTATTGCAACAGTCTTTTTAAAGTGATTCCCTTGCTTTGGTCCTCTGCCTCTAGAATTCGAAAGATTAGGAGTGTTCCTCTCAATACACAAGTTGGATCCTTTGTTTAAAACTCTTCAGTGGAATTTTATCTCACTTAGAACAAATGCCAGAGACTTTACATTGTCCCGTCTTCCACCCCTACCCCAACCACCTACAATGCACCCTCTACTCCTCTTTTTCCCATTGGCTCCACAGCACCCACATGACCCTTTACCAGTTCTCTTAGAGGCCAAGGTGTCTGCTTACTTAGTTTAGTTGGCACAGAACCACTCTCCAACCACCCGTACAGGAAGTGACTCCCACACCTAGCAAACATTCTCCATCTCCTTAACCCGCTTTTTATGTACTTCTTATGTCATTCACCAAACACTCACTACAGACTTAACATGTTTCAGGCATCATTCCGTGTATTAGATCCAAAGCAGTCAACAAAAATAGTCAAAAACTCTGTTCTCATGGAATCTATATGCTGGTGGATCTTAAATTTTGTATAAGAGTATTACATGTGACAAACTATATCTACGTGTTGGTGTTTTTGCTATTTTTAAAAATTATTATTGCTTTTTCTCCCTGAAGGAAGAAAGCTGTATGAGAGCAGCGAATTGCTCTGTCCAATGCTGATCATTATAGCTTAGAATACTGCTTGTCACATGGTAAGCACTAAATAAATATTTTACAATAAATAAGTAAATAAATGGACAGAAATAAACCCAAAATGAGTTCTACCTTTGAGTTTCCTACAGATCAGGATTTGAAAACTGCTTCGCTAACCAACCTACTTTCTAGACAACAGACAAGCTAGAATTCTCACCTATTATCTGGATCTAGAGGTTTCTGGATTTAGAAATGTTTTTCAATGAAAGGTCAATCTCCTAATTATAAATTATAAAAATGTTGATTTTCGATTCATAAAATTATATACATATATATATATATGTTAAATAACAATGTACATTTAAAAGATTGTCATGCACTGGCACTCACAAGGCTAGTAGAAGAATGAGTTCAATGAGCTTTCTAGAAAGCAAATTTCGTTTTAGGTATACATTTCCCAGAAATTTAGCACCTATAAATTTATCCTATATAAATAAACAGAGAAGCCTACAAGGTAGGTGCAAGGGTAGCCATGAAGTTAATATTTATAGTAGTAAAATCTTCAAAGTAATATACATATTCAACAGAAATAATAAATGCAACTGATGGGAGGCTGAGGCACGCAGACCACTTGAGGTTGGGAGTTCAAGACCAGCCTGACCAGCATGGAGAAACTCCAACTCTATTAAAAATACAAAATTAGTCAGGCATGATGGTGCATGCCTGTAATCCCAGCTACTTGGGAGGCTGAGCCAGGAGATTCTCTTGAACCCGGGATGTGGAGGTTGTGGTAAGCTGAGATTGAGCCATTGCACTCCAGTCTGGGCAACAAGAGGAAAATTCTGTCTCAAAAGAAATAAAAATCTTCAAAATCAGATACTTCAGTTATTTTACTGTTTTCCACAGCCTTTTATAGAGCTTTGAACACAGTAGATGCTATGAGACTATTTGCTGTCATAAGTTAAAATGATCATAAATTATCATTTGTTGATTACCTAAGTATTTAATTTGCTGATATGATTTTGATTGTTTCTGGATAATTTCTTCCATTATCTAATATACTTCAGTATTGATGGCCCTAGTATCAGACTAAAAGAGATGGCATTTTTCACACACACACACACACACACACACACACACACACACGTACACTTTGTACATATCACTCTTTATACTAAATGTGCAATTACTACTGTAGAGGAATAGTGAAAGGCTGCTTTCTTAGGTTAGCTGAGACCTTCCAAGCATCATGCAGTGTCTAGTTACCTCCTATTCCAGGATGTCTATATTAGGGACAGAGATTTTGGCAACTTTCAGCATGCCGTATGAAGTGGTAAGAAAATAGATGAGGTTTGAAATTAACCATGCCAGGAAAAATAATGAAAATGTTAGAACTTAAAAGTATTGCCTGATAAATATATTATAAGCCTGTGAACCAGCTGAAGGTGTTCCTGGCTTTGAGTGATGCCTGCCTGTATCCTGCCTTCTTGATAGTCAACGGCCTTGCCCAGCTGAGCTAACAAATTCCCAGTTCTACACTTTGTAATCTCAGTGCACTTGCTGCATACCATTTCCCTTGTTTAATGATAATACACATCACTGCATGACTTTTGTGGGAGATGGTTCAACCTGATGTTAAATACGCAACTTTAGTACCTCTGCTTACATAAAGCATTGAAATGGTCTAGTTCACAAGTGAGGAGTCTTAGAATGAGACGTATGTTTTATCACAAGAAATATGTTGATGACTACATGGACAGCTAGCTACAATTCAATGAATCTGAAGCAAAACCTCTCAAGTTATGTTGCCAGAAGTCAAGAATGTTGATCAGCACCTAAGGCTGTATTTCTTTTGTTTTCATTTTGAGAGACAGCCATAGCAAGGGAAACTCTGAAAAAGCAGAAATATTGCATTTTCATTTTGTTGTCATTTTCCTTTCATTGCTGTTTTATTTTGTATAGCATAAAAATAATTCTGCTGACAGAATCAATTTTTATTATTTTCATTGATACTTTTGGCAAAGCTCATGAAAACCCCAGACTATATTCTTTAGATTTCACTCAAATAAGTTTTCTTAGTTGTTCTTCATTTCTTCTTTTGCTTTCCAACTTTGTTGACAAAATCCATTCCATCAGAACTGAAAATATACCATTCAGCATCTGGGTCCCTTCTTATCTGGGCCCAGGCTTATGAGAGAAATTTTAAACTAAGCAACATGAAATAGTGTTTAACTATATGAGGCCAGCCATCATACTAAACTTTACACATTCTACAGATGAAAGTGAGTTTTTGTAGTTTAACCTCCAAAGCAAGAGCAGCTGGAACTAGAACTATTTTCTTTCTAATAAAGATAAAATCCTATTATAAACAACCCTAGAGAAAACCTGAGTTGTTCCATGTCAGTGGAATTTTACTAAAGTAATACAAGTCTATAAAACACATTCTAGTCTGCATTCATAGAATATGGAAGTGAGTAGGGGCCAGTCTCTCTACAGTGAATTAATACTTGGAACAAGAAAGCAAGCATCCAACACACACACACTCACTATACTTTCCTTTTACCTCTGATTTTTGCTTTCTTTACTAATATTTTGTGAGTAATGTAGACTGCTTAGAGTTTAGACTAATGGGATATTTACAGTTTAGGTTGGTGGAATATGGTGGAAAGGAACTGGGTGGAGGTTGCAGAGGAAATTAAGAACAAAGGGCTTAACTGCAAGAGACCAGTATCCCTATACTTTCCACTATGTAGTAAACTACTGAATGAAGCAATTTGGTAAAAACAGGGACTATCATTTAGAAAGAAAAGCAGATAACACCCAGACTATTCTTTGCAAGAAAACAATGTAATTAGTTTAATAAAATGCTGCTCTTTTCATGGGCCATCAGCCAGGATGTAGGCCTCATTTGGCTGCATGAGAAGGGTTTTGTGCTGATGTTGTGGACTGAGATTTTACCTGTAGTTTCTCTAGTCTTGCCTGATGAACAACACCTTCTTATCTGCCCAGGGCCTTAAAAGCAAAGGATGCAAGTTCTTTATCATATGTATTTACTTGCCTATTGATATCATTTGTGTGGAAGCACAATTCATTTTCACCACTTTATTGCACAGAGAGAAAGAAGGTAGAGACGGAGGAGCTGTCTTTTCTATGGTTCTATTACCAATTTATTAATAAATCTATCATAGCACTTTCCATGGGTTATGTTGTAATGACTACACTTCTCCAAAACATTGTGTACCTTTAGAACTGTGCCTACCATAGTACCTGGAGGATCTCAATTTACAGTTATTTATTAAGGGAGAAAATCTTTATTTCTTTACACATTGTCATGTGTAAAGACATGACAGTTTACACATGACAGTTCTGTTGTCATATGCTCCTCATGTTGTCAGGCTGAACAGCCTAAATGTATTTACTTAAAACAGAATTTGGGAAGTTTCTTTAAAGGAATGGACACCAAGGTTTTAGGATTCAGTTTTGTTTTTTACTTTAAAAAAGTCACATATTAAATAAACCACTGTTAAATATGTGCCAGGTTATCTGCCTGCATAACTCTCTTAAAGCCCATAAAACTCCATCAGGTAAAGATTGTGGTGTCTGTCTTAGAAATAGGAACACTGAGGTTCAGGGAATTGGGTAGCTTATCTAATATCTCTCTATTGCTAAGCAGCCCAGTTAGGACTAGTACTAGAAGCCTCAGTGCAGAGGGGAGAATTAACTTCTCCTCTGGGTATACTCTCCAGGATGGTGACTTTTCATTATGTTTCATGCTGAAACATAGGCTGCTGGCTTTGAAGACAGAGGAAGGGGCCCTGAGCCAAAAATGAAGGTGGCCTTTAGAAGCTGGCAACAGCAAGAAAACAGTATCTCAGTGCGTTTGTGCTGCTTTCACAGGATACTTGAGACTAGGAAATATAGGAATAATAGAAATGTGTGTTCACAGTTCTAGAGACTAAAAAGTCTCTAGAACAGGAAGTTTCTTAGGCTTGTGGAAAAGGTGTTTCAGCAAGTGATATGAAATAAACTATTGAAAAATCAAGTCTGGAAGATCAGAAGAATTTATGTGTACGTGGTGCCTTTTTGTTGTTGTTTTAACTTGCTTGCTCATGCATCAGCCAGAGAATTGACCTCTTTCTCAGGCTTGCTCACTAGTGTAGTAAGATTGGAACCCACATTTTTCTATGACAAAATCCCTGCTCTGATGAACTGCATCATGTTGTTTTCCTACTTCCGCATTCTGATTGAGCTGTTTCTTTAGGATCTACCATTTGTTTCAGTCACCATATCATCTGAAGACTGAAAACGGGAAGAAAGAATGGATGTATGTTTTCTTCCTCCCTGCATATATTTTGAGAAGTGAAGTGGGCTGAATAATGTCTACCCAAAGACATCTACACTGTAATCCATGGACTTGTGATTTTTTAAACTTTTACAGCCAAAGAGAATTTTCAGAGGTGACCAAGATAATGATCTTAAGATAGAGGAGCTTATCCTGAAGTATGCCAGTGTACCAGATAATAATCAGTAGGGTTCTTATAAGAGGCAGGCAGTAAGGCTAGAGTTATTGAAAGAGATGCGACCATGTTAGGCTGCTGACTTTGAAGACAGAGGAAGGGGCCCTGAGCTAAAGAATGAAGGTGGCCTTTAGAGGCTGGCAAAAGCAAGGAAACAGTGTCTCAGTGCATTTGTGCTACTATAACGGGATACTTGAGACTGGGTAATATAGGAAGAACAGAGATATACGTGTTCACAGTTCTAGAGATGGAGAAGTCCAAGATCAAGGCACTGACATTGGGTGAGGATCTTCTTGCTGTATCTTCACATGGCAGAGAGAAAAAGGACAAGTGAGGACTAACATTGTGTCCTCACAGGGTAGAAGAGCAGAAGAGAGCAAAACTAGCGGAAATCTGTGTAACCCCGTTTTAAAAATACCTTAATCCCATTAACAAGGGAGAAGCCCAGATGGCCTAATTGCCTCCTAAAAGCCCTGCATCTTAATACAATTGACCCCCGAACAACACAAAGCTTAGAGGCACCTCATCCCCTTTTTGATACAGTCAAAAATTGAGGTATAACTTGGGACTCCCCTAAAACTTTACTACAAATAGCCTACTATTGACTGGATAACATGAACAGTAGATTAACATATTTTTTTTGTATGTGACATGTTTTGTATACTATATTCTTCATTAAAGAAGGCTAGAGAAAAGAAAATGTTATTAAGAAAATCAATCATTAGAAAGAGAATGTATTTACTACTCATTCAATGGAAGTGGATTATAATAAAGGTCTTCATGTTGAGTTGTCTGATGAAGAGGTGGAAGTAGAGGAGGGGTTGGTCTGGCTGTTTCAGGGGTGGCAGTAGCAGAAGAAGATCTGTATATAAGTAAATCTGCACAGTTCAAATCCATGTTGTTCAAGAGTCAGCTGTACTATCACATAAGCGACACCTGAATTTTGGAGGGGACACATTGAAACCATAACAGGTTTGCCTTAGAGCCTTCAGAAGGAGACATTCCTGATACCTTTGTTTTAGGCTTCTGACTTCCACCACTGTAAGAGAGTAAACTTGTGATTATTTAAACCACTCTTTGTGGTAACTTGTTATGGTAGCAATAGGTTACTACAAAAGAATCACTTCCTTTCTTCTCCTATGAGCTGTGGAAAAGAGAGAAACCTAGCCGGGTTTAATTTCATCAGAAGTATTATATAATCCCCCAAACTGTGAAATAATCATAAGTTTTTGTGAACAATAGATTGAACATATGAGAAATGATTCAAGAACCTAGGTAAAGGTGTGACTTTCTACTTTCCCTTTTTAACTATAATACTTGACACCTTGAGTCTTTTCTGATTTCTGTATCTATACATGAGAGTAAAGCAATGGGCTTGCCCACCTCAAAGAAGAGCTGTTGAGCTTCATTTGTTAAAGCTTGTAAAATGCTGTGAAGATAATAAATGCTAATCTTTATTTAATCAACTAGGCAAGAAGACAATTAAATGAAAGACCAAGAGTGTGCCTTGCAGTATACTATCTGATAGAGTTCTTGTAGCTCAAACCAACAGAGACCTATATTTAAAATACAATTTCCATAATCTACCCATCAAAGTGATAAATTAAGGTTTAAGCCTTCCAATTTCTTGTTTATCTCCACTGCTTAAATTCAATTGCTTTAATTAAAATTGCATTGAGAATGCATTTTCCAATTTAGACGTTCAAAGGCCATTGGGGGTTTTGTTCCATTACATCCTTTTCATCTTATAATGTTTGAAGGATCACCACTTAATTTTCTCAACAATAAAAGGAATTTTTCCTTCTTAAATTAATAGTTATTGTTTCAACTAACACATCATAGAGCAAGTCTGAAAATTGGCAGTTGCTAAATTAGCAGTGAGTAGAGATATTTTAAAACCATTTTAGCTTGGGAATCTATCTTTATGCTGTTCTTGAAACATACAGAGACTTTATTTCACAACAAAAAGAGACACTCCAATTAATAAAGAGAGTATAATATAGTAAGATTATAATATAGTAAGAATACACCAATCACCTGAGGACAATTTAGCATTTGTTTGGTGACCCAAGAAGTCATCTGCATTTTATTATATTTTCAGGGCCAGTAGTCAAGAAGGGGAGAGCAGCAGAAAACCACCAAATACAACCCGCTAGCTTCACATGGGTGAATTTAAATGGTTGTGATGTAACAGTCCCACCCATTCATCCCTTATTTCTTCACTCCAGACATTAAAAACCACCAAGACAAAAGAAATTCATTCCATTTCAAGGCTGTGGCCAACTTGCCTCCATCCTTCCTTCCTTTTTTCTCTTTTCGTTTTAATATGATTCCAGATTTACAGAACATTTCAAGAATAATATAAGGAACTCCTAAATAGCCTTAATCAAGATTCAAAAATTGCTTTAATTCTCTGTTCTCTCTCACTGTCTCTCTCTCTCTCTCTCTCTCTCTCTCTCTCTCTCTCTCTCTCTCTCCCATTTGACAGTTAGGTGGAAACATCATTGATGCAGGATTTTTCTTGGTCTCCTTCCCAGTTGGGGACTTCTGGGTGGTGATGCTGAAGGCCTTGCTTGGGGCACACTACCTGAAACAGGAGGTGCCCCAGCCAATCAGCCTGCCAATTGTAGCTGTGCATTGGTTCCTGAGTTATTGACCTGTGCCCATGAAGAATGAGGACGTGCTGACCATTCAAGGGTGAGGAGGGCGGAAAAGAATTTTACTGAGTAATGAAACAGCTTTTAGCAGAGAGAGGACATGGGCGTGGCCCCCTACCTGAAGCACCCATGTGGCTGGGTCCAGGACCTTTTATGGACTAAGAATAGGGAATGCATGATGATTGGTTTATGAGTATGCAAAAAAAAGTTAAAGTGAAGACACCACTCAAAGGTGGGCACAACTGTAGAGAACCAATTAGGAAAGGGCAGGTGTGTGTAAAATAGGTGAAAGGTTTGGATCAATCAGAGGAAAGTGGGCCAAACAGAAAGACAAATTCTCAATTTGGTCCAAGTATTTAACTTGTAGCTTGTTTTTCAGACTCTAAATTGTCTTTGGCTTTGAGGTAGAGTTTACCCATCCCTATCTGTCTAGGCATTTGGCTGCCTCTGGCTGCTCTTATCATGACCCTTTACTTTTTTTTTTCTTTTTTTGAGATGGAGTCTTGCACTGTCACCTGGGCTGGAGTGCAATGGCACCATCTTGGCTCACTGCAACCTCTGCTTCCTGGGTTAAAGCGATTCTCCTGCCTCAGTCTCCTGAGTAGCTGGAACTACAGGTGCCCACCACCATGCCTGGCTAATTTTTTGTATTTTTAGTAAGCATGGGGTTTCAGTATGTTACCCAGGCTAGTCTTGAACTCCTGACCTCATGATCTGCCCACCTCAGCCTCCCAAAGTTCTGGGATTACAGGTGTGAGCCACCACACCCAGATGATCCTTTACTTTTAAATACTTCATTGTGTATTTCTTAAGTAAAAGTATATTCTCTTACATATTTTCTTTGACAGATTATCCAAATTGAGAAATTTAACACTGAAGCAAAATGTTTTTGAAATTTATAGCGCATATTCAAATTTTGTCAAATGTCTTAATAAAACACTTTCTAGATATTATTTTCTTAGTACACAATCAGGTATTTCAATTAGCTATCATGTCTATGCAGTCTCCTTTCATTGGAAAGAGTCCCTTAGTCTTTGTTTTTGTTGACCCTGGCATTATTAAAGGGTACAGACCAATTATTTTGTAGAAGAGTTCCTGTCTGGTGTTGCCTCATCATTAGGTTGAGGTTACGTTTGACAGAAAAACTGATACATTTTATCCTCAGTGCCTATTAAAAGGCATGCACTATTTTTCCAATATTGGTAGATTTAACATTATCACTTTCTTATTGTGGTATCCATGAGGTTTCTCCATTAAGTTAATACTAGTTTCCCTTTGTAATCAATATGCAATTTGTGGAGAAGATAACATAAGGCCATATAAATATCCTATACCTCATCAAACTTTAATCCTCTGTTTTTTTAATCCATTGATGATTTTTTAACTCCTATATGCTTCTATATTTACTGGCTAGCACCCTACCATAAGAATGTTCTCTTCTACTCCATTTAAATATTTATGTATATATTTCCATCAGTAGGAACCCATGAATTTTTCCTTTAGATGATGTATTATAATCCATTATTATCTCTCTTCTTTTCTACTTAAATTGTTTCAGATTTGACCACTCAGAGCTCTTTCAAGATAACTCTTTTGTCTTTTTGACATGACCCCATCCCTCTGGGAGTACTTCTTTACTTTCTGGCTTAATAGAATATTCAAGATTCTTTTTGTACTTTCACTGCTTCTGCTATAGAATTGGCCTTCTCCCCAAGGAATTATGGTTCATTTTAGTAAATAATGTTATTTTGACAACAAAATTTGAGTACTGTAATTTTGCTCATTGCTACTAGTAGGTCACTGGTCAAAGGCCCTGTCAGTCAACAGAGCTAGAAAATATGTATTTGTATATACATGTATACATACCCGTATCTAAGTGTATTTTCATATCCATCCCTCTGTAAATAAATATTAAAAACCATGAACTCATACTGATAAATTTAATGTCACCCCATCATGGCACAGTCTATTCTGTCCCAAATTGCCAACCTATTCAGTGAAAGAGCTTGAAATTGATCTTAGATTTCTGTGACTCTAATAGTCAGATTCAGAACCTCTTAGAATAAAACTTACTGCCCAAGTCTCATCCATTGTACAGATACACCCTTCACTCTACTCTCCTGAATATTGATTACCCTACTCTAGTGCCTCACATCACTATTCATTCTTTCTGAAGACAAACAGATAATAAGACAAAGTTTACTTTAAATGATCATATCTGACAAAGAGTTACAGTTCATGTTATTATCAAGGTCTAAAAAGAAGGCTTTTAATTATTTTTAATTCATTTCTTGACCTTGATGAGTGTCACAGTAGATTCAGAATTGAATTTGCTCTTGAGTCTACTTCCAGCAACTCTAAAGTGATATTATAGAGCATCCTTTACAGATATATTAATTAGATGACTTCTTCCCAATTTCTGTAAACCAAATGTGCTCTCCTTTAAAATGTGAACTATGTAATTAAAATAAACACACATCACATTATTTCTCCTATATTCATTTCATTCATAACACACTGGAATTTCTTTTTCACACCCGCTTCAACAAACCGTCACTGGACTAATTGAATAAGGAAGTATTTACACACACACACACACACACACACACACACACACACATATATATATATATGTGTGTGTGTGTGTGTGTGTGTGTGTGTAAATACTTCCATATATATATATTATATATATATAATATATATACTGAGAACATCATGAAACTCAAAAGTGAGCACAGAATATTAATTAGTTTCAATCCAAAACATGCAGATTATTTTTAGGACTTCAGAAGCTCTCTAAGATGTCTGGAATCCTCCCCAGTGTTCCCCTAATCATGCAAATTATCAACACAACTCAGTATTTACATCCAGATTTTAGAAGCCTTTTATAGCTATTAGCCTTATTTGCTTAGGAGTCTGTTAAAAGTGTGTATTTGAGTCCAACACTACCAAGACTTCCAGAAATCTGGGGTGATAAAGACTATGACTACAAGAAGTTCAAGCTGAAACTGAGTAAAGTAAGTTGCCAAACAAAGAAATCAACGGTTTAGAAAAGATGGACAATCTATATTTTTAGCAAAGTTGATAGGATTGAAGTGTGAACACATACGTATAATAACACTTACAATGGCACTGTGCCAATATAAACTCAAATACTGCCTGTTTTACTTGTAATTAAAAGCCTGTAAAATAAACAACCCTTTTTAAATACTAATTTTTGTATTGTTTCACTCTGATTAATATTCTAAAACTATTTTTGAGAGATTTAATTTTTTAAAATAAACTGTTTCTGACTGGGGACAAGAGTTAGAGATCAGTTTCATTTTTTCTTCAAATAGATACCAAAAATATTTTACTTCTCTATGGAATTCATTATTTTTCATTAAAAAATACATTTCTGTCCTCAGCAGACATAATGAGAGTATATAGAGCTCTGAAAAAAAGTACTTCATTAATAGTGGAATTCAGAGTAGTGTTTAACTTGTAAATGTACAGTTAACCTTTAAACACACAGGTTTGAACTGTGCAGGTTCACTTCTGCATGGATTCTCTTCATCCTAATACAGCAAGACCAACCTCAACCTTCCTTTTCAACTTCCTTCAAGTGAGGGTGACAGAGATGAAGACTTTTAGGGTGATCCAGTTCCACTTAATGAATATTCTCTCCTTCATTTTCGTAACAACATTTTCTTCCCTCCCCTCCCCACTCCTCCCCCATCACCTTCCCCTCCCCACCCCTCCCTTCCCTTCCTTTCCCTTCCTTTCCCTTCCCTTCCCTTCTCTTTCCTCCTTCCTTCCTTCCCTCCTTCCTTCCTTCCTTTTCTTCTTTCTCTCTTTCCTTTTTTCTTTATTTTTTTCTCTTTCCTTCTTTTGACAGAGTTTTGCTCTTGTTACCCAGCCTGAAGTGCAATGGCATGATCTCAGCTCACTGCAACCTCTGCCTTCTAGGTTCAAGTGATTATCCTGCCTCAGCCTCCCAAGTAGCTGGGATCACAGGCACCTGCTACCACTCTTAGATAATTTCGTATTTTTTGTGGAGACTGGGTTTCACCATGTTGGCCAGGTTGGTCTCAAACTCCCGACCTGAGGTGATCCACTGGCCTCGGCCTCCTAAAGTTCTGGGATTACAAGTGTGAGCCACTGCACCTGGCACAACACTTTATTCTCTAATTTATTGTAAGAATACAGTATATAATACATAAAACCTGCAACTAAGTATTAAACTGTTTATGTAATTGGTAAGGTTTCTAGTCAATTGCAAGCTATTAGTGGTTAAGTTCTGGGGGAGTAAACAGTTAGATGTAGATGTTCGACTGCACAGGCTTAGTGCCTCTAACCTCCACATAATGTAGTGGTCAACTGTAATTCATGTAAGTGTTCTTAAAATTGTTAAACTGAAAAACTCCAGAGAGAAAAAAGGGAAGAAGAACATCCGATTGTGAGACACAAAATGTAAAGGCCAATGACTTCTGCTTAGAGAAATTTGGTTAAAAGACAACATAGACATTGTTCTCTTCCCGTTCTAAAGCTAGAACACTCTATATAAACTCTTCCCACCACTATAGTGAGCAAAAGAGATAACAATTATTTTGATATCTTATCTGTGGTAGGCATTTTGCAGAGACTAGGATCCTGTGCATCAAGCACTACATGGAAGTATATCATAGAAGGTAGAAAAATAAGTAGTTATATATATGTATATATACAGAGTATTTAAAATGGCACTATAACCTTTTACAGAGGGAGAAGAACCAAAAAATGGGTTAGTGGACAGCATAGAAACATAATAATGAAAGTATACAAGTATTTAAATAGTTATAGAATAGAACAGTTCTTTAGCCATATCCAGTTCTGCTCTTAGACCTGGACTCTGCCCTCAGCCCCTGCCTTTTAAGTATTTCTGGCTGTACTTTTCATAACGTGTGGGGTCCACAGGACTGAGCTTATGTGCCCACCTGAAGATGACACATATGCATGCCCAGAGCAGCTGGGCAGCTTTAATCATTCATAAAATCACACTTTTGAATCGTGGTAATTATCTACAAGTGTGTTGACTTAGAATCTATGTTATTAAATCTGTACTGAATAAATGCTAGGAGGAACAGCGAGTAGGGTTTGGGTAGTTGCAATCGCCCTCTGAGAGCAGCTGACAACTTCTCTAGCCTACTTGTTCACTGGACATGGCGTGTGAGTGTATTTTATTCATCCATCTTGGAGTCAGGGTTTGCAGGACAGACCCCAACAGTGGTGATCAATGTCTCACTGGGTCATTGGGGTACCTGAGGGGTAGCCAAGAGATGACTGTGGGTAGCTGGCAGAGGGAGTTTGGAAATATGACTTGTTATGGCACAGAATTGATCTGGGGCAAAAAGAGAAACAGGGCAGTCACAGGCTTGGTTTCATGTGCGTGTTCTCCTCGTGTTTCCCCAGTCTGGGCTGGAACTCTGAGAAGTCAGAGGCAGATGTTTGAGAATTCAAATTCAATCCTAACTTCAAGTCGTTAGAAAGGTAAATTTTTCAAGGAAGAAGACAAGATATGTTATCTTGTCTTGATTGATAATGTTTAATATCAGGTTGGTGCAAAAATAATTGCAGTTTTTGCTATTATTTTTAATATTTAGAGATTTGGTATATTGGTCTCTTTTTGTATTTTGGCCTAGGCCCTACAAATGTTGGGGGTGGGGGACAACTAACAAAATCTTATTTTTAGTTTCACTGACTCCCTAGAGAGAAGAGAATTGTAAGTTAATACAAGGATAAACTAAAAATCATTTCTAATTTGCTGTCTTTTTGTTTTGGTTTTAAGTGTGTGTTTGATTTGTGTATTTGAATAATTGCTTATGTTAACTTTTCATGAACACTATGTGCTTTCTTGTAGAAAGGGCTTTGCTCATGCTCAACTATTTTTTTTTTCTTTTTTTGTCATTATAAAATCCTTTAGAGAGATTCAAATGTCAGACGCCATCAAGATTCTGATGCCCAGGCTGCAGATGAGCTGGTCAGTGCCCTCTTATAGACTGCATGGCCATGTTCTGTGTGACCTATGAGGAAGCAATCCTCTGCTTAAGACCTTGTAATTGTGTAGCTGAAAGTGACTTTGAATAATCTAGTTCAATAATTTTCATTTTACAGATAAAGAAACTTACGCTTAGACATCTCTTAACAGCGATAACCTGTCCTACACAAAAATAACAATGATTTATTTTGCCTAAAGAGTAGAAAGCTCGAGTTTTTAAAGTGATTTTTTATTTTTTTTTTATCCCACTAACGTGTTTAGCTTTGAGATGGAATGAGTATTGATTTTCAAAGTTCTTATCGAAATGCAGATACTTCTAAGGACAAAAGCCTTATGTATTGTAAGCTAAGCTAGTCAATAGCTGAGGTCTTGGAAATTGAACACAGCTCAGGAGCCTGCAGGACGAAAGGCAGGAAGCAGGGGCAGATTGAGGAGGTGTGTTGATCAGTGAGATGGGAGACAGCCAGAAAGTGTAGCCTCCAAGAAAATTTTGCCTAAGGCCAGTCCTGTATGCAGTAAGATGCTGACTGGAGAAAAAGTGGCCCAGTTGTTGGATCCGCAGCACAGAACAGGCCTTGTAGCAAACAGGAAGTGACAAAAATAACTACCTTTTCAACACACACAGCAGCTTTAAATGGTGCACAATGAATTTTTCATCTATCAATTACATTGCAAACTAGAAAGTCACAGATAACAAGGATGCTTCCTTATGTCACTTCAGGGGACTGTTTAAAAATAGAAGATTGCCGGAAAACAGGAGAAGCATAATCAATACTGTGATTAATGGCAGTAATTTCACACAAACATCTGGGCAATTAAATATGCTCTTTAGGAGGTGTTTCGCCTGGTGACTAGTGAAGGAATGAATGAGTTTCAAATCAAATATCACTGTCAGTATACTGAATAATTCACAGCCACAAACAACTTCAAACTGGAACATTCCCAGCTGTCAGATCTATAAAAAGTCTTATTTAAAAGAAAATATACTGTAGGTCAGCTTTTCATTCTGCAATCCTTGTTCATTTTAATTTAAAGACACTCTAACAAGTATATATACACACACACTGTCTATTTGAACTCAAATGTTAGCTATGCATTATGGAAAATAAAAGGACTATGTCACAGTCACATGACTTCTGCTTCCAGCAAAGTTAACATTTTTGTTGACTAAGCAAAGAATATCCCAGGAAACAATTAGCAAGCTATTGTGTTTGTGTTTCCAAACCTGGGCCAACCATAAAAACTATTTGAGATGTTTGTTAAATTCAATTCATCAAGTTGAGTGTAGAACTCAGGAATCTGTATCACCACATATAGTCCATCTTTAAGAAATATTTCAGTACTGTTTCTAAGAAATCATGACATAAAATCAATACCTAAAATACATAATCCAAGAGATGAAACGATTTGACCAAAAAATAGTCCCAAAAGGCACTGCCATGTTAACACCTTATTTTGGGCAATTTACTAAGAGCTGCATTACTACACATATTTTTTTTAAAAATAAAACCTTGTTATTCTAACAATTTCCTCACTGCAACCATCTGTAGAATCTTAGAAAAGAGAAGGGCTTGTAAAATAATCATTTTTACACATGGGAAACAAGAAAGTCAGGGAGATGATTTTCCTGGTCCCGAAATTTAGTTAGCGATTCTCTGGAATTCTATTCAGATCTATTCACTATACCACACTGTCCCTCTCCATAAAAAGTGCTATCATTAGTTAGAACACTTTGGTAGCTTTGCTGCAAGTTCAAATACTTGGATATCTACTAACAAGCCAGCTGACAATGTTATACCTTTTATAGCATTCAAAAAAAAAAGTTCTTACATCTAAAGTATTATGATATTTTATAGTCAGAAAATTCAAACCATGAGCAATGTTATCAGTTAAGCAGATATTGATTTTAATTATGAGAAAGCATTGCTGTGGAAAGAGATTACTCCACTTCTAAAAACTGAAACAATGAAGAATGTCCACCGGTAAATTGGTTACTGTGATTCCAGTCGTGTCCCTTTCAACTTCCAGATCATCTTGCCAAACAATTATCCACCATCTATGCATCAGTGCAGACACTTACTTCAGACCATCTCTCTCCAGGCAAAGTCGAGATTTATCATTTGAAGAATTTCTTTTCCTCACTCTCTTTCAGAGCCACCTCTTAGTTGGACTATTTCACTGCAACAATCCTCTTCAGTAGGTGACAGCCTTTCAAGTAATCCATAAAACAGGTTAAAAAGTTTCTTCCTCAGGCTACTGCTGCAGCTTAAGGGAAGTGTGACCTTGTAGCAGGTGCAGGTGAATCGGGAATGTGTACTGCTTCTTCATGCAACTTGAACATTCAGGGCCTGCTTGGACCTCATCTGGTATATACCACTTCTGCTTGATAATGGAGTTCTACTGGCATTCTTGACCTTATGGCATGGTAGATCAGATATTCAATTAATAAAAAGCGTGAGTGTCTTTGTGGTTTGTGGTTCAGTACCTTGTAGGACACAGTAGAAATTTAAGAATGATTTTTCAATTGAGAACAGTTACTTGCTGAATGGTACATTTTTTTTTTTTTTTACAGAACTTTGAAGACTTTGCATATTACAGATTTCTGTTGATTGAATCTGCCAAATACAGTTTAAGTAGATACACTGGGTTATGACAGCAGTTGTCAATGCTATGGACAAACATTTCTTTCTTTCTTTGAGTCTTCAGCACATCCAGGAGTCTTTTGTATTATCGAGTGAACGGGTTGAAGAACCACATCACAAAGTATTACATGAGTGTCTCTTTTGATGGTAGTGTCTGCAAAGTGCAGCAACTTCTGTGTAAATTTAGAGGAAATATTCTAACACACCCTAAACAATTAGACACCCAGACATTTCCTTGAACAGAGCGTACTTCCTCATAACATTAATTTCACATTTTTTGGCATGCATGCATTTATATCTCCTAGTTCTCCTTAGCTAGGTTCTATGGACATTCTGTCATCAGTGTAGTTGTCAAGTATGAATTCTATATAAGAGGCAGAATGATTAATTTGGCCGGGTGCAGTGGCTCACACTTATAATCCCAGCACTTAGGGAGGCGGAGGCGGTGGATGACTTGATGTCAGGAGCTAGAAATCAGCCTGGCCAACATGGTAAAATCCCATTTCTACTAAAAATAAAAAAAATTAGCTGGGTCTGGGTCTGGTGACAGGTGCCTGTAATCCCAGCTACTCAGGAGACTGAGGCAGGAAAATTGCTTGAACCTGAGAGACGAAGGTTGTAGTGAGCCAAAACTGTGCTAATGCACTAAAACCTGGGAGAGCTGGAGCAAAACCCCGTCTCAAAAAAAGATTAATTTACCCTTAAACTAAATTGTAACACATAATTTGACAGAATATGGTGGCAATGTGGTAAAGGTGTACTGCTATCCTTGCTAAATGAGATAACTGAATTTGATGTTCTATACTTATTGGAATACATTAAGAAATCATCTGCCAGATCAGTGGCTACACATTAAGTGACAGAGACTATACAAATTATTTCAGTAAAGAGATCCACATACGGAATAGGTGTGGCAGTTTAAATTACCATCTATTATCATTATGATAATCTATCATCATTTTCCAGATCCCATTCACATTTTCTACTAGCTAAAGAGGAGAGTTAAATGTTAGTGTGATACCAATCACAATTCTTCAAGTTTTTGATGACAGTCCTAGCTAATTCTTCTGCATTTACTTAAGATGTGTAGTTTTACTTTTGTTATGTAGAGAGAGCATTTGTAGCTTCTATTTGGCCCTACTTACTGTAATCACTCTTCACTTAGGTCTCCGAGATAGAGGCTCTAACAGATGCTAAATGTAATATTCAAAATTCACTAGGGAAATAATCATAGCATATGTTGGAATCAAAGTGGGACTATCTTGAATGAAAATCTCTCTCCATAAGATCAAAGTTGTTATTTAAGACTTTAAGAATGAGAGTTAGAGCAGAGTCAGTGTCAAAATATTCCCGAAAAGTCTGAATATTTACCTTATTTTAGAACATAATTACATTGTGAAATGGTCACAGAAAATTGTGATAACATTAAAAATTTCTTCCTCAAGGATAACTAGGTGCATTGCTTTACCTTCAAATTTCAACAGATGCTGAGTCTATGGACTGATTCAGGTCTGATAACTGGGAAAGAGCTCTAGCTCTCCAAAGAGGTGCCTTGAGTCAGGCCATAAGGGGCTTTAATGGTTAAATAGCTACCTCCAAAGATCCACAAACATAACCACACTGCTCTTGTTCCTGGTGGCCAATGACAGCTACTGCTACTGGCGCCTTTCAAATCTTGGGACCTATTGTCCTCTTTGAGATAGTAAGTTATTTCTAAAGTTGTTTTTCTCATTGGCACCCCTACTTAGCAGATAAGAACTTTTAAAATACTTTTTTAAAGGGGATGTTGCTCTTCTCCTCATCATAGGAAATGATGGGGTATATGACAGGGTATATGAGTGAGTCAGCTATGTGTGGATACAGAATTCTAACACTGCCATCTTATTTAGTCTTTGTATTTCTTCTTCTTTATCAAGGAATTTTTGGCATCTCATTTTTAATTAGTTGAACAAATAATGATTCCAAGCTTACAATATTCCATGCTGTTTGATCTGGCTCATTTGTTACAGAATATGTAGTAGTTAAACTCACATTGGTAAATTCTGCCAATTAAAAAAATGTTTCTCCCTTCTTGGTCTAGCACCTTCAGAACACTTGCCCATATGTATCAGAACCTGGATGGCATACATTTTCTAGTTTTTTGGTATATAAGCTGTTTTCTAAATGTTTGATATTATAATTACTTTCTTCTCAGGGTATGTTAGAATATGACTCTAGGTTTATATCTGGAGACATTAAAATGTGCTAAGAACAAGGCAAAGATTTTATTAACTTGTCTTTACAGGGTAACTCTATTGTAGAAGTCACTATAGAGCCTTTCAACAAGGCAGGAACCACCTCATCAGGTTGGGAAAATGAGATATTTAAACTCACAGTGGGCTGTGAATTGTGAAGTCATGTGAATCCTGTAAGTTCTCCAATATCCCTTCATTTTAATTAGTAGGTTCTGTTCTTTCCCAGCCTTAACCTTTAGGGTTTATGTAAGAGATCTAATGTGGCTATGAATAATAGATGGTGGAATGTGGCAGCATACTGCATCAAATCAGGGTTTTGTTTCTAACTTGCTCAGAACAGTGGCTGCAAAAGGTAAGGAATTCAGAAATATTCCATGCTCATGGTTAGGAATAATTAATATCTTGAAAATGGCCATACTGCCCAAAGTAATTTATAGATTCAACACTATCCTCATCAAGCTACCAATGACCTTCTTCACAGAACTGGAGAAAACCACCTTAAACTTCACATAGAACCAAAATAGAGCCCACATAGCCAAGTCAATTCTAAGCAAAAAGAACAAAGCTGGAGGCATTACACTACCTGACTTCAAACTATACTACAAGGCTACAGTAATCAAACAGCATGGTACTGGTACCAAAACAGAGATATAGACCAATGGAACAGAACAGAGGCCTCAGAGGCAATGCCAAACATCTAAAACCATCAGATCTTTGACAAATTTCACAAAAACAAGCAATGGGGAAAGGATTCCTTGTTTATTAAATGGTGTTGGGAAAACTGGCTAGCCATGTGCAGAAAGCAGACACTGGACACCTTCCTGACACCTTACAGTAAAATTAACTCCTGATGGATTAAAGCCTTAAACATAAGACCTAACACCATAAAAGCCCTATAAGAAAACCTAGGCAAAACCATTCAGGACATAGGCATAGGCAAGGACTTCATGACTAAAACATCGAAAACACTGGCAACAAAAGCCAAAATAGACAAATGGGACCTAATCAAACTCCACAGCTTCTACACAGCAAAAGAAACAATCATTAGAGTGAACTGGCAACCAACAGAATGGGAAAAAATTTTTGCAATCTGCCTGTCTGACAAAGGGCTAATATCCAGAAACTACAAAGAACTAAAACAGATTTACAAGAAAAAAACTAACAAGCCCATTCAAAAGTGGGTGAAGGATATGAACAGACACTTTACAAAAGAAGACATATATGAGGCCAACAAACATATGAAAAAATGCTCATCATCACTGGTCATTAGTGAAATGCAAATCAAAACTACATTGAGATACCATCTCACGCCACTTAGAATGGCGATCATTAAAAAATCTGGAGACAACAGATGCTGGAGAGGATGTGGAGAAACAGAAACACTTTTACACTGTTGGTGAGAGTGTAAATTAGTTCAACCATTGTGGAAGACTGTGTGGTGATTCCTCAAGGACCTAGAAATAGAAATTCCATTTGACCCAGCAATCCCATTACTGGGTATATATCCAAAGGATTATAAATTGTTCTATCATAAGGACACATGCACACAAATGTTCATTGCAGCACTGTTTACAATAGCTAAGACTTGGAACCAACCCAAATGCCCATCAATGATAGACTTGACAGGGAAAATGTGGTACATATACACCATGGAATAGTATGCAGCCATAAAAAATGATGAGCTTGTGTCCTTTACAGGGACATGGATCCATCATTCTCAGCAAACTGACACAAGAACAGAAAATCAAACACCACATGTTCTCACTCATAGGTGAGTGTTGAACAATAAGAACACATGGACACTGGGAGGGGAGCATCACACACTGGGGTCTGTGGGAGGTGAACTAGGGGTGGGACAGTGGAGAGTGGGGAGTTAGGGAGGGATAGATAACATGGAGAGAAATGCCAGATATAGGTGATGGGGAGAAAGGCAGCAAACCACATAGCCATGTGTGTACCTATGCAACAATCTTGCATGTTCTTCACATGTACCTCAAAACCTAAAATGCAATAAAATCTATATATTAAAAAAAAAAAAAAGGAAAATACACAAGAAAAGCCTGACATATCATGGAATACCAGAAAGCAAGGGAGATGGCCAAGACTGAGGTTGCCTCAAAGGACTCAGAGCCATCTGAAGGGGCTCCCACCAGCAAAGATGACTTAATTTGAGCACCCATGGGATAATTATCGGAATGGACTAAAACCCATAAAATGTTTAAATTTACAAATTCATACTGATACTATTTAGAACATTAAATTAATTTTTAAATGATTACTTATTGTAAATCACATTTGAAAGATGTAAAGGACCTAATTCAGTATTTTGAAAACCAATAAATACAGGGCAAAGATAAACCAGTGGCCCCGCTTTCCTCTGCGATCCAAAGCCTAGGAACAATCTATGTGGTTCATGGCGGGGGTATGTGGGGGTGGGGTGGGAGGGATTTAAGCATTGCAGTTAACCAGCAAGGATGGACTGACAGGCTGGAACGTTTCCACTTATCAACCCCTGATAAATGCATGAACCTAACAATGCGAGTGCCACACGCGTGGAGACAATCACACATTTTGTGTCACAAAGAAACAAAACGTGTGTTTTTTTTTTTTTCCTTGCCAGGAAAGAAACCCAAACCTGAATCTCACCAAACCTCCCAACATGACCACCCATCCACAGGAAATCCAGGAGACAAAGTACTCACCATGACACGGTGGCAGGCAGGCCTCCAGCAAGCTCAGACTGTGGGGACTCTGCAGGAAAAGTGGCCTAGTTTCTTTATAAATAAAACAAGGAGGAAAGGGAAGGAGTGAGGCAGAGAGGGAACCCGTAGATTACAAGAGACTTGGGAGGCTTATGGACCAATTACAACGCTGGCGCTTATTTAGATGATTTAAGCAACCAATTTGTAGAGAAAATTGGGAGAAGGCTGAATTTTATCTGTATAAATGATAGTATACAAGAATCATTGCTATTTTGTTTGAATGTGATAATGTGAGTTTTTAATAATGTAATTTTTAAATAAAAGGAATCCATATCTTTAAAAAAATGTTAAGAAATTTATAAAAAGTTCTTAGTTTTCAGTAAATACCTGATACGATTTGTCTGTGTCCCCACCATAATCCCCACATGTTGTGGGAGGGACCCAGTGGGAGGTAATGAATCATGGGGGCAGATACCCTCATGGTGTTTTTGTGGTAGTGAGTTCTCACAAGGTCTGAGGATTTTATAAGGGGCTTTCCCCCCTTTTTCTTGGCACTTCTCCTTCCCGCTGCCATGTGAAGGACATGCTTCTCTTTCTGCCATGATTGGAAGTTTCCTGAAGCCTCCCCAGCCATGCTAAACCGTGAATCAATTTAACCTCTGTCTTTGATAAATTACCCAGTTTGGGGTATGTCTTTATTATCAGCATGAGAATGGACTAATACAAAGCCTGACCCAATAAACTATCAATTTAGCTTACAATTTTCCTTTTTAAATCTTTCATGTGTTATTAGAAGTAAAGTCTGCTGGGCTGGGTGCACTGGCTCATTCCTGTAATCCCAGCACATCGGAAGTCTAAGGTAGGTGGATTGCTTAGCTCAGGAGTTTGAGAACAACCTGGGCAACATGGCAAAAACCAACCTTTACAAAAAATACAAAAATTAACTAAGTGTGGTGGTGCACATCTGTAATCCCAGCTATTCAGGAGGCTAAGTTGGGAGGGTCACTTGATCCCAAGAGGTTGAGGCTGCAGTGAACAGTGATCGTGCTGCTGAATTCCAACCTGGGCAACAGAGCGACGCCCTATCTCAAAAAAAAAAAAAAAAAAAAAAAAAAAGAAAGAAAGAAAGAAAGAGAAGTAATGCCTTCAGTTCATAGTCTTTGAGACGTTTAAGTTTTTCATACAGTTATATAGCAGCAGAGCCTGGGTCTTCTAAACCCTTGCCTTCTATTGTACCCAATTCCAGGTAATGAAGCATAATAACTTAGCTGTTTTCCTCCAGTGTGGCATTAGCTGTCAAATACATACCCCTTTAAGATCGGTGAATTTTTACTATTCAATGTCTAAACAGGACAGATATACAATTTTTAGTCCTTCTATTCCCCCAAGTTGCTACTGACAACCACTTCAGTTCGGAGTTAGTCATATGCCAGGAAACCAACTCTGACTGGCTTTAACCAAAAACAAATTCATTAAAAGACCTGGTGGGTAGTAGCTTACACAGTCACCAGGTGGGTTGGCTGAAAAAGAGGCATTAAATTCCTTTTTGATCTAACTCTCGCCTATATCTTTGAATTTACTTTTCACAATTCCCCTTTATGTACATTGCCCTTTAGTTCTCGAATAATTCAATTCCCAAATGTGCTATGCTCTCAAACCTGTGTGATTTCCCATAAGCTGTACTTTTTGCTTAAAGTGATACTTTTCTACTTTTAAACTCTTAATCTCCTACTTTTGTTCATGCATTACCTTCTTTATTAAGTCTTCTCTGATAATCCCAAGTAGAATTGCCATTGAGAATCTGTCATGATCTTATATCCATTACATGTTATCATATTGTGTACTATATTACATTGTGCTATGCATTTTATGCTATATAACTATACTAATTACAATGAAGTATGATAATTTAAACAAATTTGATTCCCCTGCTTGATTTTGCTTAGCTTAGCCTCTGTTCTAGCAAATATTTGAAATGTAGCAAATATTCAATTAATATTAAATGAAAAGACAAATGAGCCAATAATCATTTTTCACAAAGGATAATTTATGAATTCATAGTAACAGATAACATGTTACTGTTACAAGTATTTCTTTAAAGCATATAAAATTTTCTCTCTCTGATTTTAAATCTCACCCATTTCTTCAGGATCCTCACTTTCTGGTTGTGGAGATGACCTGCAGCTGGTTGGTATGTTGTTCTAATTTAACTTTACTCACTGCTGCTTACCCCATTGATCCTTTCCTTTGAAGAGTATTTCTCACACTCAATAAAATGGAAAAATTTATCATCCCTAAGCTCTTATCATCCAAAAACATCTGACCAAATATCCCCCTAAGGCCAAGCTAACTGTTCTGACAAGCAGTTGCAAAGATTTTCATGACTTCTTTTTCTCTGCCAAGTGAGAGACCACAAAGGCTGTAAAAGAGGAGTAGATAATTGGGAGGAAAAGACTATGCTGGGACGTGGGTGAAAAGAAAAACAACGATCAAATGAGTCTGATTAATCCCTAATGACAGACGCAAAGCAGTGGAGTCATGGTCAGAGCATTCCTATTTCCGTGAAAATTTTGGGCGTTTTCACCACAGGTTGCTTTTGTGATTTAAACTCTCTACTATTGGATTAATAAAGTTACACCATTTAAAACATTGCATAATGGTAAAACAATACCATAAAATATAATTATTCCCAATTCCAGCCCCATTCATATAGTCTTCCTCTGCAAAAATCTTTTCTGATGTTTTGGCTGATTTTTTCCTTGGCATTTAGCATGGCAGAATTCCTAAGTAATACATAAGTATTTTAACTTTATAGCAATATTAGACATCATTTCTTATAATGTTACATGAAGATTAATCTGTCTTCTGTGTCATCTCTTCTGCTTCTCCTCCCTATTCTCTTGTTTTATTATAATTGTTGCTTAAATAAAAATCCAGTTTGCATATTTTCCCGCCTATCGCTAGAACTGAGCATTAATTGGATCTTTATTAGAATTAAAACATATTTCTTAATAAACGCCTTGTTTTTACATTTGCTTCATTTTTTTGGTAACTAATGGGTTAAATCTCTATACACTCCAATTGCCTCTAGGTACAATTTCCCACAAGGCCTATCACATCAAATAATTAATTGGTTTCACTTTGTGTATTGTTTCACTCTGTGTGCCTATGCATTATACTCACACACACATACATATACATAGAATTTCCTTACAGAGTCATTGATTCTCCTATTTAGACTAGTTATTATCTAGGTCTGCTATGCAGGATTTACCTTTGCTTTTATTTTAGGAGTTTTTTTTTTTCTCAAGAAATGAATTCTCTATTCCTTAGATCTTAAGTGTTCTTATTTTTAATTTATTTTCTTGTTTTGATGAAGCCTATTCTAACATATCATTGTAGGCTAAAAATAATGCTATAATGACAAAGTCACGTATAAAAGTTTTTAACATGCTTATCTCTTAATCATGCTGCTCCAGTCTGAACTGCTTATCTTTTATGGTTACTATCAGTATGAACTGCTTATGTGCACAGCTGTAATCTTGAGGTACCCGTCGCCATACTCTTGGCCTTTCAGATAATTCCTTTACTGCTTTCTTTCTTTTCTTCTGTTTTTTAAAACTCAATTTGTTTTGTTTTTACTAAATTCTATGTCTCTTTTTGGACTTCTCATTATTTAGGGAAGCACATCTTTTAGTTGAAAACTGCAACATGAGAGTAAAATACTTTTCAGAACTCACCTGGCTTTATTCTACTCTACAGTTAATATTTGCCTGTATATACACTTATAGATTAAAAATCGTTTTCAATAAAAAATTTGAAGACAACAATCTATAATATTCAAATTGTCAGTGTTCTTTTGAGAAAAAAAAAAAACTAAGGCCATTCCAATTTGTTATATTTGTAAGTGAATTTTCTACCCTGCCTCTGAAAGCTTACATAGTGCTTTCTTTCTCATGCATGATCTGAATTTTTGCTGTGATTTATTGTGTGCCCATTTTTACCCATTAGACTTGACATCTCTAAGTTCTTTCAACCTGGAAACTCAAGTCTCTAAATTCCAGAAAATCTTACCAAATTGTATGGTAATTATTTCTCCCCTTCCTTTTCTCGTTCTCTTTTTCTGGAACTCCAATTACTTGAATGTTGTCCCTCCTAGATCCCATTAATGCAGTCAATGTTTCCAATCAGCTTTTAGTTTACTCCTGTTGAATGACATCAGATAACCAAGGGCTATCTTGGTTATACACACACACACACACACACACATCGAGAGAGAGAGGGAGAGAGAAAGGATTTTGAGATAGAGTCTCACTCTGTTGCCAGGCTAGAGTGCAGTGGTGTCATCTCAGCTAACTGCAGCCTCCGCCTCCTGGGTTCAAGTTATTCTCCTGCCTCAGCTTCCTGAATAGCTGGGATTATAGGCACCCACCATCACACCTGGCTAATTTTTGTATTTTAGTAGAGATGGGGTTTCACCATGTTGGCCAGGATGGTCTGGATCTCTTGACCTCATGATCCACCCACATTGGCCTCCTAAAGTGCTGGGATTACAGGGGTGAGCCCCCATACCTGGCCCAGTATGAAATTTAATAAAAGATAATCCTGCTAGCCATTTGTTGAGAAATTACTGGGTACTGAATTTTATTATCTTTCCTCTTGAGTTGTCAGATTCACTAGAAAAGAATGTTTCACTTTCTGACATAGAAAAATAGAGACAAACAAGACAGAAATTTCAATGCTGATGTTCCTGTGGTGAGACAGAGGAAGAATTCTGCATTGGTCTCAGAATTCAGCATTGAAATATAGAACAGGGGGTTCATCTAATCCTCTGTTTTGATATGGAAAGTCCCAATTCAGAGACTTTATTTTACCCTTTCTATAGACCAAATCTTTGAGTTTTGGGCTAGAAAGAGTGAGTTGATCAATGGCAGGAAGGCATGGACAGGATCTGGGGTACTTAACTCTTCCTTATAGTTGTATATTCTTATTTTAGTCAACTTCATTAACTTCATGTCCACAGCTGCTTAGGTGCGTCCATTCCCCCAGCATTCAGCACATATGTGTGATGGAGTTGCATTTGCTCTCTGCTTGCCCTGCCAGTTTCTATGATTTGGTTTCCTTGGTTCTGCTAAGCCAGTTAACAGGTGTCCCCCTGCTTTCAGCTTCTCAAATGTTGCCATGTTCTCCTCGCTTGTATTTCCTTTTCCTAGGTCTTTGAAAATAAAGAAAATGAAATAGATTTTTCTACAGTTTTAGTAGGGTTTTGGAGAGAAGGAAATTATATACCTGCAGCTGACCTATCATTTGACCTAAAAATTTGATGACAGCTCTAAGGTGCATGTCACACAACAGGTAAACAGGTAAACTCTAGAATGAGTTCTTACGTAAAAATTATTGTAAGTATAATGGTCCAATAACTTTTCAAGGTAACAAATAACTTTAAAAATCAGCTTCTATTGCTGCTTTGAAATGCTTATTCATATCCTTTCTTTCATTCTTGACTTGGCTCTTTCTCTTCGGATCACCTCACCAATCTTTAGTTTCCTCCAGATTAAACACCATGCTTGATACACTGTCCTGTAGACCCAACATTAGACCTGGAACGCATTCTCCTCTGAATAGGTAAAATTACTCCGATTTCGGTCTTTTCATAATGTCTGTTTTATAAGGGAATTTGTCCTATCACCTTATGGTAACAAATATTTATTTGATGTCTATGCACAGATTTGAGAAAGTAGAATTTGTTTTTTGAAAATTTTAAATTCTGATAATTGATCTGCCAACAAAGAGGTTTCCCACTTTATTTGGCTATTCTAAAAAAATTTCCTCTTGGTTTAAAAGATGATTATTAGAAGTAAAAGATTAAGGCAGGGCACAGTGGCTCACACCTGTAGTCCCAGCACTTTGGGAGTCTGAGGCAGGTGGATCACCTGAGGTCAGGTGTTCGAGACCATCTTGGCCAATATGGCAAAACACCATCTGTACTAAAAATACAAAAATTAGCTGGATGTGGTGGCAGGTGCCTGTAATCCCAGCTACTTGGGAGGCTGAGGCAGGAGAATTGCTTGAACTCAGGAAGTGGAGGTTGCAGTGAGCCCAGATTGTGCCACTGCACTCCAGCCTGGGCAAGAGCGAGACTCTATCTCAAAACAAACAAACCAAAAAGAATTAAACGATTACTATAAAAAAGATTAGTCTAAACTTGAGGCTTTCTTTATCATTTAATGAGCAATAAAAATATTTAAAGAACTTTGGAGAAAATAAGTAAGGTGTTAGAAAAAAATCAAGGTCAAGTGCTTAAAATATTTGCTCTTGTAACACAAATGCTTTAAAATATCTTAATTCATAAGATTCTTAGAAAGCGGTTTGGAGAATACAACAATGCAAAATAAAGTTTCTGTAATTCTGGTTATAGTAAAGAATACAATTCAGTTTAGTATAGTAAACATATTTTTAGCTCTGTTCTGTGTAAGGCACTGCATTAGATGCTGTAGCAGGAGAAAAAGAAAAAAAAAAGCAGTAAGAAAAATATAATCCCCAGAGGCTTAGACATTAACAAGAAATTAATTTTAAAAGTTGACCTAAAATTAGAAGCTTTGTCTAAAATGTTGGCTAAGAGTATGTTCATATAACTTAAAAAATTGGAATATTTTTCAAGAAAAAGGGAGACAATATTAACAAAACTAGGAGAATCCTAGCAAAACACAATGCAAACAGATGGCATAAAGTTTCAAAGGTGGGGGAGTTTATATCTATTCACTGAGGTCAGGGAAGATAGGGAAGCTGGAATTCAAAGTAGAGAGCACAGCATGTGCAAAAATATGGATAAGAGATGACAGATAATTGGATGGCTTTAGGTATAAAAATATATAATGATATACCCTGAGGAAAAAATCTTGAAAAACAAGTAGAGAATAGATTTTGAAGGGTCTACGTATAAAACCTTTGTTTTTAAGATTTTAAGAGGAATGATATGATTTGAACTCTAATTTGAGAAGACTGGCCAGAAACGTGTAGACAGAATGCAAAGTAGTGATTGAATAACGCAAGAACACTTAAAAGGCAAGAAATAATGAACCTGAAATAGGATATGAATGCCAAGGAAATCAGATGGAAATGATACCATGCAGAACTAGAAGTAGAATTCATAGATACGGTAGATATTGAACGGGGCATGTGTGTCAAAGGGAGAAGGAGAAGGCCAAGTACTTGTGAAGTTTTAATGGGTAAGTAAACAAGAGAATGTAGTGCCATTAAATAGATTAGATAATTCAGGAGGAATTTTGAAGGAAGAGAAAGGATGGTGGTGAGTTTTAAATTTAGTAGATTGAAGCTGGGAAGCTAAAAAAATTCAAATCAATTTGTCTAGCAAGTGGGTGGAAATTGTGAATCTGAATTTCACAGCACACCATAATCATAAAGCTAAAGCCATGGATGGGAACAAGGGTCCAGAAAACAGGGTAGAAATAAAGGAATTTAAGAACATGGTGGTGGTGGGTGTGGGGTCATGTAAACTCACAAGAATTAGTTAAAAAAGTTAACATAGTGAGGGGAAAATCCTAAACTCTAATGTCTAGAAGCCAATAATGTATTCAAGACTATGAGCTAGGTACTCTACCAGCCTCTGGGGATGAAAAAGGTAGAAAAAAATGAATAGTCCTACCACCAAGGAACTGCCTAGAACAAATATTAATGGCAGAGCAATTATTAGTACTAAATACTGTGAGGAAGTCCAGTAAGATAGGAAATACTCAATTTAGTGATCACCATATATTTAATTTACCTTTGATAAAATTAGTCTAGTGAAGTAGTGAGGAGTGCAACAAAATTATAAGGAAAGAATGAGGGTGTGGAAAATAAAAAAAATGGATTGTAAATTTTTCTTTCAAGGAATAATGCAATTGAGAAATAGAGAATGAAAGAAAAGAAAAAAAAAGGGAGGGAAGAGAGGAAGGAGGAGAAGGAAGAGGAACAGTAGGAGGGGACAGCCAGTGGCCCAATGGGGCAACTAATTTGAGAGGGTGACTGAATGCATCGAATTAGGTTAAAGTTATGCCCATTCAAATACTTTTAAAAAACAATTTAAAATATGCAAACATTATAATCCACTTCAATAAATAATATCTATTCCTACAGTGAGCTAGGTGTATTACTAGACTATCTATATCTTTATTTGTATTCTTCTTTTTCTATATAAGTCGTTATTCTAATTTAGTCCTTGATTGTGGCAAAATCATGTAATATATACCATATAACATTATATTTTGATATTAAATACCAAACAAACACAAAGAAGCTTTGTGTTTGTTTCTAGCTTCTCTCTGACAATAGAAACAAAGGAGACTGATTCTTGGATTCAGATATTTATGGTTTAATATTCTTAATAGTTTTATAAAAATCAAGTTTATCTTTTTTTAAAAAAGCCTTCGACAAATAAAAATAAACTATATTGTCAGGTGGCTCACCCTTTTAGATTCTTTGACATGTTCTAAAAGCCAATAACTCTTATCTGCAGTCTTCCTTGAAACTCTTGATACATCTCCAAATTCCCCAGAACTCATTCTAGATTCAGAGCTCAACTTAACACAAAGGATCTCTATCCCTCTAGTCTACTTTTTATAACTTTAGGCAATTAAATCTCTGTAATCATCTTAGTTAACTCTGCTTCACAGCTCCTCTTTCCTATGCAGATTAAAATTTGTAAGATTAATTTCTTGGTGGACAGGTGTAGCTTGATTTTTGCATAAGAGAACAACCTGTTTGCTTTATTCCCGATATGACTTCCTAAAATTCAGATGACCTTTGATACTATTAGATTTGATCTTCAGAAAGTTCTTGGTTTAGCACTTGATTACTTGCAACTACTTGATATTCTCAGAAAGTGATTTCACAGTTTATCCTGTGTACAAGGTAATTTATTAAGATGTTAGATATGAAAATATTAGTCATTCCTCTTGCTTTCTTTCTGTGAGTTGGTTCTTCTGTTCATGGCCATCGTTTACTATAATCCTTTTTTCTTTTTTTTAATTTAAATGGAGACAGAGTCTTGCTCTGTCACCCAGGCTGGAGTACAATGGCACAATCTTAGCTCACTGCAACCTCCGCCTCCTGGGTCCAAGCAATTCTCCTGCCTCAGCCTCCTGAGTAGCTGGGATTACAGTCACCCACCATCATGGCTGGCTAATTTTTGTATTTTTTTTTTTTTTTGTAAAGACAGTGTTTCACCATGTTGGCCAGGCTGATTCTGAACTTATGACCTCAGGTGATCTGCCCGCCTTGGCCTTCCACAGTGCTGAGATTACAGGTGCGAGCCACCATGTCAGCCAATCCTATTATTAAATGAAAAAAAAAAAGGGGAGGGGGGATTTTTTAGATGGGATTTTGCTAAACACTTAATATAAAAATTAATTTCTGTGATTAAATTTGCCTAGACAACTATGATGTTTAACTTTAAAAATTATACTCACCTATCCAAAATGTTGTCTTTTATTCTTGTCAAGTCTTTGTAGAAACCTTAACATATCCTATGTTCACAGGCATTTGCCTGAAATATATTTGATGCAATGATTATTTATTCTCCTTTATTTGATCACAGTTATAAGCATCTAGGTAGCAACTAAACAATTTCTCCAGCTGATGTGGCCAGTTTAATATACTTACTAATCCAGGTAGATGCACTGGTGATTTTTCCCTAGCTTAGTTTTCATTTTGTTTCATATGGATTAGAAAGACATAGATAGTAAAGGCTACTGTTTATAGATCATATCTTACATATTGGTCATAAATGCATGTAAATCAGTCATTGAGTAAAACCACAATGTCTGTGAACCATTTTTCTGTTCTCTTATTTATTGACAGTTTCTTTTAATTACAACACAATGAATTGATGGTAAATACAGAAGATGCAATAGTATAAAAAGCCATTTAACCCTTCCCTAGGTTAAGACACTTACAGCAGACAAAAACTGCCCCACCCCAAACCCCTCCTTGAATGGAAATAAAATAAATATAAATTAATAAATACAAAACAAATCACTGCACAGCCCTTAACTCTTTGATTGCCACGGCAAGAACCATGCTGATGATTCTAGCTTGTGACATTTGTGTGGTTAAAGGTTGCCGCAGCAGTCAAAGGGTTATAGCATTGTAAACATAAGTACTTTGTGGAAAAGTTCAGTCATGTTAATGGTCTATAGCAATGAGATTAATAGCATGTCCCCTTGACCTTTAATGACGCAACATTATAAGGAGTTAAAAGAGATAGTAGCTTGGTGAGCTGTTACATAAACTAGTCAACCACTTTATTTAACAATGTGCTATGAGGCCTTGATTTACTAATAAAAGACAACTTGTGAATAATAAACACCGTTCAATGCACTGATCAATAAAATCAATGAAAAAATTAATTTAAGCACCACAAAATTTTTGCCTGATTTTATCTGACAGTCATAATACACTTTAGCACCATTTATTTAGCCTTATATTTGCACACAAACAAGCTTTGTGTTTGTCAGTAGAAGCTATCTGAAAAAAATATATGCCAGAGTTAAGATGGTATAAATGTATAGAATTCTGTGTGGGCAAAAAATCACCACAACTTGCACACCTTAAAACTCATTCAGCAAATAAATGTGTTATTTATTTCTTTCCTTGCACACAGAAGACTACATATTATCAAGAACTTAATGAAACAGTGTGAGTATAGTGAGAACAATGCAGAAACTTAGAAGTGAGATTTTAATATTCTCTTCATAACTGAAAACATCATGGGGAATTAAAATAAAGGTAAAGTATTGTCAGACAACCACAAGATAATGGCCTAAATATTTAATTTCCTGGAGTTTCTCTCTGCTTCACAGTTGAATGTTATTTAAATAAAGTCTGCATTAATTTTAATTCTTTTACTTTCCCGTAATCACAATATAGAAAGGAAAAAATTATTTTCATAAGAAGCTATACAATGTGTGTTGTTTAACCAAGAGATAACTTCCCTTTGCAATTACTTCATGTCATTCTGACTCTGAATGATAAACGTCTGTGCAATTTTTTAAATATACGGTATTTATTTGACAAACTAAGTTTATGGGGGCTTTTTCTCCTTTATCTATCTAGTAAATAAATAAATATATATATATATATCTCATATATACTATATATTTCCAAATCTATATTACCAGATAGCTTATATGGATGTCATAAATCTGCATTATCACACTGATCCACCACTGGAATCAAGATAATGTTAATATAGGTATACAAGTTTTAAAACAACTTAAAGACAGGTTACTATACTGATGAAGCAGGCAATTTTCTCAAGGTCAATAATTGATTCTTTATAAAACCATCAACCAACTATGAACTAATTAGATTTTAGTTTTTCTTTAAAAAGTTAAGTTTATTAAAAGTATGTTAGCGCAAAATTGAACCAGTAAACTCCGTTTATTTCCCTCCTATAATATAAAAACAAGATATATTTGTTTAAAATTAGATATCTAAAAAAAATTTCAAGACTTTTAAGCCTAACACAAATCTTTATGGCTGAGTCTCTAAAACCCCTTAAAATAGAGGTCCACAATAGAAATGCTGATACAGTCAAAACCAAGGCAGCAAAAGCTGCCTCTATAACACCCCAAATTCTTTTATTCTATCTCTCTTTCTAGTATATATGCAATTTTACACATAAAGAGAAATAGACCAAAGGATGAAGGTTTTAGGCATTTATGTACCCATGACGTACCTTAAACAGAACACTATACTGAGAGATTTACGTTCCTGTATAATTACTTAAGATACATTCTCCAAAAGCAAATTTTCTTAGCTGTCTTATCAACAGACAATAGCCATCATACTCAGCATTTCTCTTTTCTCAGGGATATAGCTCTATAAAAAGTTAGAAGCCAGTGAGAGAGATTGGGATGTATGTGACCTTTACTAGGATTGTCTTTGCCTGGAATTTTTGAAGAAAAATACTGAGGAACGAAGACATTTCCTGGGTACCATCTCTGATGTACAATGCTGCTCAATTCTGGTTTTCACAAAGTGAAAGGAAAATCAAATCTGTGTTTAAAAAAACAAAAGACAAGGTAGAAATAGAAGGAAATGCAAATATAGACAGAGACTGCATAAGACAACTCAATAAGATGTATCTTTCCCAAATATCTGTATTTTTGGGTGACAAACAGAAGGCAAACAAATAATGATCTTAGAATTGGAGGAGCAGAAAAACCAGGCACACACATACTTGCTTGGAAATTATGATTGTTTGGAAGTAATTAAGATAGTGAAATTTTGTACTTATGAACATATAAAGAAATAATTGATTCCGTATCAGCTATAAAGGAAGTAAAAGCCAAAAATACCTAAAAACCTAATTTTGCTCAGGCAATGGTGTATGCTAAAGAGCTGTGAGAAGACAGCCAATAATGTGGCCTCTGTGATGATATTTCAGTAATAGCAAAAACTATAACACTGATTTAAGGCTAACTCTCACATTACCACCAAAATCGTTCATTCAAGCAAAGTATATTTTATCTTAACAACTGGGTTGTCCATATATAGAGAGGAAACAGGTTCAAATTGGCATTACGTAACAGCAAATGAAACATGCATCCTAGTGACATTTCAAATAGACAGCTCACACCAGGCTTTATTCATCCATATCTTGGCAAGACAGGCCAATGTAGCGACGTACATTCATATAAAGGGTGGCAAGTACACGCAGCACCATATCCTATCCTAGGAAAATGCATCCTACCATGCAGTCACATCTCATCAAAGCTTCATCACATATAAAGTATGTATAAAAAGGCCTGTGTCAAAAAGTATTCTACCTGGGATCCAACCTACCCACAGACGAAATACTACAGAAATGTCTGTATTTTTTTTTCATGGATAAAAACAAGTGGAAAAAATTCCCAAGAAACATCTCTATAATCCAAGTTTATCATTGTATTCTTGTTCATCATTCTTTTCTTTCAGTTTTTCTCTGTGAAATAAAGGTTAATGACATTTTGCTATGAAGCTAAGCTACCCAACATAAGTATATTTTCATATTTATATTTAATTGATTTATTATCCCTTCTTAAGGGCATATACATCCAGCTCTATAGCAGAGCACATGACAAAGTTATATGAATCTGCACAACATTCTAGTTTATGATGTATTTTCCTATACTATTCAATGTGCCTTTTAATGTGAGAGCATGTTGAGTGCACATTGGAATATTACCCCCAGTCCAATGATATATAAAATAAATTCTAAGTCACACTGATCTTTAAGTTGAAAAGGCATAGAATCCTCAGAAATCTCTATAAATAAATGTCTTTCATACATAACTTTTATACTCACTATGCACTGACCACGAGTTCTGGGTTATGCCCTCATTTTCCTTAGAAAGCATTAGTTATGAACGCCTGTGAAGTCTCGGTTACAACACTAAGCTTCTGTGATCTTGTATTCTTACTGTAGTATAAAGAATTAGTATTGTTCTCACAAATGATGCATGTCACGTTCAGTTATAAGCTCATAATTGTGTTTAAAAATTGATAACTGCTATGTGTGTCGTATTTTACTAGAAATTTGACAGGAGTTTTACAATATCATTTTTCCTTTAATTTCTGTGACTGTCTAATCAGTGTTCATTCTTAAGCTTTCTATACTATTGGTTGAACTTTCAAAGTACACATATGTATAAAATATTGAAACATATTTGTAATTGGATGTTATTAATCTTACCTGAAATATTTCAGAATTGTGTCAAAATCACACAAATGAAAAAAATGGAAAATAATTTCAGAAGTACATGAAAGACAGAGGTCATAATTAGATGAGACTAGAACACTAAGGCAACTTCTTTGCTACTATGCCAAGTGTTTTAGGTTACATGATTATTGAGGTAAATTTCTATCTCAGGGAAATGGCTTGTTTCAGGGGATTCTAACATTATATGTCTTTCCAACTGAGGTTACTGAATACCTACCTCTTAGATTTTTAGCCTGTAAGGCAATGCATGAGTATCAGATGTGTTTAAGCATGGTAACATCTAATGACCACTGGCTAAATATATACAATGATATATCACATAATCATCGTTAGTGTGAAGAGCTTAAAGCTGCATTTTTTCTCCAGTATTTTATGCTTGCTAAAGTAAAATTTCTAGTTGTATTATCAAGGAGTGCTATAGATTGTCTTTATATTTAACAAAAGACTCATTTTCCCCCTCCTCCATTTCTATTATATTTATTAAATATAATAGTTTTCATATTTATGGTGTGGTACTATTCCTGGTTGTTGCTTTATTACATAAAATTCTAATTTTTAGACATAACTGTTAAACATTTCCTGATGTAATTATGATTCCCTCCCAGGCAAAGTGGAAACTGTAACTTAGCTACATACGTTCTGGCATCTATTTCCTGTAGTCACAATATATCAACATCATGAAAGTGCATGAAATCCATCTGAATGAGTAGATCCTCTAATATGATTGACTTGACACATTTTGTGATATTACATACTGGCTGAGATTGCTGTAATAGGTCATCAGAAATTTACATTTTTGGTTTAGATAGCATATGCTATTTGACATCTGTGATACTTCGGAATATGCCCTTGAAAGCATCAGAAGTGAAATAAGCTCTTTACTGTGTTTGCTAAAAAAGACCTTACCACCATCCAGAAGATTGTTTCAGTACATGCTACAATCTCACAGACTTGATACTACCAGTAAATAATTCTTTTTATTAGTTTCTGGAAATGATTCCAAAAACTTTAAAATATATATATTTTTGTGACATATAACATCCATTCCTCTTCAGATAGCACTTTGAGTTTAGTTAATATGGACACACTATTTATTCCACTGTAAGATTCACGAAGTGTGGGTGTGTTTTTGTACCACACCAGAGATATCACCATAATATGTAGAACTTGCAAATATTACTACTTCTATCATCCAGTATATATACCATCATCTATGCATTGGAACTAGCAGTGAATTTCAGATGATGTTCTTATCCACCACATTGTGTTTTTTAATCACCCACAGAGAAGTAATGAAAATAGGCATGTAGTATATGAAATGACCAAATTACGTGTTAACAAAAAAAGATTACAGGTAATTTATTAAATATAACACTTACTTATTTCAGTAAGCCAGTCTATATCCTTCATTACTTAGTAATTATTTTTTGGTAATCATTACTTAGTAATTTATTACATCTGATTCAGTAAAGCCTTGCCCTCTGATTTACAACAGAAGTTGTCTTTGCTAGTAACACATAATGCTGTCTAATTTATCTCTATAACCTTTGCAATCAGAAAGAGTGTCTGTATTCACCTGCTCTGACTGCCATGTCAACAGACACTGTTCTGAAATGAGTCAATAGTTAAATTCACAACCTTATCTACAATTCTGATGTGGAATTTCTGTTTTGCAGAAAATTCAAACTGATCAGCTATTTTAATACTTTATTGTGTTTAATAATATGCAGAGCAAAAGTATTTTACTAAAATTCTTAGCTATATGGTCATTTTATGTAAAGAACATTACCTTTACATTCGTGTTTATATTAGATAAAGTAACGAGAAATGAAGCAGAAGGAGAATTATTTTTGCAAGCATGAATGTGTTTTCATTTCGATTTGGGAAACCCTATGTCTGAGCTTTTCATGTTATTAGTAATGATGTGATAAAAATATTTGATGCCTCACATATCTCTATGAATACTGAACTGGCACCTTATATTATTGACCTATGGAAATTTATTTCACATTGGTTTTTGAATCACTATTCTTATGTGCTAGATCAGTTTTCTTTTCACTGTTCCATTTGGATTGAGACTTTTTTCCCCAAACCCCAAGTGGAAGAGGAGTCAGGAACCATACCCACAAAGTACCTGTTGTACAATAAACAAATGGAATCCCAGGGTTTGTGATTACATTGTACTTAATGTTTTCTTATCTCTTGTAATTATACAGCCTGATAACTGAAATGTTCTAGTCAAAAGAGCAGCCATATATGCCTTTGCTTATCATGTAAATCTTGTCTCATATTCAAGTAAATACTACCCAACCCTCATTTATGACATTTGCCAGAATTCAAACATAATGATAGACTCCTTCCTTCTTAATGCTGTGATTATTTTCTAGCCCTTATATGCTTATAATCTTATGACAAATCAGGATATTGTGATGAATGAGTAAAGAGGCAATAGATTGCTTATTCAGTTTCTTTCTCATTTTAGAGGAAAAAAATCCATTTTCAATGCAGGTTGATGGAGTTTCTCAATGATTTGCACATGTCCCAAAATGAAACAGTTCCTCATTTCTATATTTAGCAAAATATAGTTTCCAATTATTTTTTTCTTGACATCAAGGCCCAAAAAGGATTAAACCCTCCCACAAGCAAACACTGTATAAACGAGCTTATGTATATAGTCCTCCATGCTTAGCAGCAGTGACTAACTCTTTATAATATCAGCATCATCTAGAATGGAAGCACTGAAGTAAAGCTACAGGGCTGACTCTGGTTTTCTTTTCTTGCTTTCTTGGCCCTTGCATACATAATCTCCAATATCATCTTAAAATATCGTCTACATTGTATAATATTTCACTGTAAAGCCATTCTTTTCCTGCTGTTCTTTTTTCTTAGCCTCACAGTATATATGCCCAGGTCGTAAGAAATAACAATCTGCAAGGCTTTGCAGCATGCCACCCACAATTATAAAATATTTTCCCCAACCAAATCATAAACATGTAGTTTAACCAAAAGGCATTCTACTTTTCATGCTATGTTGAGTATAAATATAAATTCAAGGCAGCCAAACTATCCATTTCCAAATAAGAATGTATACCTACACTCATTAAAAATCATCTGGAAATGTGTTATATTAGCAAATGAGTAAGAAATTTTTACTAGTATAAAATTCCTGCTTTATATAAAAGCCACACTGGCCATTCAAGTATTTGAGGTTTTTTTTTTTTCTCTATAGTTTTTGTAATTTGTACTAAAATGATGAATTTAGACTTGAAATTATATTAAAATAAAATTAAAATTCACTTCTACCTATAGGGCATTTTCAGAGTGTGCATGTAAAGAGCAAAGTGTCCATCTGCAGATCTGCCAACAACACTCTTTTCACTCTAAGGAAACAGCTCATGCTTACTAGGTTTTATAGAACAACTAATCCAATGGAGAAGCAATACCAGATTTCCTTCAGTTTGTGCCAGTTTGCAAGTTAAAGGTCAAAGGGCAAAGACAAAGAACAGGACTCTTCAAGGAAAATTTTCACAGAAGACAATGTTTAAGTTGTTGTTAATGACAGTCAATAGATCAATAATCAAGTTCAAGGCAAGCTGTTCATTGTTTCAAAAGCTAATCCCCTCAAAGCTGGCTTTCACACAAAGCCAATGTCTGACTCATGGGGTGCATTCATTCTGACCATCTCTAATAAAGTTCACAGCCCAGTGGCTGTAAAGCCTTTCACTGCAAGAAGCAGCTCCTAAAAATCAATAAAGAGGTCTGTCAGTTGCTGACTTTTCTCTAGGAAAAAAATATTGATACAAACCTGCTCTGCAGGTCACATGAAAATGACAATACTGCTGTTAGGACAAATTACACTCAACAATGAAATGCTTTGGTGGTCTCTTGGCTCTGTCAGTGATCAAATGGATGGCTAAATGCCAGAAGCCACACTAACCCTTTGAGAACTATGGTGGACATGCAATAGGTAATGCACTGGAAGATATTCATGCAACTTCAGAGTCATCATTTTAATTCATTTTTAAAATGGCAATGCTAACTGCATATACCAAGGCAAATTGAATTTTCATGCAATGGATTTTAAAACAGAAATTCAGTATGCCTAAAAAAAAAAAAAAAAAAAAAAAGAGTTAGGCTGTTCAGTTTTTCAGATAAAATTTCAGTCTTATGACAGTCTTAATAAAATACTTTTTTTTTATTTGCCAGAAAAAATTTGGCAAGTAGCATCATTTCTGTTTGTTATAAATGCATTTATGTAGTTGTGTAAATCATTTAAAAATCACATGACATTACAGGATATCTGTTTTAAAAACCTGAACTTCTTGAACTTGTGACTGTTTTTACCATTGCCCAGTTCTATAATTTATCAGTTCACAAGACCAACAATCCTAAGACTCTGAAAGCTGGTCTGATAGTTCTCAAAGGGTCACATAGGTATATTACTAGTGTCACAAATCCTTGTAAAGTAACTGTCACAGTAATCCACTTCAGCGACATACTGCTTCTTGATCTGCTTTGTAATGAATATTCCTGACAGACCCATGGAAGGCCTGGGGCAATGGCCTAATACAATTTGGGAAGATTATCACAATGATGGAGGGGTAAGGTGGAAAGAAGAGGTTTAGAAATACTTCAAAAACAATTAAAAGGTCGTGTTTGAAGATAGTTATGAATATAAATGTGATGAAACATTGAGGACATAGCTGAGAACAGCTGTATAAAACGAAAAATGGATGTATTATTAAGGCTGTTACTATATTGCAGATATTTTGGCCCCTTGGTTGTTGGAAAATGGCTGTCCCAACAGTCTAACGTCCTGCATATGTATTCCAAATCTCCCACCTGACAAAATGGTGCGTAGGAGACTATCCAAAGCAGTCAGAGAGCTATCTTCTTTGGAGACAAAGCTGTTTTGGGTCTTCACACTTTCCTGGAAGTTCAATTGTGGGGTTTTTGTTTAAACTCTTTTTTTTCCCTTTGTTTTAAAGCAAAAAAAAAAAAAATCGTGGATTTTTTGATTTGCTTTTTTATAGTCCCCCCAGAAATGGGCTCAGACTTCAGAAGGAAAAATAATATTAGAAATTTTTAAGAAGAATCTTTTCTTCTTTTTTTCCTCTTCTTTAGTTAATCCTGAAATTTGATTGGGCATTGCGTGCAGAGGAAAGGCCTAGAACTGAATGACAAAGAAAGACAAAGGACTGAAGAACAGCAGATACTGTGCATCATGGAAGCTTCCCCATGAGTGTATTTCCACTCATGTGCAGGACCAGCAACCCTCTGGGTTTGAAAGGTCAGCCCCGAATCAGGCTGCCACAAGCCTGCTCCTAGCTAGGAAACAGCATAACAGCTCTTGTCTTGAATCTCAAGTTACCACAAACTCCTGGAAAAGAAAGAAAGAAGAAAAAACCCTACATCACACCCACTCTTGCATAGAGCGTTTACAGTACAGTATGTGGCGGGGTGTTCCTTTCCTCTTGAACTGGAACACAGTGTAAACCAATACAAGGAGGCATAAGGCCAAGATGCAGGGAATGACAATAGCTATGGCTTTCACAGTGCTGGCTGTGTTGTCCAGTTTGATGACAATGTCTACATCATCTGGTGGGCTGTGTCCTTCTTTAACTCTGTCTGTTGGTCCATCACAGCCCATAAAATCTTTGAGGATGGATCTTGGATATCCAGGTTCTACCTTGAGTATCTGGTTGTTGAATTTCCAATACTCTTTTCCTTTGTAGAAATATGTAAAGCCTAGGGGGAAAAACATACACATACACAGGTACCACTTATTGTGAACGTGTATTTGTAGAAAAATGTTATTAAAATAGGCTATGTCTTAAAAGATGTCTTTTAAGGACATTCACTTTCTACAGGAAGAAAGCACTATTTTTGGTTCAGCTGTCTGTTAGGATGGCTGTGGCTGCTGTGCTCCAGGAATGATGCCCTCTAATGCCTATGGAAAACTCAGCCTAGAGAGGGAAATATCATTTACAAAGGACTGCTCAAAGACCGTGCTAGGCAATCTACTAGTATTCCAAGCTAGAAAACATAACCTTATCTTTTTGCTGGCTTATAGGACTGCTGTTACAAAATTAACACATTAATGTTATCACATTAGTGTGATAATATCAACCTATATGGAAAGATGCTGACACAGCCTTATAAACTGAAACCCTGTTTACCCTCAGGCTGTTACTGGGAACATTGTTCAATATATGATAAAGAGGCTTCTCTATGAAACACCTCAAGTGAAATTTCTAATCATCTTAGTATCAGGAATCTGTGCTCCTTCTAAACAACAGGCTTCCTTTTGTAATTTGGATGAGAAATTATAATAAAATATAAATCATAAAACTGGAGAGGCTTTCATTTGTCTGCAAGAAATCTTAACAAGTAAAGAGGATTCATAGCATTTCGTACTCTAACCTCATTTCTGGCTCTAGGTCATAAACATTTTCTTCCTTCTCCTTTTGTCCTCTTTATTTTACTTTATTTAATGTTTAATTTGTGTCACCTAGTTATATTTTATAGAACTTCAAAAGCCATTATTCATTATTTTAAGAATAAAGTTGAACATAAATCTACAATTCTATTTTTAATACTTCCTAGTACCTTACATTTCATGGGAGGAGGTGGGATGTGGGAGGCTCAAGTAACTCAGCAATACATACAATTTATTTTCTAAAACATTATGAATGCATACAATAGACTTTGTAAGCTCCCGATGATTAAACTACAAATGTAGACATTTTTCTTAGGTCTATTCTCCAAATTTTATGTTTTTGTTGGGCACATATCCAGTTTTTTTCTTTCTGTCCACAGTTCATTCATGTCAAGTTTCTATGTGACTATAGTACTTTGACTTAATTTGTCCTTTGAGATAAAAAATCAAAAAATCAAGAAGAAATGTTTTAATTCTATAATTACTTAAAACTATATTTTGGGAGTTATCCATTTTTGATAGAGGGCACAATTCATAGTTTATAGTCATTAATAAAGGTGATTTTTTTTCCTGTATGATTGAGGATTTATTATGGAAGAAGCATTGTGTTAAAGTTTAGTATGTGGTCTCTCTTTTAATCCTCACAAGTAGTCTATCAGGTAGAATTTATTATCCATTCTTTTTAGCCCAAGATATTAAGGATCAGAGACAAAATAACATGCTCATATTCTGGTGAATACAAGTTTTAAATCTTGATCTAGATCTGGAGCCTGGACACTTAATTTTCTAAGACTGGGTGCTTTAGAAGGCTCCTGTCTTTTAAACATCCAAAGGTGTGACAGGTATCATTCTTGAATGAAGAACTCTGAAATCTCTCAAGAAATTTCAAATAGGACAGATGATCACTTCAGGGTCACTTCATTTGGAAATCATTCTGTTCAATGCCATAAAAACCTACTGCTGCTTTTAGTTTCAAAGGACAGTTTTGCAATGGGAGCAACTTGCCAAGTGAAAACAGGTGTATGTAGATTCCAGTTTTTCAGTCGGGAGTTGTATTTGATCACGTTAATAAAATTCAATATAATTACTCAACAAGCTTGGATAAGGAAACCTTGAGGGCCTGCCAAATAACAGTACTTTAGATGATCATAATTGAATGACATTGGTCTAGAATTAGACCTACAAAATGGGTGAATGTACTTCTTATATTTATAAACTGGAAAACAACACCTGGAAGTGTCCTCATCTTCAATTTTTAGCTAAAGCCAATTACTACAGAGCTACTGGGCATTACACAAAAGTTAAGAGGTTTCTATTTACATACTAAGCGGTTCTGCGGGCCAAATTTTACAGTAACACACTCCACATATAAAAGTAGAATTGTAGTTATTGAATACACTTGTTATAAATAAGAAGTCTAGGCCTGATGTGGAGGCTTATGCCTGTAATTCCAGCACTTTAGGAGGCTGAGGCAGGAGGACTGCTTGAGCCCTGGAGTTCAGGAGACCAACCCGGGCATCATAGTGAGATGAGACCACCCCCCCAAAAAAAATGTCTCAAATAAAAAAAAAATGGCTAGCTACTAGGAGATAGATAGTATAAGCATTTGAAAAGAAGTAGCCTAAAATATTGGTAATAGAAATATGTCAAACCTTGATTCTGCAAAATTCATCTTGTTCAATAATTTAGGTCTTTTACATTTATGAAAGGTCAGTGGTTGAATCAATGTTTAGGTATTTATATTTTTTTCCTTTTAAAAGCAGCTTTGACATATATTTTTGTATACATGCTTACGAAGAACAACTTCCGGTGAATTCTTACCTATATTTTCATTGAGAAATTCTGGAAAATAAATTAATGAGGCTATATTTTATTTGATGATCCTTTATGCTTGACTGAACCTTACTGGACTTTTCTATTGTTTCATCCTAAAAATGTAATGAGACATAATTCTCCACAGCTGGTACTATTATACAGCTTAGTAGATGTTCCTTGAGAGCAGTACCTCTGTGTTCTATTTTTGACCCTTAGGTGTTTACTAGTAAGAAGTTGCTATTTAATACATATGAACAAATAAACTGAATCTTGTGGAAATATTTGTTAGAGTCAAACTTACAGAGTATATATTTGTATATAGTCTGTGATAACTCTTTTTTTTTTTTTTTTTTTTTTTTTGAGACGGAGGTTTCGCTCTTGTTACCCAGGCTGGAGTGCAATGGCGCGATCTCGGCTCACCGCAACCTCCGCCTCCTGGGCTCAGGCAATTCTCCTGCCTCAGCCTCCTAATTAGCTGGGATTACAGGCACGTGCCACCATGCCCAGCTAGTTTTTTGTATTTTTAGTAGAGACGGGGTTTCACCATGTTGACCAGGATGGTCTCGATCTCTCGACCTCGTGATCCACCCGCCTCGGCCTCCCAAAGTGCTGGGATTACAGGCTTGAGCCACCGCGCCCGGCCTATGTGATAACTCTTTATCAAAATGTAGTGTAGAGCAGTGGTAAGGCCACTGTACATGTTAGCAAGAAATTGGTTTTACCTGGGCTGTAATAAGCCCTTTTGGTTTACCTTCAAAAAAGCTCCCCCCTTTATTATTTAATTCTTAAAAAATACTTTTTATATCATTGTTCAAGTTTCCTCCTTGGCAACAGCTATTATTTTTAGGGATGATGGCAGTTTTCTGTCTTCTATGTGATCATCTTTCACACTTTTTCATTTCTTTGTCCTTTTCATCCATGTAGTTTCTTAAGTTTTAAGGTAGATTATTAATCTGATTTTACTGCCTTCAGTGTGACTTTATTGTGACTTCCTTCATTCTCTTATTGCTTTCCCTTTTATCTCGGAAAGTTATGTTTTAATCTTAGTCTCACTGTCCTATGGATTTCTTCTTTTGTCACATATAAGTCATACCTTAACTTGGTCTTTTAATTTTCTGAGCCAACAGAATACACAAAAATTATTTTTCTCAGCAAGTACTCTGATAATGACTTCAAGGTTCTTTTTGACTTTGCCTCTGCCTACAGTGTTCCACTTGTGGGACACTATCACACAGAATATAGTAGTATATCATTATCTATGCGGCAGTGCTCAAAAAAAAGTACATGTACTTCAATTTTTTTTATTGGTATGCATTTATCCTGGTTCTCAGTTCATTCAAGTTTATACTAGTATATTTCCCTTTCTTGCTTCCTTCCTTTCTCTCTCTCTCTCTCTCTCTTTTATTCATTTATTTAGGGATAGAGTCTGGTTCTGTTGCCTAGACTGGTGTGCAGTGGCTTGATCTCAGCCAGCTCAATGCAACCTCCTTCTCCCAGGTTCAAGCAATTCTCCTGCATCAGGCTCCTGAGTAGCTGGGACTACAGGTGCACATCACCATGCCTGGCTAATTTATATGTTTTCAGTAGAGACCAGGGTGTCACCATTTTGGTCAGGCTGATCTCAAACTCCTGACCTCAGGGGATCTGCCTATATCAGCCTCTTAGAGTGTTTGGATTACAGGTGTAAGCCCTGTGTCCTGTCAGTGTAGATTTTTCTTAATCTTCCAATATGCCTATGGTCAATCACAGTTTTCAGTGGTAGTGTAGTATGATTTTTTTGTTTTCCCCTGATTCTTTCATTAACCTTGCCTTTTCTTCCCTGCCCATAGATGCACTTAGTTTTGTTCTTACATAAGATGCCTATTTTAGCTTATATTGAAAATACATCACAGACTGTTCATGTTATTGAGGATGTACATAATATATTATTTTCTTATGGTTCCTATTGATGATGAGGTAATTTTTTCTCTATTTCAGAATGTCATTTTCCTTTCCTTGGTTCTGAAATATTACACATAAATTCAATTTCAAATTATAATTTATTTCTATTTAGTAAACCCTGGATGACAAGAGGCATGTTCACATTTCATATCTGCCAAAAGACAGAGGAGTATGGATTATCCATAGTTTGGCTAACTTTCCACTCGGGATCTAGCAGAATCTGAAATCCTGAGTAGCAAGTAAAGGAGGCAGCTCTCAGATTTGTTTCTTGCTGTTATGCCATCATACATCCACTCTATTCTCACTGTATTGAGTTGGAATCTTCCTTGATTGCTGACACTCTAAGCCAAAAAATACATAAAAATTATAATCCTCAATATGCATTATTACCAGATATAATACCTCAACTGGCACCTGTATCTTCCTTGTGACCAGTTCTGTCCCATGTATTTTTATTATAATCTTTACGGGAATTTCAATAGAAAAATAGGTTACTTCAAAGGTATACATACATAACTTCCATATTAAACTATTATCTGTATTTTTTTCTAATGAGTTTTTACAAACTAAAGTAAGTTGAGGTTAAAAAATGTCTAACAGCATAATATTACATGTAAATCTAGGGAAGAAATTTAATATAAATGGAAATATAATATTATATAGCTCTAGTATAGCACTTTCCAATGGTTTAATTTAGCAGAGTGAAAAAGCCTAATGCATTACTAAGACAGCAAACTTATGAAATGTAAAAAACACATGTTGCATACCATTTTCTTTGTGTACAAATGCTCCCTGAGGAGATTCAGGGATTCCTTTCCAGACTGTGATTGGCTTGGGATAGCCAGGGTCCATCGTTTTCATTTCTTCACTGTATCTCCAATATCTACAAAGGATAAAAACACCAACAACAACATATAGGGAAAGGTTATGCATACAAGCAATAATAACTAACATTTATTAGACCTTTGCTGTGTGCTTGACTTAGTTACTTGTGCACCTGTTAATGATTTACAGAACTCCAACTGGCAAGCTCTGATTTAAATCACTGAAATACAATGAGCATAAGGCATTTATTCTGTTTCTTCTCCTGCATATATTAAAAATGGGCAGCTTATTGTCCATATCCTGCCTGTGTTAAAAATAAGTTTTTATTCAGGCTGCTAAAATGAATAAAAAGTGCTAGCTAAGTATATTTATAGTTCATCTGGACATCACCAACCTGCATTTGTGTGTGTGTGTGTGTGTGTGTGTGTGTGTGTGTGTATATATATATATATATATATATATATATATATCTATCTATCTATCTATCTATCTCAGAGGTTTTCATGAGTTTTTAAAAAACCTTTCTTAGGGAGCAGAACATTTTAAAAAATAATTTTAAGTAGAATCTTGATTTATTTATTCATTCAGTACATATTTAATGAATATATATATTAGGTTTCTGGCATTACGGTGTGGCCAGAGATTCAACCTTGCACAACACAGATATGCTGTGGCTCTCACTGATATCACATTATAGGATATGTGAGGATATGGAAAATAAACCAATTTATGAATAAATGCATACTATGATAGGTGGTGATAACAGCTATGAAAAAAGCAAAGCAGATAAAGTTATCTAGGAATATCAAAAGCTATGTTAAACTGGTGGATGGAGAGGTCCTCTCTGATAAGCGGACATCTGAACAGAGAAAAGTGAGGAGCAATACATGTAGTCTTTGGGAGAAGAACATTCCAGGCAGAGGAACTAGGAATTAAAAATTCCTGTGGCAGGCATGTGCTTGGAGTACCTGTGTCTACAAGAGGCTGGGGTGACTGGAATTGAGTTAGTAATGGGGAGACAAGGTGAGAGTGAGAACCAGAACTTAAAATAAGATAAGCCTTTACACTATAGTGAGCCTTTGGTTTTCCTCTAAGAGAGATGGGAAGCCAATATATATTTTGAACAGAGGAGCTTAAACTTATGGCTAATTGTTGAAAAGAATATACTGGTTGCTATGAGTAAAATAGCTTGAAGGAGGTAAGGCAGAAGCTGTAATGCCAGTTGGGATGTCACTGCAATAATCCTCGGACTAGGAAGTCAACAACTATAGCACTGATGATAAATCAAGGGATTTGGGATATATTTTAAAGGAAGAGCCAGAGGACTTACTCATGGATTAGATGTGGGATGTGAAAGAGAAGGAAGCTGAGTATGACTCAAGAATTGTGAGTCTGATTATCTGGAAGAATAATGCTGTCATTTAGTAAGATAATGAAATAAGAGGAGGTAAGTTGAGACAGATTGAGAAATCATGAATCTGGTGTTAGCTACATTAAATTCAGACTTCAAAGTGGAGCTGCTGATGAGGAAACTGGGAATGGGAGTATAGACGTTAGGACAGGTCTTGATTGGAGTACTCAGTGTATAGACGTTAATACAAGTAAAAGCAAAGCTCACCAAGAGACTCTTTTCCCTTCACATGGCAGTCCTTGAGCCACTTTCACAGAATCCTAGACCTCCAAGGAACAAATTGTGAACATCCCTACTTTGGATCATTCATTTTTGTCCATATATTCTAAGACTAAAATGAGTTTATATTTTGAATGGTCACAAAAATTGACAAAATAGGGTAAAATCATTGGGAGTTCACAGTGATATCATCTATTTCGGGCAGCTCTATTGCTCTATGCATTATTTTATTTAATCACAACAAACCCATGAGATAGTCATCATTGTCTCCATTTGAGAGAGGAGAATTCTTGGAGGATGCTGAATGATAGGAATAAGTATAACCATGTTTGTCTGATTTCAAAAGTATCTGCTATTTCACCATAAAGGCAGTTTCCAAATTCGTTTGATGCCACCAAATATGTTTTCCAATTTTATTTGTCAATGCTTTTCCCCTGCTACATATCTATGATGATATACTAAAGCTAGTGTTTCACCAACACATATTTGGGAAATGATACATTTTTTAGAAATTATCTTTGACTTAGCCATTTTTTCTGAAATTTGAAAAAAATAAATACGTTACAGTTCGGATATTCCTCTGCCAGGCCTATGAAGGATTCTTTACCTACAGAGCTCTGGGGTCCTGTGTAGAAGGTTTTGCTACAGATTCCTAGAAACATCACTTGAGTAACATCTGGAATTCCTCCATCCATTGAAGATGCACTTCCTCAATCTTCAATGATCACATAGATGGGAAAAAGATTATTTCAGGAAGTGTTCGAAGAAGTACCCCAAAGAAGAGTTTATACCAAAAGGGAAGCTGTCAGAGGTATTTGTCACAGGTTCTCATCACATGAAAGATGAGAACAGATCTGATGGACAGATCAGGATTAGCTTCTTGGAGATGCACTGAGCTGAAAGAATGGTGCCTGGACTGCATCTTTCTGAAGAGGACAACGAAGTGGAATCATTAGTGCAGCACGCCACCAATTCTAAAATATATTTTCTTTTACATTTTGTGCATGGAAACATTTACTTTTAAATTAAAATACTTAAATAAACATAATTTTTGAATATTCTTGTTACACAGAACATTCTGTGATGAATGGTTAATACAGTTGAGATTTGCTCATAATTTAAAGATCTCTCAAGTAATAATAATAATAGTAATAATAAATAAAATTAGGAATAACTTAAAATCCTGAGGATGATGGTATCACATCCTGCGTGTGATTTAAGTAACAATAATACATACCTAGCAACCAGATTAGTTTTCTGAGAAGTAGTTATGCTTTTGATGTAATAATACCTACACTTTATATAGTGTTTTATAGTTATAAAGTAAATTTATGTACATATGTTATCTCGTTTTGCTTAAATCCCTCAATAGCCTTTATATCACATATTACAGTTTTCTCTATAATAATGTCCTAACGATAGATTTAGTATGAATGGTCACTCAATTCAAGCAATAACAGAGCATTGGGCATCATATTATTCAAAGACAATTGACTTAGTCACCTTTACTGTGTCTGAATGTGGCAGAATTGAAATTCAAATGTTATTGCTAGTGTCTGCCTGTGTTTTCTTCTCTCTCAATGCTGCCATTCAAATAACTTGTGTTCATTGTTTGGTATAGCTTTCCTTTCTCCCTTAGTCTGTTTATTCATAGATTAATTCACTCACTGATGCTTTTCTGAGCACCTATATTATATGCCAGACTCACAGGATTCAGAAAGATCTCATTTCAAGAAAATGTTAATGGAATGTCAATTTTATTACACTCTTTTGTAGGAAAATAATTCTGGTATAAATTTGTCAATATAAAAGCATTTTCCCTCTCCTAGCAGATAATACAAAACAATAATTTAGAGTCATTTTACAGTTTTAAAAAAACTCAACATAGTCTTGACCCCAAAGCTTGTCTGCTTTGTGTCAGCTTTGTTATACATCCAGTAAACTGGAATGCAATCAGAATTATCTATAGTTAGCACTGTCTTATAAAAGGTGCTGAGGCTTATTCATAAATACTGCTTTGTATTTTAATTTCCAACATATTTGAGCATATGACAATATGAACAAAGCTCATTCAACTGAATTTTTCTCCCTGAAAAATAAGCTTATAGATTCAATGAGAAGTATATTAGCATATTCAGATCAGAACACTATGTAAACAAACCATTTTGGGGCTTTAAAATGTAGATTTTTCATGGAAAACATTGACATTTTATGTGGGTGGGTCAGTAAGTGATAAAAGCTATTATAAATGAACATCATAGCTCTTTCTTCTGATTCATCAGTTATCTCTACTGTAGAACTGTGACTTTAGTCAGATGATTCTTTGAGATTTGCATTCTTAATTAAGGCCTCAAAATCCCATTCCTCAGGATCAGTCTTAAAAATGCAACAGAATAGACAATATCAGTCTATTAGTTTTTGCTCTATTTTTGAATGATTCAAAAACATATACATTAAGAAATTACTTTATAAACATACCACTTAAGCTGAAGGAAATAAACGTATTTTTTTTATTTCATTATTAGAGATGATAATTAAGAAAACAAGTCTACATTTTCCTATTTTTATTTGAAAATACCTTAAAATTCTCAACAACTAAGCTTCTTATGAAATATGGCAGTAGAGTCTTAGATATGATTGTGAGATGTTGAGAGATGACTTAGAAACATAGCATTTTAAGCTAAATGTTATGAAGATCAAAACATATCCAAGTACCAAAGCATAGTATATTAACAAAAGGGCAAGTAGGAATCTGAGGTACTGAATTCCATGCTGTATGAAAAATAGTACAACACTAGATATTTTAATCTGAATTTACAGATCTATTTAAAGAACCATCATTTCATCTACTCTCTTTAGCTATCCCTATACTTATTTCCACTGGGCTCCTGCTTTCAATACCATTTATATGTCAATAACTCTGAAATCTGTGCCTCCAACTAAACTTTCCATTAAGATGCAAACTCAATTATCCAACCACCTACTTGACTTCTTCACTTGGTGTATAAACAGGCACCTCAGTTAAGCATGGACATTTCAATTTCTTAATCCCTTTCCCTTAATATTCCTTTCTCTGTTTTTTTTTTTTTTTTTTTTTTTTTGTTATTGTTGTTGTTGTTTTTAACTCTCCAGATAAGGTACTGTCTACTTAATTACTTGAGTGAAAAGCCTAGTAGTTGTCCTGATTTATTTGTTCCTCCTCTAAAATCCAACCCCTGAGGACAACTTGTTATCACACTCAAAATTATCCTGCACCCACCCACTTTACTACTTCTCCACCACTACCATCATGTCTTCCTGCAGTCCTTCAAAAGTCTCTCAGTTACCCTCCAATTTTGGAGCTCATTTTTCAGACAGAAGCCAGCACAATCTTTGTGAATACACATAAGATCATGTCACTTTCCTGCTGAAAATGATCCAGTCCCTCTTCCTTGTACTTAGAATAATCAAACTCTTTGCCATGGGCTATGGGGCCCTGTGTAATCTGGTCCCTATTGACCAGTTTGACCTCTCCTACCACTTTAACCACTATGCTCCAGCAACACTGTTTTTAAACAATCCAAATTCTTTCCTAAGTTATTGCCTTTGCATGACTATATCATCCACCTGCAACACACTGTCCTGTATAGCTTTCTATGGCTAAGTCTCCACTCAGGTGTCCCCTTCACAAGTGAGGCCTTCTTCCAGGTCAACACTAAGTCTCAACCTGTCCTTACCACCAGGAGTCTCTCTCGCAGCAACACCTTATTTTAGTTCTTTGTAGCATTTCTCACTGTGAAAATTACCAAGGTTATTTATTTGTTTACTGTTTTTTATTTGTCTCCTCCAACACAGTCTAAGTATCATGAAAGCAGGAGCTCTGTGGTCTTTTTTTCTACTACTCCATCTTCATTACCTAGTACATGTCACATATTTTGTGTTCCAAAATGCATGTTTGAATCAATTAAATGAATGCTAGGGTAGGACAGGTGCAGAAATCTTAAGGAAGCAGGCAGGCATTAAAGCTACTGAGGATAGAATGGGCTGCCTCATGTTCATACTGTAACAGGCAGTTTAGTGGAGAGGGAAGGGTACCCTTGGGCTGCAATTGAGGGTATCTACATTTTGATAGGAAGTGAACCACATTCAGGGCTGATGTATGACAGCATCTAATTTAAAGATGTGCTTTGTTTGCCTAGTAGATTATTTGAAGTGAACTGGATTTTGAATGCTTTTCTAGAGTTTTTGCACTTTCTGGCTCACAGGAGTACTCGTTATTCGCTATTGCCTTAAATGTACTGCTTTACACAGGTACAGCCATTACTCACCTGAATTACAGCCGTTATTTACCTGATCTCTTTAAGGACCTGAATCTTTTATAACGATTCTAGATATAAAAATCCTTTTTGCTCTTAGTATTAGAGAAATAGAAAACTGTTGACATAACTTTTTGCTTTTTTGTAAGCAGAAAAATGGTAGTTGGTAAAGAGAGGAGAAATAATGAAAAATAAATTTTCATATAAAAGTGACAACTAAATTGTTGTTTCTATGCTTCAGTTAGAGAGTTTAATGTCTTTTCATCTACTTTTAAAACTAGAATAAATTTATTGATAAATGCTGTTGACTCTGGAAATATGTAATTATACAACTATAGAGTAATCTGTTTATAAAACATCTATAACTCGTGACATCTTACATAAGATCACACACATGCAAATTAGTTTAAATCCTGCTTTCAATTTCTTAAAACCTATAAAACTGTAGTTGTTTATATAGAACTTAAAAGTAATAAAGGCATTTCTACACATTTGCCGTATTTGTCATGCAGCTTTTCAAGCACGGAGTAAATGAACTAAAAACCCTTTTCCCATTTGCTATAGTCTTTTTTCTTCTAAATTTTGGCATCTAATCTCCACTGATTTCACAAATTTGAGGGACTTCATGTTTACTCTTTAAACTTAAATGTTCCAATAAGAACTAAATTTAGAGAGTGGAAACATTTTAAATATAATCCCTACATTTGTGGGAAAAAGAGCTATCTGATAATGAAATGGCCATTTTTATTATCATCTATGAAACTAATTAAAACTGTTACATAAAACTAAGCTTCCATTTTCTGTCCTGTATAAGCTAACTTCTTCAAAATATCTCCTCAGCCTTTAATTTCTGCCCTTTTTTGAGAAAAAGAAAAAACGTGCAACTCTGTATAGTACTGAGTCCAGCATGGGTACATTTAAAAGCAGCTGATAAATTTAACAACCTTAAGGGTTATACCATTTTAAAGAATATATTATAAGTCTGTAGAATTATTTTTATTAGTGGTCACTATGCAGTGGCAATGAAGTTCTTCCCATTTCATTCCCTATTACATTGACATCCTGTTAAGAGTCATTATTCTTTATTATTCTTTTTGTGGCTTTAAGTAGCATCTTCTCTTTTAATCGAATTTTTGTTTGGTATATCTCTTTAATTTGTGATTTAGTAAGAAATATTTTAGCACAGCCTAGCCTTATTATAATTAATTAATATCTATGAGCACTTTGCTATGGAAAAATATAGGAATATTGCATATAAAGTTAGTCAAAGAATAAATTTAAAAGTGTACCTTCGTATTCATGGAAACCAATTATAGGATCTTTTGTTCACACATAAAGCTCAATGTTTGAAACTATTTGCTATTAAAAATTGTAAATTTCCAAATAAACAAGGTTTATAACCTTACTTACTTTTCTCTTAGATTTGGAGACTTTGCGTAGGGTTAATTTATGCTAAGATAATATGGCAAACTCAATACTGGCATGTTGGACATTAAAGACTGTATTTTATATGTGTGTATCTTTTTAAAAATGTATGCATAAATGGTAGAACAATGGCAGATTGAAGTCCTACAAACCAATAAAGACTGCTTACGAAGTTCTCATTGTGAGCTAGCTAGTGATAGGGTAATTAAAATTTGATTTTTGATATTTTTCTATTTAATATTTATTTAAATTAATAAAAAACATAGGCTTCAACTTAATTTGTAATATCTGTTAACAATTAGGCAGGGATAGGCTTATATCTGCCTCATAGCTACTGTAAGGTTTTTTGTTTTATTTTTGTTTTTGAGACAGGGTCTCACTCTGTTGGCCAGATTGGAGTACAGTGATACAATTTCAGCTCACTGCAGCCTTTGCCTCCCTAGTTCAAGTGATTCTCATGCCGCAGCCTCCCAAGTAGCTGGAATTACAGGTGTATGCCACCACACCTGGCTAAGTTTTGTATTTTTAGTAGAGACGGGGATTCTCCATGTTGGCCAGGCTGGTCTCGAACTCCTGACCTTAAGTGATCCACCCACCTCAGCCTCACAAAGTGCTGGGATTTCAGGCATGAACCAATGCGCCTGGTCCTTTTTTAAGTTTAAGACTACAACTTTCATTTTGTGAACTCTATGAGTAATATCATAAAAGGAAAAAAAAAGAGGAAAATAAAAATAAAATACCTGGGAAAAAAATATTATGCTTCAAGCTAAAAGTATTTAGCCTAGTAACAGTTTGACTATGGTGTCTAACTAAATGGCTTCTTAAGAAATAGAATCTATGACTAAACTGAAATTCTTCGGAAGTCTTCACAATTTATTGTATACAAAGTATAAAACTTTAACTTTGAGTATGAAAACACAAAAATCCTGTGCTGAAAAGTATTTTTTTAAACAAAATCAGTAAAATTCCCCAAAAAATGCATTGCAAGGATACATATATACACTGCCTACACCGTATTTTGAGCATGTTGCAATTATGGGGAAATGAAAAAAAAAAACATATGCTAGGTATACACATTCATAAAAAAATCACATTAGCTGAATATATTAGAGGAAGATTTATCTTAAATACTATTTGAAATATAAAAAAAAATTTTAATTGCATCAACTCCTGCGTTAAATCCACCAAAATTCATCAATAGCTCATGCCTCTGATAGTTTAGAAATGCTGGCTTTCTAAACACTAGTCAATTAACTGTTTTTCTCATGATAAGTGTATACTGACCTGTCTCCCTTGAAGAAATAGGTTTTCCCAACGTCCTCCCACCAAATGGCTGAATCAATACCATGAGGGGGAATTCCACTTCCAAGGGTTATCAAGTCATGAGGGTAACCAGGTTGAAGAGTTGTGTCCTTGAATACCCAATATTTGTTACCTGTATGAAATAAGTGTAAATGCAGAATATATTAATTTAATGTCAGAAATTAGAATATATCTATTAACATAATACATTTAAACTCATTATATTAAATGTATATTATACATTTAAAATTATTACTCTAAATATATATTAAATATATTATATAAAATCCTTGAAATAAGTTAGAATATTAGTGTTATTTTTGAAATATCATTCCTAAGTGGATATAATGAAAACAACTTATTAATATAATAATAAAACCAAAATTTTGGGAGTGAATTTAAAAAATGAAATACATCTATAACTTTGCCATAAATAAACAGTTCTGAGTTAAGGATGAAGGATTCTTCCCCTAAAATTTAGAGGTCCTACTTGTTTTTAAAGGCTAAATCATTCCTGTATTTTGAGAAATGGGTATGCCCTCAGATTGGCTTCACGATTATAACCTCTACTCAACTGAAACACTTCCTCTGGGCTGGTCCTTTCATTATATAAACATTCACAAGACTCCCTAGTCTTATAAATTCATCCTCCCTTGACCCCATGCCCTCTTCTAACTGTTAAACTCTGTTCCTGTCTTTAAGAGTCTTTAAGAGTGGTAACAGAGGGGAGAAAAATTTTAACCTTAACTGTGTTTGGAATTTCTGGAGCATGGCATGATGATACTAAACAGCAAACAGGCTTTAGTCAGTTTCACTGCTGTTTCACAATTCTCTACAGACAGCATACTTCCTCATGCCTTCCCTGTGCACCTGGCCAACTGCACCCACCATTTCACTTTCTGGTATGCCTATCAAGTTTCAGTCCACTGAAGCTTTTAGTTCTGGAGTCACCAATGCCCTCCAGCTAAACAATTCTCCATCCTTATCTATTGACACAATTGACCATCTTAAGTACTTTCCTCCCTGAGCTACTAGAAAACCATTTTCTTTTGATTTGTTTGTTCTCTAGCTGCTCCTTTCTGGGCTTACTATATTTTACTCAGCCCTTGATGTTTCCTAAGACTCTGTTATTTGCTGTCTTCTCTTTTATCCCAAATAAGGAGGGGTCAGAAACTCAAATAACTACAAGGGCTAAGTTAGGGATGCTAGTAGTAGTGCAGTATCTCCACAAATACTGAGATAGTTCCATAAAAGTCAGTAAATATCCATTATCCTAAAGATGTGTTTCCTTCCTTCCCAAGTCCTCTTCTGGGCCTCCTGAATCATTCTACAATCCAGCAACCTCTTGGATCTCTAGTATCTCCTGGGGTTAATATCTGGCAAAGAAATGTGTCCCGATGTCCTTTCTACAATATTCCAAAACCATCCATAGATGAGAACTATGATAAACTGTACCTTTCATATAATACCTAAGGGTATTCCAAAACATTTAAACAATGTGCTGTTTTAACACAAAACAAGCAAATAAGACCCACACATCTTTAGGCTAGATTTAGTTAGGAATTTCTTCTAGTTTGTAACCATGGGTAATCTCATTTACTCCAAGACCTTCTACCACCATCTGATATCATTTCAGTTAAAACAACATTTATTGAGCATCTTCAAGTATCTCAAGTATCATGGCAGGTACTAAGGATACCGAAGAGGATTAAGACAGACCTGATTGCTACCCTGATTATCCTACGTGACAGCAGAAGAGGCAGATGAAAACCAAATATGCCAATATATAACTGTAGTAATTGAAAAACTAGTGAAGGCTAGGAAAAAAAAAAAAAAGTTGAGAAAAAAAATAAAGAGAACTTACTTTAAGTAAAAAGGTCAGGGAAGACCTCTCTGAAGAAATACACCAAAATCTAAAGAAAGAGAAGGTAATAAATATGCAAAGAATATTGGGAAGTGCATTCAGAGCAGAAGACAGTTTGGGATGATCAACAAATTGAAAGAAGATCAGTAATTTGTAATAAGCAAGTACAAAAACATTGAAAATCAACATAATGCATTGGAATCTTATTTTGAGTGTACTAAAGGCCATCAAGGAGATTAAATTTTTATTGGGTTGTGATTGATTTTATATTTTAAAATGATGATTTTTGGTGAAAAATGTATTATAAAGGGAAGAATGAAAATGAAAGGACCCATTAAGAGTCTTTGGCAAGAATTAATTGAATCATTCACTCAACAATTACTTAGTACATATACCAGGCACTGTTGTAGGCACTACAGATAGAGAAGTAAACCAGAAGGGCAGCATCTCTATCTCATGAAGCTTAGATTTCAGTGAGTGATTATGGAAATATTAACTTGAATCAAACAGATAAATAAATTCAAACTCCAGAGAGCAAAGTGCTATACAAATAGAGAAAAAAAAATGTTATTAAGGTGACAGTGATGGGATCGGGGTTACTTTGTATTAGACACAGGAAAAATCCCTTTATTCAATTGTGACATAATTCAAAGGAGCCAGACCACTGAAGATTGTTTAAGGTAAAGGAAACCTGAAGAATAAATTCCATAATGGGAAGAGGCTTGTTGTACACCTAGAATAGAGTATGATAGGAATGTATAATAATAGAGGTGAGGATCATGTAATCCTGTAGGACTTGAACTTTATTCTAAATGAAATATTAAGTTATTGAATAGTTAAATAAAAAAATTCTTAGACAGTGGTTTGGACCAATACAGCTGTAATAGAGGTGGAAAGGAGAAAATGAAGTCATGACATATTTTGGAGATGGAATTGATAGGCATTGCTGAGAGAAATAAGATAAAGATAATATCAAGAATGGTCCTCAAGTTCTGGCTTGTGTAGATAAGTGAATAACAGTGCTATTTAATAAGACAATGAAGACTAAAGGTGGGTGGGCTGTTGGAAACTTAAATCAAGAGTCTGAGATGTCAGTGAAATATCTACATAAAGAAGTTATGTGGGCAACCGGGTATTTCAGTTTGAAAATAAGTTTGTAAGATACAAGTATAAATGTGGCATTTATAAATTTAGGATGTGTTGAGATTATCCTGAGAAGAGTATATACAGAAGATAAAGAGAAACCAGAACTGGATTTCTAGAAATCTGTGTCCATTAGAAAAGATCACATAAAGGAAGAAAGAGGAGGAGACACATGAGGAGAAAAAAGAGGCAGTATTGAAGACAAAAGTAAAAGAAAACATCAGAAGCCAAAAAGAAAAAAGCGTAATCATAAATGACTATCTCTGGTCCAAATATCTCTTGAAAGTCAACTAGTATCTATAGTTATCTGATAGGATTTTCTACAAAATCCAAATTTGAACTCATCTGAAAACTTTATTTTCCCTCTTTGGGTAGGTGGAATATGAGTTATTCTGTGGCTGACATTAGAAACCTCCCTGTTCATTATTTTCCATATTGAATGGATCATGACATCCAGCTGATTCCAGTTCCCAACTCTCACTTATAACAGTCCTTTGAAGTCTGTTCTTTTTACCGATGGTCCTTTCTATCATTCCTTCCATCATCCCTTCTAAAGGTAATTGCTTTGTCCACAAGCTGTAAGGTAGGTGTCATTGTTCTCCACATCCACTCTCTCTACTATCACTGTAAGACTAGAACCACTCAAAATGCTGTGCTGCAGAGTAAGCTGTGGAGACATGGCTTCATCTGATGATAAGCAGAGATAAGCAGAACTATCCTCGTCTCTATCTTGGGAAGATGATCCAGAGAATACTGAGAGACTGTCCCTCTCAGCAGAGGGAAGTATTTTTTATATAATATGAAGCCTGAGAAGCCAAGATGGCCAGAGAAAGTGGATATTATGAGAAGGTAGAAATTGAATAGATGAGATGGACTAAAAGAGAAAAGAGAAGAAGACGACAAAAGCATCACAAAGAGCAAAGCTATGAATGAGAGAGGGGCCAGCAGGCAAGTGCGGCAAGTTCCTGGCTGTCTGAGTTCCTGTTACACACCCACTCCTTACCATAAGTTCCCCATAAGCTCAACTAACCTTACTGGGTTTATTTTTTATTTTAACTGAATGAGGCTGTGCAACCTAAAATCATGTACACTCAAGCATCATGTAAGTTGTAAGGTGCATCTGAGCCCAAGCCTGTTGGCCAGAATTTTGGCTTTAGCCAGTGGTACCATGCTGTCTTCCAACCATGAGACTTCAGAGGAATCTGTTTATTTCCTAGTTTATTTCAACAGTTTCCTTTCCTGTTTACCTGTCTCTAGTCTGTTTCCCTTTTATCTATCCCCAACAAAGTCAATACAGGAATTTCTTGAAAATGCATACTTGATTTTTGTTCTCTTTTGTTTAAAATTTTCAGTGGTTTCTCACTGAATTCAGGATAAAATCCAAATTCATTATATGTCATTTCAAGGTTCCTTTCAGTATGAGTCTCTTATCTCATCTACATTTCACTTAGCTCCATTTATGGAAAACTAGGATGACACTTTCAAAACGTAGTTTAGCATGATTTCTCTTAAAAGCGTTTCCTATCCGAGTATGGTGGGCATCTTACATTGTCAGAGTACTGGCATTTACCTTAATCTTATTACTTAGTACATTGTATTTTGATGAATCACAAGCCTGCCACCCACTCTAGGCTGTGAGTAACTTGAGGAAAAACGCTACATTGAACACATTATTTTCCTGCAGCACCTTATATATAGGCTTAGAAGGTAGGTGCTTAATAAATGCTTACCGATGCAAAGAGCCATGTTTAATATTACACGACTAATCAAATACAGGATAAAAAAAAATCTAACAAGGCACAATAAAGGCTACAATAGAGGCTACATAAATAACATTGTGGGCATTAGCCTGGAATCTTATTAGTATAGCAATAAAAATAAATTTTATAATCACTAGCAAGTATGAGAAAATATAAGGTATGCCCTGGTATTGTGCTGATAAACCGTTTAAGTGATTATGTTTAACCAAGTGTTGGGAAATACAGTCATAGAAATGCAAACTTATCCTGAGCCCTTGTTTAATCTGAATATTACACACACACACACACACACGCTAACCCCAAAGGCCCAGATGGCTTCCTTGCCAGTGTCAGTGAGTTGGAAAATCCAGAGAGCTGTTTCACAGCATGCTCTATATTTTAGTCAAATCTCTGAGGTATTTAAAATAGAAAGTCTTAAAACAATAGAAGAAAGAGAAAGAAAGGCCTTTTCTGTTGGCCTATACCTCAGTGACCTACTGCACCCTTTCCTTTCATCTCCTTTTTAATCAGGAAGGAGTGCACATTTTCTATACCTCTCATGCTAGCTATTTAGGGTACATCTTGTATCAACTCAATCCAGTTGGTTGTCCCTTTCAAGCAGAAGCACTCTAGTATGCTTTCGATCGCTTCCTTTTGCAGTCCTAAACTTGATTATCATTTGCATGAAAATTTCTTTCAGGCTTTTTTCAGTAATGACACTAGGCTCAACAATAACCAAGATGCCTTGGTATACAGAGCAGGGGAAATAGTTCACAGAAGTTTAGTTTATATAATAGTCCCAGTGTCTTAGTAGAGGATAATGTGTGAAAAAAGAAAAGGAATTATAGTTCTTCTAGAAAATTGTTATTATTCTACTCAAAAAACTGTTGTTGCTGCTGTTTTTAAAAACTATGCTTTGAAAATACTTTCCTCTATTGTTGGTCTAGTATTTTCCATAAACGAAAGGGAAAAATAATCAGTCTTTCACTTTCACTTTTTAATGATCAAGTCCTTTGTAAAAAAGAGCTCGATTAGCTTTTTTATTTTTAAACTGCTAGGAAAAAAGCATTTATATTCCCTTTATGAAAACAAAGCAAAATAGCTTATCAGCAAACATTTGCTGTAATGTTACATAACAGAATTCCAGCAGTTATTCACACAAAATTAAGAAACACCACCTTGCCTGCTGAGTATTTGTGGCATAGAATTCAAGGAAATAACTCAATATTAATTATGAATGATAACATTTATTTTCTGAGTGTTTATTGAGGAAATACAACTATTTAATTCCTTTTGTATCTTGATGAGTTAAGATTTTCATATGAAAAAACTGAAATGACTTTGTTTCTACTTTTTAGTTTTTCAGTAAACTATGTAAGATTTATGTTAGACTCTTTTTACTGTACATATGACAGGTGGTTTTTTAACTCCCCTACCATCAGACAGTCTGGTTCTGAAGGAAAATATTGCCTTTTTGGCAGAATGTAAGTATGCCCTGGATTTCATATGAGTTTGACATATTCTGGAGCAAGTGGAAAAAACTAGTTCTTACAGACATCGTACTTGGCAGAATGCAGAGGAAAATATCAACAAGTTAGAATTAAAGGCCAAAAGGTTTTACAAATAGAAGAATAGCTTCAAAAATATTTAGAGTTGGAGAGGACTTTATAGATCATCTACTGCAGTGGTTTTTCAATGATATTCAACTATCCATCCATCTATTCAATGGATAGATGATATTCAATCATCCATCTATTCCATCTATTCATCCATCTATTCTATTCAATGTCTGTTTATTAAGAGCCTATTACAGTCCATCACTCAATTAGGTGCTGTAGAAACACTGATGAAGGCAACACAAAAGGTTCCTGTCCTTGTGAAACAGATTAGCAGAGAAGATAGACAGTAAACAAATAATCCCCCCCAAATTTTTAAACCAAATGCTGTTTCGATCAGGAAACATGCAGTATCTAATTACCTCCCCGCTCCCCACTCCTCAGAAGGACAATCCTTACTTTGGAGGTTAAGATTTCTACCTGCTTTTTAATCCCCTTGAATTGAGCCACTGTTAATGGTGGTAGTGAACTACATTGTTCAGAGGTACTGGATCAGAAAAGTGGCTGTGAATCCAGCCTAAGACATTCGTTGATTTCCCAGGTCAAAGAAATGGTGTGTCTAAAACCATACTGCCAGGTGCTAATAGGTTTTGCACTGTGGTCCAGGTCTCTTGATTCAGTGCTTATCTTACTATCCAAAATGGATTCTCAGAACAGAACAAGTTACACTCTGGCTTTCAGAATTGCTCATGATTCCCTGCTTCCTGCCTCCTGTATCAACTAATCACATAACATTTTTAATGGGAATGTTTATTAATTAACCCACTGTATCCGCCTCATGCTTGTTCATTGTATCCTGAGTAATCAGATATCTTTTGTGCCTTAATACTAAAGAAATTACAAAAAATCAACTGTATTTTTGTCTCCTCAAAACTATTCATACATTTATATTTTATGTCTTCTATTACAACAGTGGTCAGTAAATGAGGACCACTAGCTGCTACCTGTTTTTGTAAATAACACCTTACCAGCAAACAGCCACACCTACTTAGTTACACGCTGCCTATGGCAGCTTTTACCCTGCAATGAAAGAGTTTAGTAGTTAATGACAGAGTTCATATGGTCCACAAAGCTGAAAGTATTTACTATGTAGTCTTTTACAGAAAGGATCAGAAAACAAAGTCCTTAATGATTGGATTTTTTTCATAACACAGAGGTCTGTACATAGAATACTCAATAATTATTGTTTTTTTGGGCTGATCACATATATAAAATATATAAATGTTCAACATTTATATATTCTTTGAGAAGACATCAGATAATTAAAACAATTGTTAAAAAGAATATATATTTTATTTGTTAGATTATGTTATTTAATGGAGCATTCAATAGCTTTGAAGTCAGAACTAGGAGGTGATGACAGCTCTACCAATAACCAGCTGTAAGATCCTGGGCAAGTCATGAATCTGAGCTCCCCTTTTGTAATTTGTACATAAGATGCTAACTTAATGCTCACCTGGAATTCTGGAAACACTGAGAGATCAAACACATGCAGGCTGAATATGTTTTAGGATGCCCCAATAAATAGTTCTTATTATATAACACAGTATTTCACTGAACAAATTTGCTTACCATCTACTCAAATAAATAAATGATACCAATAGTAAATAATTAAGTAACACTAATCTCTATTTGGGCTCAATATTTGGAATATGTTTTTATTTCCATATTGTTTATAGGTAGGTTGCTCAGGAAATTTGAATAAATGCTCAACACTTGAGGTCCTGTGACTTTTTGCTAGCAGCATTTTGTTTTCCAGATTCCATAATATTAGATAATAAGCAGAAAATTTTGAACGCTTATGCAAGTGAAGTTGCCATTGATGTGTGCAGCTCAGATCTTCCTTAGAGAAAGAAACTGTCATCAGCTGAGTGTCTGGGTCTGATGCATCAGCTGGGCAAAGGCTATAATCTTCAGCATCCTCCAACCAAAGACTGAGCACAGCTGAGTATTAACTAAAGCCTGGCCATTTTTGCTCTGCATGCAAGCCCGCTAAGAGGCATTATTGGATCTGAAGCTTGGCATCAGGTTCACCAAGACTTTGTCACCTACTGCTAATCCTGCTTTCTCCCCTTTAATTTTTCATACATTTACCTTCTTCCCTGACAAATTCTCAACCTCCTAGCTTAGTCTCAGTGTCTGCTTCCTGGGGAACTCAAAAGGGCTCAACAACAAAACAAAATGATGTGATAACAGTTTTTGAAAATGAGAAAAACTTTTAGATGTACAAGTAATACTGATAGGAAAATATTGCAGTCTGAAATATAAATGAAAATAGCCATAATAAAAATATACTATAGAGTTTTTGGATCATTATAATAAGTAGAGGTATATTAGCAATAAAAGTTTCAAATATTAAACATTTGGACCTATGTTTTAGATCAGGCGTCCCCAAATTATGGCCCGTGGGCCGCATGTGGCCCCCTGAGGCCATTTATCCAGCCCCCGCCGCATTTCAGGAAGGGGCACCTCTTTCATTGGTGGTCGGTGAGAGGAGCACAGTATGTGGCAGCCTTCCAACGGTCTGAGGGACAGTGAACTGGCCCCCTGTGTAAAAAGTTTGGGGACGCCTGTTTTAGATGATCATTTCAACATACAATAAAAGCATTAATATTAAAATTCTATAAATATTTATAATTTAAAAAATAGTACTATTCACTTGGTCTATATCTATTTTCACATATACTAAGATTACTAAATATAAATTTCTTAATCTAGTATAACTTTTTATACATCAATTTTCTGTTATATCCTATAAAGAAATAAGTAATCACAGCACTATTTATGGAAAATTTTTCTTTTAGGTTTCCTATTGTACTACATAATGAACAATGTATTTTGACCTCAAATGAACTTCATGAATATTCTCTAAGTGGTTCAAGAAAAATACTTTGTGAGCAGTATAAAGAAATTTCCTGTTTATCAGTACTATTTGAAATAAAATAACAATTAAAGCCATAAAAATGATTTCTTAACAAACAATTTTCTTTGCCATTTTCCAGCACCAAGTATTTTAGACAACTCCTTTCTTTTGATACACAGCTTCTGTACACCATTTTTATTCATAAATTTTATTGACATTCTCTTTTCTACCTCATATATTTTAGTTTCTATGCCATAAGTGATTTGTGCCTCTTGAAATGAAACTGCCAACCAGGGTGATAAGTACTGCTCAAAGTTATTAAGTGATAGCAACAATTTGAATTTTGAGACAACTTTTCAACTACTTGATTTTATTTTGACTGTTACTGATTTTGACAACACTACGATCTTTGTTTTAAAATTTGTTTCCAATTCTTGAAAGCGAATGCACCAGCTCAATTTTCAAGATAGCTTTTTTTGATACTATTACCTAATAACCATTCAGTCTTAACATGCCTAGTAACTGAGAATGTGCATCTGGTGATTATGCTTATAAAATGTTATTCTTTATATGGGATATACCTGAATGATGGAAAGATAGCTAACTAGCACAAAGTGCGGAGTACATTCAATTGCCGGAAAAAAGCATATTACTTCGTCAAGGTGTGATACATTTTCTATTTCTAGGTCTCTCTAAATAAAAAAGAAACACCTTGTGAACATAAATAAAGAAGAATGATTCACTGTTACTTACTAAATATCAAATAGAGGAATAAAGGGGTCTATTCGGACATCACAAGTATAAATGGTGCTAAGTGATAGTCACATACACCAAACCATAAAGTTGGCTAACTTTCAATAAGAAAGGCCTGTGGTTTGTACATCTACACTCAAATCCAAATAATAGCCCTTACAGCAAGCAACTTAACGAGTGAAGGGAAACATTATGCACCACCTTCTTTTAAAAAAACAAAAACAAAAACAACTAACTTAATACTCACTTGGAATTCTGGAAATACCACCCCCACACACACGTATGTCTACACGTGAGGCTGAAAAAAAATATCTAAAATACTTGTCTACTTACTTGTATCTATAATGATTTCACAAAAATTAGAGGGATCTGATAAAAATGTGATACAATGAGAAAACATAAATTAAAAAACAAAAATAAGATGGGTAATTACAGAGCAAAAATAAAACACAAACAATATAAAATAATAGTGAAAAATTATTCAAAATGTGGGCATCAAAAATTTTTTGGTAGTCATTTCTAAGATAAACGCTTTTTAGAGAATACTTTATAACCATTATAAATTGTAGCATCTAAAATTAAGTTGAGATGATAGAATATTTGTAATATTTCTCCAGTAAGTGGATGAGTTCTTTACTAAGAGTTAAATTTTCTTTCTATTGGCTGGGCAAGGTGGCTCATGCCTATAATCCCAGCACTTTGGGAGGCCGATGTGGGCAGATCAGGATGTCAGGAGACCCAGACCATCCTGGCTAACACGTTGAAACCCTGTCTCTACTGAAAATATGAAAAATTAGCCCAGCATGGTAGCACACACCTATAGTCCCAGCTACTTGGGAGGCTGAGGCAGGAGAATCGCTTGAACCTGGGAGGTGGAAGTTGCAGTGAACTGAGATCGCACCACTGTACTCCAACCTGTGCAACAGAGCAAGACTTGGTCTCAAAAAAAATTTTTTTTTTCTATCTACTATTGTCAATAATACTAAAACTTTAATGTAGAGAGAAAAGTTGCTGGGGAATGATGTATCTCAGCTAGGAGGGTACATTGGACTTGATTATCAATGTCCTCAACTAAGACACTAAAATTGGAATAGTATTAATTTGGATATTCATAATTAACAAGCTCTGGAATACTTAAGGAATCAAATTCTACTACCCATGTCATCAGTATATTTAAATGTATAAAATATTTGCATAATCTATTCTAGCATAAATTTATGTGTTTAGTAAAGCTTCTTGTTAAAAAAACAGTCTTATTCTGGTATAACTGACATTCTATAAATTTAACATGTATAATTTATTAAGTTTTGACATAGGTACATACCTATGAAATTATTGACATAATCAAGAAAATGAACATTTCATTATTCTGAGAAATTTTCTTAATGCTCAACTCTTGCCTATCCTCAGGAAACCAATTAGGCACTTTTTGTCACTATAGCTCAGTTTGCATTTTCTAGAATTTAATACAAATGCTATAATAGAGTATGAACTCTTGTTTTGTCAGAATTATTTCACTTCAGCTAAATTATTTTGAGCTTCATCCATGTTGTAATGTGAATCAGTATTTCATTCCTTTTTATTGCGAAGTCTTCTACTATATAGATATACCACAGTTTATTCATTTATGTGTTGAGAATATCTGAATTATTTCCAGTTTTATGTTATCACAAATATAGCTGCTTTGAATATTCACATAGAGGTCTTTGATTACACATAGGTTTTCATTTTTCTTGGGAAAATACCAAGGGGTAAACTGGTTGGATTATACAGTAGCTGTATATTTAACTTTTAAAGAAAACTGCCAAAATGTTTTCTAGAGTGTACAATTTTACTTTCTACCAGCAGTATATAAGAGTTACAGTTCCTTCATAATCTTGTGAACACTTGGTATGGTCAGTCTTCTATTTTAGTCATTCTATCAGGTGTGTAGTGGTATTTCACTGTGGTTTTAGTTTACATTTCCCTAATAACTAATAATGTAAAACATATTTTCATGAGCTTATTTGACATCCATCTATTATCCTTGGTAAAATTTTTGTTCAATACTCTTTGCTCATTTTTATTGAGTTGCTTGCTTTCTTTTTATTGAGTTTTGAGTGTTCTTTACATATTTTGAATAAGAATCCTTCATTATATACTAAGCTTGCAAATAACGTACCCTAATCTGAGGCTTTTTATTCTCTTAAAAAAGTATTTTGAAGAGTAGAAATTTTTAATTAAGTCTAATATATCAATTTTTCTTTTATAAATGGTAATTTTGGCATCATATCTAAGAAATTTTTGCCCAGATCAAGGTCACAAACTTTTATATTCTATGTTTTATCTAGGTGTTTTATAGATTCAGCCCTTAAATTTAGGTTAGGACCATATTGATTTTTTCATATAGTATAGGATATGAATTGGAGGTTTGTTTTGTTTTGTTTTGTTTTACATGTACCTTTGTCAAAAATTACTTGTCCATATATGTTTTCAGTCTATATCCAGATCTCTGTTCTACTAATCTACTTTTTTCTATTTTTATGTCCATGCCAAACTGTCTTGATTATTATAGCTTTAAAATAAGATTTGAAGTCAAGCAATATTTTCTTTTTTCTTTCTTGCTTTTTTTTTTTTTTTTTTTTTTTTGAGACAGAGTCTTGCTCTGTCACCCAGGCTGGAGTGCAGGGGCATGATCTCAGCTCTCTGCAACAATTTGTCTTCCAGGTTCAAGAAATTCCCTTGTCTCAGCCTCCCGCGTAGCTGGGATTGGTGGCATCTGCCACGATGCCCAGCTATTTTTATATTTTTAGTAGAGTTGGGATTTTACCATGTTGGCCAGGCTCGTCTTGAACCCCTGACCTCAAGTGATCCACTCGCCTCCCTCTCCCAAAGTACTGGGATTATAGGCATAAGCCACCACACCCAGCCAAAATCAAGCAGTATTTTCACAGTGGTTTTGCCTATACTAGGCTGTTTGCATTTGTATATGAATTTTGGAATCATCTTGACCATTACTACAAAAGTGCCTGGAAGTATTTTGATTGGGACTGCCCTGAATGCAAACATAAATCTGGTGATAAATGTCATTGTAATAATACTGAGCCCTCTGACCCATGAATAAGGAATATTTGTCCAGTCATTTAGGCCTCCTTTACTTTCATTTAGCAATGTTTTGTTGTTTTCAATGTAGAGGTCACATACATTTTGTTTTTTGTGCAGATTGATCCCTCAGTGTTTGGTATTTTTGAATGCAACTGTGAATGGTCTTTTATTTTAAAATTTCAATTTCTGGTTGTCCTTTGTTAGCATGTGATGGGAGATAATTCTTCATAGGTTTTGTGCTTTTCAGTTTGTCTTTAAAGTAGAGGCACTAACTGCCCTTGTTCTAGAATCCATTTCCAGTGATATTCGAATACCCAATCATCTTGCATTATAGATACAGTATCTCTCTTCACTGAAATGGCAAGGTTTGTTTACTCTCTAGTGTGATAAAGAAAATATCTTCCTTTGGTGAAAAATTTAGGCAAGCTTATCGCTAATTACAGAAAAATTGTAATTCATGATTCCTTTCTTGCAATGAAACTAATTTCATGTAAAGTGTCACCTCCTTTTCGTATCACATTTTTTTTTTTTTTTTTTTTTTTTTTTTTTTTTGAGATGGAGACTCCCTTGGTTGCCCAGGCTGGAGTGCAATGGCATGATCTCAGCTCACTGCAAACGCAACTTCTATCTCTGGGGTTCAAGCTGGTCTCCTGCCTCAATCTCCTGAGTAGCTGGGACTATAGGCAGCTGGGGTTTCACTATGTGAGACAGGCTGGACTTGATCTCCTGATCTTGTGATCTGCCCACTTCGGCCTCCCAAAGTGCTGGGATTACAGGCATAAGCCACTGTGCCCGGCCTCGTATCACACTTTTAAGACTGGGGTTTTGGGAACAAGTACAGATGACTACACTATGGCTCCTGCTTTTGGTTTCTGTCCTTTGCTCTGACTCAGGAATCTCATGTTTTCTGTCAACATCCACGAACCTGAGGCAAGCTAACAGGCTTTTATTAGCTTGCAAGGAAGATAAAAGTCTCAGACCCTTTACAGTTCTTAAAAATATGCAGAAAATACAATTACATCTTTATGAGTCTTGTATCTTGTAACTTTGAGAAATTCACTTATCATTTCTGAAAGCTTTTTGGTTGAAGGCAAAACTATCTCTTTCTACATAGACAATTATGTCCATGGACACAGTTTTACTACTGTTTTATATCAGTCATGTTGTCTGAATACAGCTTTCTTTCCTTCCAATCTGGATTATTTTTATTTATTTCACTAGATAAAACTTGTTACAATGTTGAACAGACTTGAAATAAACATCTTTGTCTTCTTCCTGATCTCAGGGGATATGCAAGATACTGTGAATTTTGCCTTGTTAGGTCAATATCTCTGAATCCCTATAAATATTCTTGAGCTTTGTTCTAGACTGTTATTTGGAAACCATTTGATTGCGTCAGGTCTTATTTTGAAGATTTGCTAAGTGGAATTCAAACAGGGATATTTCTAGGATAATTATTCCCCACTACTGAGGTAAGGCCCTTTTCAATATTCTATCCAATGCCTGTGAACAGGTGGTTGGGGGAAGCAGGTACTGTTGGCCCTCTTTGAATGTCAGGCACTGCTCCTTTTTTTCACACTGATTGATTCATTTTCTAGATTTAAGCAGTTTCCTTACAGACATGAGCTGACCACTACTCTCTCCAACACATATGGGGTCCATCTGCTAATCTCCGGGCCCTCGCTCTTGTGTAGTTCTCTCCTCTGTGTTACTGTCTCCTTTTCACTGAAGTCACCTTGTTCTTCCTGAATTCTCAGCTCTGTCTCCTCAACTCAGAAAGTCTCTGAGCTCTGCCTGGGTTCCCCTACCTTGTGCCACAACCTGTAAATTATTCAGATGGGAAGCTGTGGCAATTTCAGGGCTCATCTCCCTTTATTTCCTGACTCTCAGAATTCACTGTCCTCTGTTTCTTGATGCCCAGTGTTTCCAAAAATCATGCTTTTAAATACTTTGCCCATTTTTTATTTGTTTCAGGAGGAAAGATAAATCTGATTCCTCTTATTACATCTTGGGTAGAAGCAGAATCCATCACTTTATTATACTATTACATAATATATTACATTATATTCTGATATACCATATTTTAACATATCAAAAAGCTAAGATTATGTTCAGAATATAGAATTGGACACATATATAAAGGAAATTTTTATGTTTTTATAATTTATGTACTGACAACTCCCATTCATATGATGTACATGTACACATATAATTTGGCTAAAGTTCAAAAAATATCTAAATTACACCAAAATATAAATTTTTAATTGTATCTACTGGTTTCTTATTTTTCTTATAATTTATAAAGGTTCAAATGAATGAAAGATTTTATGCTTATATTTATATTACTAACACAATAGTTATATTTAATAACTGAACATTTATACACATAGTTGAATCTACACCTTCAAATTCTTATGCAAAATGAAAACAAGGTTAATACTCAGTACCTTTAGGAAATACATAGTTAAATATATTTATATCCAAACATAGACTTTAGTTATATAGGGGAATAAAAGACAAAGATACTCAAATATGTCATAATTTTCTAGTACAGATTAGAAGAAAAAAATACATAAAAGATGATCTCTGTAAAGAGAGAGAAGGGGAAAACCAAGATAAATAATGTAAGGCATAGAGGCTAAATAAAAGAGTAAATTAAAGAAGAATAACTTCTAAATCACTAGTAACAATAGTCTAATATGGTCTAATATGGCTTGCAGAGGTTGAAACCAACTTGTACAGGGCTATAAATACAGGATGGGCCTTGAATCTTATTCTTGGCTCATTCAATCAATCTTTGTCAAGTGTTTACAATATTCCAGGTATTGTTTAAGACAACAAACTATGACAATGGCCTGCTTCTGCACAACCCATGATATAAAAATAGTTTTTACATTTTTAAAAGTTAGAACACAACACAAAATAAAGAAAGGTATATAATGGACATCATATGGGTGGCAAAGCCTAAAATATTTGCTATTTTATCATTATAGAAAAAGTCTGTCAAAGCTCAGTTTAAGATATTGGGGAAAAAACAGTGTATAAAAAAAAAAAAGAATACTTATCCTTTATGGGATTGATATTCTAGTGAGAAAGATAAACAACTAAAATACATAGTTTTTCAGATGGTTTGTCATGAGTAAAGCATAAGCAGGGAAGGGGATCGACTGCTAGCAAAGGGGCAGCAACTGCCTTATGGCCCATAGAGCAAACTGGAGTGACAACGTAGGATGAGGAATGATGTAGGTTTCTGGTCTTTTGAGGGTGATAAGGGCCATAAAGAGCATGTCAAGGAGAAATATTTTGATTGTGATTGTTGTGGTGAGGGTAGTGGAGGGGGTCATTTCACATCAGAAGCCCAGGGTGCTGGGACTGTCACTCCTCTCCTGTCAGTCGTGAGGTAGAGACTAGGGAAGAGTGTGGTCTCACTGGGAACACCTAGAACTTGACTGTGTCTGAATAATCAGTGCTTTATTGAATGGAGAGCTACAGGTCATCACTGGGCTTTGAGAGGGTTTATTTGATGGTGGTGGTGAGAGTCAACTGGAGGAAAAAGCCACCACAGCACGGTCCTCAAAGTGACAAAATTTGTAAGAGTAAGCATTTCCTGAGGCTGACAATGTACCAGAAGAGACCACTGACAAGCTCAACATTCTGGAGGTGACATAAATCTGGGACAAAAGACAAAGTGATTGCTGTCGTAAGCATCATAGCAAAGGAAACACCATACTGAGTCAAGTCAGTATTCAGTGATACTGCTTTTACTGAAATGTTTACTGAGAACCTACTATGCACCCAGCACTTTCAGAAACTGAAAATAAAATGACATGTAGGGAAATATAAACAAGTTCCATCTCTCATGCAATTTCCATTTGAATGGTATGGGTAATTCCAATTTTTTACAAATGCTTTGTGCAAGTTAGAAGGTGGTACTTACATAGAGTGGGCAGGGAGGGCACTGGAGGACAAGCCTTTTATGCTGGCTGTTGAAAGATGAAAAGGAGCTAGCCATGCCGCAAGAGAGTGAGGCACAGCAAAGCGAATAAAAGTGAGAAGGCCCCAAGGCAATAAAGAGCTGTCAGAACAGGAATTTATGACTGTGGCAGTTTCTCCTCAGGCAGTTTTGTCAGAAGGCACTACTGGTCCTGTGAGGAGACAGGGCCTCCTGGGACAGTCTCCAAGTGGAAGGCTTGTCGGGACTTAACCTGCCCTTCTTTTTGTTGCTACTACTCATGGGATCCAGGAAGGGTGTAGGTGAGGGGAATTCCCCTCCAATACTATGTCGCTAAGATTCTCAGCCTTTAGGTGGTATCCTTGCTTTGTCCATAGTGGTGTGGTGCAAGCTCACTTTTTTTATATGCTTATTATAGACAGCAGGAAGGCAAGAAAATTAGCAGCAATCTTACCAGCAGCAACAATAGCTGGCATTTACTGAGGGCTTAAACATGCCGGGCTCTTCACATGTAGTAATTAATTTAGTACTCAAAATAATTCTGAGACGGGGAATAATACAAACGCCTTTTTTTTTCAGATGGGGAGACTGAGGTAAAGAGAATTGAGTAGGTTGTTTAGTTCATAGAGCTAGTGTTTAAAGTTGGCAACATGGCCACAGAATTATCATGTTCTTATAGCTAATGTACTGAACTGCCTCTTTAATTGAAGAACAATCAGTAAAGATAAAGTCCAGGTGTATACTTTAATTTTATATAGGTAGTTTGAGCCTTACTTTAAATATTACAAGTGTTTCCCAAATTCCATGTTTTCATTACCCTCATCATTACTATGAATTATTTTAGTTTGATTCTGGGAATAATTGCTTTTTGAGGGATTAAGATCCCGCTTTGCCTTCCTTCAGGCTCTAGTTCTGTATAAGCTTATTTTCAGGCCTTTAGGCTCTTGGGTAATATGTTCAATCATGTACTTTTACACTCAAGTTCTTCTCAGCTTCAGCTCAAATACATTCCCTTCACAATTCCCTCAGTCCTCCAGCTCAGTCTGCCTCTTGTCTCTGTATTTGCCTCTACAGATTTAAGATCAGTTGTTTTGAATATTAATAAGTTTTGAGGATAAAATAACAGGCAATTGACCAAATTCACTTCATTAGGTAATCTCACTTGCATGCCAGACAGTTGGTAGTAATTGTGAGGTTAAAATTTGGCAGTCAGATACATAACAGACAATACATTTAATGATACTGGTAGGTGGATAATTCTAAATTCTTCTTGCCTTTATTTCTCAGTTTACTAGAATCTGTTTATATAAACTGATTAAATCAAGTAAAATTTCAGAGATTACATGTGAAAATTGGAGTGTAATAGATTTTATTGCTTAAAGCCCACAAGCAACTCCAAATACTCCAAACAAACAAACAAACAAAAAAGCAAACCTTTAGTCAGTGGAGTAACGGCTATTTATGTATTAATTTATTTTTTGGTACTTTTAAGTCAAATCTAAAAGTTCTAAGAGAAAGAGTATCTCTTAAATCTGACATGAGACTACCATATCAGAACAAATAAAACAAAAATTGAAAATTATTTTTATTTCAATTATATTTCTAGTCAACATACTTTATTTCATTAAATCAATTAGTTATTTAATCTCACCTAATGACTTCTGTGTGCACCACAGGGCCCTATACAGAATGACTAAAATATAACATAGCCAGATATAGAAAACATCCTTACCTTTAAAGAACACAAAATTCCCGTCACTATTTTCATAAACTGCATCGATACTAGGAGGCAAGCCCCTCCAGAAGTAAGTAATTTGCATTGGGTATCCATCCATCACCCTGTTGTTTCTCACTCGCCAAAACCACTGGTCCTGCAAACCAAGCAAAGGCATCTCTCAGCAAGCACGTAGGCCTCCCTGGCATTTCACGGTGCTATGGCTGTACGCTTTTGAAATTAAGCTGGTTACTTATTATTGTCTTACATTAAATTAGTCAAAGAAAGAGCTACACAACTTGACCACAATGTTAACAAAAATTTTTGTAGCAAACTTTTTAATGTCTAAGCCATACAGTGTGATTACAAATATAATGTCAACATACTTAATCTTGTCATTTTACATTATCTCCAAGGCTTTCTAGATGGAGGGAGCACAGATAAGTCCCTGCCAGATTTGTGGCTATGTCAGCTTCTTGAATATGAGATCAGCGCTAGGGCCATGCATGCTTCCTAGCATTTTTAGATATATGCAAGATCACCACACCCACAATGCTAAGGATGAAATAGAGTCCATACCTGTCTGTATTCCATGCCTATTGTTGCAAATAGTTATAAAGTAGAGCCCTCTTTCATCATTAAATGTATTTTTGGATGACATATTTATGCACAAAAACCAAGCAAAATTATTTTGAAAAAAAAAAAATCATCACAGAGGATTCTAGTCTGGGTTAATTGCCTTTCCTATCTGCTCTGGGAATACTCTGTATTTCGCTCAGTCATAGCACAGGTCACTTTATACAAAAAGTGTCTAGTCACTCTTATCTCTAGTGAAGAACACATGGCTTGACCAATAGCAGGTTTTTATAACATTGTTGAATTAATAAATGGCCTACGCACAATATGTTTTACCATAATGCTTAATAAGGGCAAAAAAAAAATACCTTCTAAACCCCAAAAAAGATACATCTGATGACACTAAATAGTTTTTTTAATTGAAAATTTGAAAATAATCAAAAGACTACTCTGTTCTAATATTTTTAAAAGTATTTTAATATAATTAAAATTTCACATTATTTAAATTTTCTGTACATACAAGCAATATTTCACTTGGAAGTTAAATATAGCCACTATTTAGACAAGCATAGATCACAAAAATACTTCAGTTTTAATTCTCTGCTTTCTTTCTTGCTCTTTTCACACAACTTATATATTAATAAGTGATTTATTGTAGGGTCTTCTCATGCTTTGGGTTAACATGCTTTTGTTAATAATATGTAAACTGGGTGTTAAAACCATGCCAATCTTCAAATGAAGTATTCTTAAATTATTGTAATGTATATACCAAACCAGACCTTCTAGGATTTATCAATTACTCATATACTCATATGTTCATATGCAGACACACACACACACACACACACACACACACACACACACAATCTACCGAGGATTCTTGGACTTCAGTTAATATGACAACAATGAACTTTCTTTCATGCAAATGAATCCAAATATTAAAATAGTCTTAGGAGCCTTTAATAGTTGTACTTTGTTTTAGTTATCATGCATTGTCTTCTTTTCCAACTTCTGTTATTTTTTTAAAAATAGGAGGAAAGAGCTTAATTAATGGCTCTAAGTTCATATGCAATTCTTGTTCTGTCCCCTAACAACTGTGTCACCTTGGTCAATATACTAGTCACTGAGTTAGTACAAACTGATATCTAATTTATAGCATGATTAACTACTGCAGTACATACAAAGAACTTTCTGAGAACCTGGTACAGACTAGTACCAAAATTTTTGGCTGTTATTATTGTAAAAATTATATTGAAACGAGTAATCTACTTTCCTGTTCATATTTCTGTTTACAGTTTTGTCTCTTGTTCATTGTTTCCTCTTTGGACATCAGCTATACTATGGCTCTAGCCGTGTATCTTATTCCCACCAATTTAAAAAAAGTGTTATTCACCTTTTCTTGATAATTTTCATGGTGCTAGGTGGGGTGGATTAATAATGTTTCAATCCATATGCAGTAAATAAAAGAAACAGATTTTCAAATGCAATGTCATATAAAGGTTGAGACAGAGAAATACACAGGGGCATGAAAACCAAGAATTTTCTGCCCAGAAAATATAAGTCAGTGATATTCAAATAACTTAAAAGAAAAAACAGAATTTTTGTCTAAATATAACAAGGGCTTCTAAGTGGGTGTTAAAACCATAAAAATCTCCAAATAAAGTATTCTTAAATTATTGTAATGTATATACCAAAATAATTAGTAGAAATTAGAATAAACACCAAATGGATACTGATAAAGAAATAACTGATCATGACTATATATGGAACAATGAAACAGAAAGCTCTCCAAGCTGAAGAATGGGAGGAAATCCGGTGAAAAAACCTGGACCACATTCCGATTTTTCCCACAAAGGCCCTTCCCATTGCTATAATCTCACTACATACGGGGCCGGGCTAGTGGCTCTATGGGACAGACACATGTTGCAGTCTGCAGATAGGAATACAAGCCCAACTTGCCACTAATAAGAGGGGAAATGAAAGTTCTACCTCAAGATAAGCATAGTTAATTTGCAAAAACTCAGAAGGTCATGTGAAACTGTAGATGAATTCCACTAGCTTTTGTTGACAGCCTTGGCAGAGAGTCATATAAATTATAGATATTCAGGTGGTGCCTCTATTCAACTTATCCTTAGTTTAGCAGAGAGCAATGGTAAAAATAATTTAGAAAGCATTCTGTCACAGTGAATGTAAACCCATGCCATCGTTACTATAGACTGCCATTTCAGAAACAGGGATTGTGAACACTTGATAGAGAAAGGATACTTAAAATGGTATTTAGGTCTCTGTGAGAATTTTCCTTATAAGTGAGACATTCTCTGACCATCCTATCTAAAACTGAAGTCCCTCACTGCACTCACACAGGTCTGCTGGATCTCTTCACCTCACTTTCCTGTTGTATTTTCCTTCATTACATTTATTGTTGTTTTATACAATACATGTTTTACTAATTTTTTACTAGTAATGTTTTACTAATTTATTATTAGTTCTCTCTCCACTAAGTATATAAGCTCTCTCTCTGATGGCAAGAACTTTGGTCTTTTGTTTACGTATGGTTCCATATTTCCAGAAAAGGACCTTATACCTAATAGGTGGATAATAAATATTTATTAAAAGAAAACAAAATATAAAGAGAAAAGAGCAAAGTAAAAGTAATGATCCTTTTAGAAGCCAAAGTTTTAAAATTAAGTCTCAGTTTTTTTCTCTGTTGTGGTCAAGATGATTTCTTATTTAAAAAATATAAAAGCTATGAAGGGATCACAAGAACATAAACATTATATTGGAATAGGTAGATGTTTAGCATATATTCTGCTTTCTAGAAAGGTATAATATTTAAAGGTCTTTGAATAATAAAGAAAATGCATTTGTTTTCAGCCTTCTAAACAATATAAGTTTGGTTTTTGTTTTAGGTGGGGAGGAAAAGAAACATAATTAACCCTTGGGGAGCTCTAAATCTGCGATTTGTGTGTTGCCTCAAGCTTCTTATCTCCTTCCTTCCTCCTTCCCTTACCTTCCTCCTTCCCTCTCTAGCTCTCTCCCTTTCTCCCTTTCTTCCCTCCCTCTTTGTTTTATCTCTTTCTCTCTCTCTCTCTCTCTCTTTTTGCTACAGCCCTTATAGAAGGAGGTGGAAGGGGAAATAATAATCATAACTAGCCTTTGGGAGGCTGAGGTGGATGGATCACAAGGTCAGGAGATCCATACCATCCTGGCCAACATGATGAAACCCTGTCTCTACTAAAAATGCAAAAATTAGCTGAGTGTGGTGTCACACACCTGTAATCCCAGCTATTTGGGAGGCTGAGGCAGGAGAATCGCTTGAACCAGGGAGGCAGAAGTTGTTGCAGTGAGCTGTGACTGCACTACTGCACTCCAGCCTGATGAGAGAGTGAGACTCTGTCTCAAAAAAAAAAAAAAAAAAAAAAAAAAAAAAAAAAAAAAAAAAAAAAAAAAATCATAGCTAGCTTACCTGCAAAGTCAACCTGTGGAAAAAGCAGTACTTGAACATTACCAAACTGGAATCTTACTTAAACACTAATTTTTCCCTGAAGATACAAGCACTTATGGTCTTATATGTAGATTTATTTTCCATGTAGCAGTAACACATGGGGAAATTCTGTTTATTATTCTTTTACATCCTTTAAAATTCTGGCTCATGTCAGGCATGTTTGCTGAGAACTATATAGAAAAGGCCTACTGTATCTTGTATGTTCTTCACATGTACCCCCAAACTTAAAATGCATTAAAAAATTAAAAATAATAATAAATAAATAAATGAATACGAAATGATGATGTTAATGATCTAACATCAATTGAAACTGCTGTTTTCAGGACTCTTTTAAAAAACTAATCAGCTGAGGCAGGAGAATCGCTTGATCTCAGGAGGCACAGGATGCAGTGAGCCAAGATGGTGCTACTACACTCCACCAGCCTAGAAGACAGAGCAATACTCCATTTCAAAACCAACCAACCAAACAACAACAACAACAAAAACAAAAAAAACTCATCAGTAGAACTGATCTACTTTCACTTCTCTTCTGAATATACATATTCATATATTTAACCAACAACGTTACATAAATCTACAAATGTGTCACGTGTTCAAACTGAACATTTCTAGCAGGCACCAGTTCTTTGGCTCCTCCTCTGACAAGCCACCTCGGTCCTGCTCTGTCTAGTCTTCCTCCTTTCTGAAACAGCATCTCAAATCTCTTTATTTCTCACCATCACCACTGTCACCATCTGAGTCCCAGCTGCCACTGTATTTCACTGAGATGACTGCAATGCCAATGCAAAGCCTCTGCTTTGCCTCCTACTGCATCTAGAATGAAATTCAAACTTGGACTCCTGCCTCCAGCTCCTACGCAGCTACCAGCAGTCTCTCTTGTGCTCACGTTGCTCCAGTTATATCAGCTTCCTTTCAGCTGCTTGACAGAGGAAAGCTCTTTTCTTCCTTAAGACACCTTGCAGGCAGTTTGCCCTACAGTAGGCCCTCTGGTTCTGTGGTTTCACTTTCCACAGTTTCAGTTACCTGTGGTCAACCCTAGTCCAAATATAGATAAGTCCAGTACAATAAGGTATTCTGAAAGAGAGACCATGTACACAAAACTTTTATTACAGTATATTGTTACAATTGCTTTATTTTGTTAGTTATTGTTAATCTTGTTATGTGCCTAATTTAGACATTAAACTTTATCATAGATACGTGTATGTATAGGTAAAAACATAGTGTATATAGGGTCTGGTAGTATCTGTAGTTTGAAACATTCACTGGGGGTCTTGAAACATAACCCAGATAAGAGTGGGCTACTGCACTTTAAATGTTCTTCCTTTTCCATCAATTTAACCACAAATCATCCATTAGTTATCAGCTGAAATACTGTTCCAGAAAGAGGGCTTGCTTGCCCTCTGAAATTAGGTAACACTATGTTATGATCTTAATGTTTGTGTCCTCTCAAATTCATATGCTGAAATCCTAACCTCCAAGGTATTAGGAGGTGGTGCCTTTGAGAGTGATTATGTCTGAAAGACAGAACCCAAATTAACGAGGTTACTGCTCTTATAAAAGAGGACCTACAGAGCTGCACTGCCTCCTCCACTGTGTGAGAACACTGCTAGAAGTTACCATTTATGAAAAGTGGGTCCTCACCAGACATGGAATTAGCTAGTGCCTTGACCTTAGACTTCCCAACCTCCAGAAATGTGGAGAATAATTTTCTGCTGTTTGTAAACTGCCTAGTTTACGGTGTTCTATTATAGCATATCCTGATGAACTAAGACATTCTCTTATAGTATCTCATAGTACTCTGCACTTTGACTTCACAGCACTTACACAATGTGTTACTACATCATTGTATTTGTGACATAATTTCTTCCACCTGCTCCACTGTGTGATGTGCTCCACAGGAATGGGGGCAGTGTGTATTTTCCTTATCACTGGATTACCAGCATGGAGAACTGTGTCTGGCGTATTGTAGGACTCTAACACATTTACTAGACGAATCTCCCAATTTTTTCATCAAATTATCATAAGATGAGTACATATATCTGAGATTGTTTAAAGAAAGGTAGCTCTTTAATATGAGTATTAAGCTTATTCATTAAGATGACATTCTAACCAAGTGAACTAACTAACTGTGAAAAAATTAGAAAAACATTTATGTCTATAAATACATGTTAGCTCACAAGCAATCATGTGTTTTATTTATTTATTTATTTATTTATTTATTTATTTATTTATTTTGAGGCAGAGTCTTGCTCTGTTGCCCAGGCTGGAATGCAGTGGCACCATCTCAGCTCACTGCAACCTCTGCCTCCTAGGCTCAAGCGATTCTCCTGCCTCAGCCTCCTAAGTGGCTAGGACCACAGGCATCTGCCACGATGCCCAGCTAATTTTTGTATTTTCAGTAGAGATGGGATTTCATCATGTTGATTTGGCTGGTCTTGTGCTCCTGACCTCAAGTGATCCACCCACCTTGGCTTCCCAAAGTGCTGGGATTATAGGCGTGAGCCACTGTGCCTAGCCATGCATTGTATTTTGAAGGCTTCTGATGTGGGCATCGTTGAAAATTAAACCGGTTCCTAAGAAAAAAATTGGGTATACAACAATAATGAAAGAAAGACAAAACTGTGGCAACTATATATGTAATGAGGAAGATGATTTATATCTATGCTTAAAAGGCAGAGAAAGAAATGGTGGTCTTCCATTCTGTGGCAGGCCTGCCTTTGTTCTACCTCTTTGCAAGCAGAATGAAATTTCAGAGGCACCCAGCTGGATGCTCTCCACCCAGAGGTAACCCTTGGTAGCTAAGGGAAAACAGAAACAGAAAAATCATTTTGTAATTCCCAATGAAATAACTGGCTTGAACAAGAACCATCACTGAATGTGAACTACATTTCCTCTATTACTGAGAAAGAAAATATTTGCCAATTGCTAAAAAGCTGCCTGCAAAGTAAAAAACAAAACAAATATTTTCATATTGAGGTAACTGTAGATTTATATGAACTTATAAGAAATAATACAAAGAGATTCATTTTCCCTTCCCTCCATTTCCCTCAGTGGTAACTCTTGCCTAACTACAGTACAATTTCAAAACCAGAAAAGTGAGATTGATACAATTTACCAACCTTATCCAAATCTTACCAACTTTACACGCCCTTGTGTGTATTTATGCTAACTTTAATAGCAAACGTGAACCTTTATAAGGCAAAGTTATGTCTGTTGCCACCCTAAGCATCAAGCATTGCATCAGGGATAGTGGACATCTTGCTGTGCGCTCATAATGTGATGCAACACAGAATAGCTGGGCATTTGAAAGTCACAAAATCTATGATGTACCATCATGTAGAGGCAGAACTTGTTAAGCCAGAATCTACCTGGGCCTTCAGACTTAACTTCTTCACATTTAAAAGAGGAATAACTTAAGACAAGCAATCAAATACATTCTAGAATTCGAGATAATTTATAAGACAACTGGCTGGGTCTCAGCAAGAAGAAAAAGAAGGAAAAGAGAAAAGGGGCTGAAAAAAAAAGAGCTCATTAAAAGATCTAAAGAGGCAGCCAAATGCAACATAGACAGTCATTGGATCCTGTATTTAAAAATGAAATTTAAAATACCTACAACTTTTAATGATACCAAACACTTGCACATGTGTGTAGTTATGGAATCTAAATATTAGGTATGAACAGATGTATTCTTGCAACTTTTCTGTATTTTTGAAAAACTTATTAGTAAAAAGTTATACGTAATTATTATGTAATCTTTGTAAGTATTTGTGATGGCTAAATACTAACTAGTAAATATAAGTTTATTAAACCTCCATTTAATAGCCATTTAGATTTGCCACCATAAAAAAGGCTGTAACCAACATCTTTGTTCATTAAAAAAGAAACAAATATATGTTGTGTGGCATGTAATTAAGGGTAATATATGCTTCCTTCGACTGTAACATATGTGGACTGGAAATGTAAAATCTCATATTGTGATACCATGCAAATACCTTATAAATTCATTAATTTAATTTCACATTATATTTTGTTCTCAGATTTACTGCTTACAGAGAATTGTAAAAGGTATTGTAATGTTTAAAGAGAGAGCAAGGATATTTACATTTATTTAACTATATTACCTTTCAACATTGGGAAAGAAAAAGTAAAGTCATAACTCGAAGAAGAAAAAACCTATTAAGGGAGGCTCAATAGATGTGTCTGGCAAAGATAATGCCATTCCAGGGAGCTTTCGATATTTTATCACAAGAGCTGACGTAAGCTGGTTTTGGTATATAAATGTTAGGGGAAAAGCTGTTCAAAGCAACCATCAGAATATACTTTTTCACTAAGACAGTCGTGAATGTCTGCAATGATTTTTCAGGCACAGTTTTCAGGGCTCATCGATCCAAGATTGACCAGACGTGATTCTGTGAGAAATGTAGCAGTACATCTCAATAGGTCAAATCACTTTGGGTACTGCCAGCATGTTTGAAAAATGCTCAAAATGTAGACTTTATTATAGTAGAGGAAGGAGGTGACATATTAACAAGTGATTCTACTAATAATTTTTAGATTCACAAATTTGAAATTTTCCTTAATGTCTTTATTTTCAAGGAAGAATGTCACAGTTACGATTTGAATACATAAAAACTTTTAATAAATGAAGTATTTATTTGTGTTTCAAAGAAAAAGGGAGTTGATATATTCAGAATACTTTGTTTACTGCTTGTACTAAGTTTATATGTTAACGTTTACAGTCTCCAAATATTAAATATTCATTTTTATATTAATTTATATGGAAAAATCTGAAGACCAAAGAGTTAAGTGATATAGTAGATATTGACCCCCTTTTTGATTAATTAGTATTCATTTTAAATTCTAACAGAGAGAGTACTAATTTTAAAGCTTAAAAATTCATACTCATTCAGAAATAATATAAATATTTATTTTTATCCAATTTCTATACCTAAATAATAAATGGTAAAAAGTGTTGCTACACCAAAAATGTAGTTCAGCCCTAGCACAGAAAGAGCGAGCTGAGGAGTAAGTGAAAGATGAATGTGTGCTGACACTCTCATCTTTTTGGATTCTTATATCTTTTTCCTGTTTCTTTTTGAACCTACTCTTGTTTAGAAATTACTTGGGGATGGCTGCAATGAAGAAAAGAAGAATCTCTAAAAAGTTTACCATTGATACACTGCTGTTAGGGAAAGTAGTCACAAATTCCAGGTAAGATGAATCATATATTATTGCTGTATGATATTCTGATTTTTGTTCTCTTCTTTTGAGATCTGAAGATCATGAATATTAGCAAGGTGCTCTAAATATTTCACATACCATATAATTAAATGTTGAAACAAGTAAAAGGTTTCATTCCTTCCATTGTGCTAGCAGTTCTGGATTCAAAAATATCAACTCTTTAAGAATGTATATTCAATCTACACAGGAGGAGAAGCAAACAGCTAATTTCAAAATACTGTATAAAATGCTATTCTTGCTGCTTCTATAAAATGGAAACTACCCTTTAGTGAATATTATGGGCTTAGAAAACAGCTGTATCATTAACACATCTATCAAGAATTATCATCCTTTTATTTTCAAACTGAAGAAAGATGTCTCATATACAATAAAACCCCCGTTCTTGCTGAATATAAGGCCATTTCTATCCAAGGTACATAGGCAATATATTCAGTTTTAGTTCCAACCACGGCCCCAAGCTAAAGTTGTCTCTTCAGTCTCTTTCTATCAAAGCATCATGTTTTGTTTTCTTCACAATACCTACTGTTCTCGGAAATTACCTTGTTTATTGTTCACTTGCTTTTCATCAGAGTATGTGCCTCATCTGCCTTATTAAAACACAGAACCCCTTAGTCCTGGAATAGTTCCCAGCACCATTTGTTGAATGAATGTTCAAAGATAGGGAGAGAAAAACAGAGACAGAGATAGATCAGCAAATCTTTTTCTTGGCCTGGCATTTAGGAAAACTTGATCAATATTCTATTTAGGTGTCCTCACAGAAACTCTCCCTCAGGAACTCTTTCCTGCTCTGACACTCCTAAATTGGCCTGTAGTCCTAGATTGGCCAGGCTACTTAGACCACTGGATGAATAATTTCTTATATATCTATATATACTCATTATATATATGTATAAATATATATATATAAAACATAAAACATGAACATATACATAAAAAGTATATATATAGAGAGAGTATATATGGATATATAAGAAATTATCCATCCAATGGTCTAAGCAGGCTGGTCAGTTGAGGGCTATACGTACATATACAAAATATATGTATTTATATATGTGTGTATACATATTTATATATGTTCATGTTATATATACATATATAACATGTACTATATATAAATATATATATATAAATATATAAATATATATATATACACACACACATATATATAAAACATCTCAATAGGTCAAATCACTTTGGGTACTGCCAGCATTTTTGAAAAATGCTCAAAATGTAGACTTTATTATAATAGAGGAAGGACGTAACATATTAACAAGTGGAAGGAATGAAACCTTTTACATGTTATATATATACATATTTCATATTTAAATAGTTCATTAAATATACATATTTCACATATAAATAGTTCATATATTTATGTCTATAAAAGAAATAAAGAGTCAATAGACTCTACGTAAAAGCCCTGAGTAAGTGCAGAGGCCTCAGTGGGAGGAAACCAGGCAGGGGGGTTTTCCCGGGAGGAAATGCACCATAGGGAAAGATTTTTTTTTTCTTTTAAAGGAACACAAAGTTACTTGTCAACAAATTAAGTGTTAAAGGCCTAGGTAGAATTAGAGATTTGTTCCTAAGAGGTAAGGGTAGACAGGGCAGAGAATTCCCAAGAAATTACAAGGCAAAAAACCCTGAAAGATTCCTAAGTGACTTTGTTTCAGAGTTCAGGAGCAGTTGTTGCCATAACAGGGGAGACTAATCCTCATTACCATTACCTAATTGCTTTATGCTAATATGCTCTTGAAAACATTCCTTCTGCTGTCCCTGTGTGGCTGTGGTTTGTTTACTTAAATACAGAGTTCAAAAGGTAACTGCCCTTCTTAGCACTCAAAATAAGTTCTCAAGGCACAGCTTGCTGTGGAGTAAGATAGCAATCAAGTTCTAAGACAGCCTTGAGGAAAGTCAGGTGATCACAATCATTAAGGAATGGAAAGTACTGTGCTACTGGGTATTTGTTTGTTTGTTTGTTTGTTTGTTTTGAGACAGAGTCTTGCTGGCTCTGTCACCCAGGCTGGAGTGCAGTGGTGTGACCTGGGCTCACTGCAACCTCCGCCTTCAGGGTTCAAGTGATTCTCCTGCCTCAGCCTCCCGAGTAGCTGGGATGACAGGTGCCTGCCACCATGCCTGGCTAATTTTTGTATTTTTAGAAAAGATGGAGTTTCACTGCATAGGCCAGGATGGTCTTGATCTCCTGACCTTGTGATCCACCCACCTCAGCCTCCCAAACTGCTGGGATTACAGGCATGAGCCACCATGCCTGGCCCAGCTGCTGGGTCATTTTTACGGGTTTTACCCACAACTTACTCACTGTGGAAGACAAAAGCAATTGGAGAAAGTTCTAAAAACTAAAAATAAGTCAGTAAGTTTACTAATTATTCAGTAAAATAAAGAAGCCTTGAACAATTATGTCAGTTATCAAATCATTTTTGAAAATCATTCTGAGCAACTGGGAAACTAAAGACAAAAGATAATCAAAATAAAATTGGTGTATAACATTTGAAACTTTGTGAATGTATAGAAGTTTAACATAGTACCAGGTGTCATTTTCGCATAAAAGAGATGATATATCTCTTTCACCAGGCTGGAGGATGCATACATTAAGAATAACTCGAGAAGCCTTTTAAGGTGAGGAAGGATGAAGTTGGCTGAGCTTTCATAGGAAAACTTTAAGTGTGTTATGGAAAAGGAAATTAATATGTATCACAAAAAGGAAAGCACAAAATAATCTATGCTTCATCAGGCTGAAGGTGACGGTGAACAGGAGAAGACATATCTTCTTGGTAAAAGGGGGAATAAGATTTGATGACCAGGAAGCATCCAGGTGGCATGTGGTGGGGATGCATGCTCTAAGAGGTTAGAGTGGTAACTGAGGAGAAGGAATGGCAATTCTAGATGCAACTGTATACAATGTGATATGAATGGAAAGGCAAGAGCTTGATGGCACATCCAATGATATGATCATTGAAGTAGAATGTATATAAGAAAATAGGAAATGAAGGACTAAAAAGAAGAGAAAATGACATAATAATACATGTGGAATTAGAAGATTCCGACAGGCTATGCAGCACTGTGCTATGTCTAAGGGGAAAATGTTCACCTGGAATTAGAAAAGAAAGTGCTAGGGATTTCGGCAGGAAGTCCACTACTGCAACAAGTAGAGAAAAGAAAACACTTGAGTTAGGTAGAGAAGTAAATGTTAAATAATAAAACATACATCCCAGACTGGGGATGAACAAAACAATACGGCAGATAATAATAATAAAATAAACATTCAAATTAGGTTTCAAGCATTAAGAAAGAAAAGGTGAGTTCATGCAAAATATTTACATATATGGGAAAATTCCTTCTTGTTCAATCACATGCATATTATGTTGGGGGATATAGTGAAAAGTTCAAATGTAGTTGAGAATATGTAATTTTCCCTGTATTTCTTCATGAGTAGTCAAATTTATGTGGAAATGAGGAGAGGAAACAAGCTTATTTTGTTGAACAAATTAATTTTTTCTCCCTGCCTTTTGCTTATATGTGAAGGGAAAAATATAGTCCCAAGTACTTTTATTTATTTATTTTTTTGCAAGGTTTTAGAATTTTTCAGCGCTTCTTGATTTTCATTGTGGGATTGAAAAAGAAGTTGCAATGGTAATTAGTTTTATAAACATCATGAATATAGATGAATGTTACTTTATGCCACACATCTAGTCCTGAAAACTTGGTTATTGATTATTGTGTAAAGCAAATACTATTTCAATTGAACTAAAAGAGAATGATATGTAAAGAAATGATATTAAAGAAATGAATCATTTTACTTTAATTTTATAATTACTCTTCCTTGGCAAAATTAAGTAAAACAACATAAAACCATTTTGTAATGAGACATTTTTAATGTTAGATATCTATGGCTCAAGTATTTTTGGATTGAGCTACATTCAGACCATTATTTTCTGAAAGAAAAACTGAGTCAGTGAGTTATACACAAAATGAGTGAGTTAGTAATACATAGTCCATCTAGTTTTTCTTTCCTCTGATTGGTGCTCAAATTCATGAGTAAAAATTGTCAATTCTTTGACAATTTTAAAAATTACTTATATTACTGATTACAATTAAACACGTCTCTATACCATATATGTCTTAAAGAGCTTTACAAAATAGACTTTGTTCTATTCAATTCCAAAGCTGAAGTTGAACACTGAAAACAGGTAAAGGTGGCCCTTGGTAATACTGAAATAGCTTTTGTGGTCTGAATATCTCTCATGTGATCCAAGGTATAGAAAAATAACATTGTTACTATTATTCTCATGAATATAAGCGTATATATTTGAGTTCAATTTGCCAAGCTACACTAATAAAAGTAGCCCATATTGTGTCTGGAATGTCCTGGAAAGGAAAAGACCTTTTCTTTCTCTTTCCTAGTGATCCTTCAAAATGCTTTCTTCACCTACACTTATCTAATTTGGGGGCTCAGTGAACATTATTTTCATACCTATTTTCTGAAGAATGTTTTTAAGATTTAATCATCATAATTAAATCATCAGACATCAAGCAATCATCATAATTAAACATAAGTCACTCATATGATTAAAAATATCAGATTTTCACCTACCCCCAAAGACCAATAAAGAATATAGATCATCTACAGTTTTGCAATATTTTAACACTATTATTCCTTCTTGCTAAATGTTTTTTTCATACAAGACCAATAACTATTTTCCCCCAAAAGATCCTCGTGGATTTTTTCTTCCTTAGTCAAATTCTGTCATAACCATTTCTTACTACTCAGGTGTAACAGAAATTGTGACCGTAAAGCCAAGCACATTAAATGAATGGAGGTTAAAGCTCTTCAATTTAATAGCTTTCTGTATATTGCTCTGGTTCATTTTTTCTGGGTATAGAGTGTTGTTGCACCATTACCTCCTAAGCTACAGAAGAAAGAACACTATTTTAGCATATGTTAAGGAAAAAATGAATGAAAAGGTGGGGCATCAGGAATGTGACTAATTCATTTACATACACATGCACACACACACACACACACACTTGGTTTAAGATACTCTCTCAATCAATGTATTCCCAATTAAGACACAAATTCTAGTTTACCTCTTAGTAGTAGTCCAAAGGCATAACTTAAATTTTTGAAAGAAGTAATCAATTCATAGGTTCCCGAACATTGATAATTATTTAAAATTAATTCTCTAGATTTGTGCTGTCAATATGGTAGCCATTAGCCATCTGCAGCTACAAATTTAAGTTAACTAAATCTAATTTAAAAATTGCTTCCTTAGTTGCACTAGCCACACTTCAAGTGCTTAATAGCAGGCTTGTAACTTGTGGCTACCATACTGGGTAGCACACACATAGAGTACTTTCATCATTGCAGCAAGTTCTGTTGAACAGCCCTGTTCTGGAAAATTACATTTTAGCATTTGACCAGCTATGATTTTTTTCTCATACTTATTTAAGACTCCTGTATGGCTAAGAAAATAAATTCCTAAATGCAGCAGTGATCCAAGACTATGAGAAAATGTCGAGTGAGATAATTCTAAGGCATTAGTGTTTCTAGAGTCAGTTTTCAGCGGAAACACTGTAACTATTGATTAAAAATGTGGAGTGTTTCTACAACTCTACTGGCATAGTCAGTTGAAATGCTAATTGTGGTATCACAGAATCACAGGTATAGGCACTATGGATATAACTCTCAGAATTTTGTTTTTACTTTTTTAGAATCTGACAAAATCCATTATTTAGCTACAGGTCTAATTGGAATGTTCATTTCTTTTATCTTTGCATTGCTGTCTCCTTTATCTGTTTAAACCTCAGCTAAAATATCATCTCTTCAGAAAAGATCCTTCCCATACTATAGTAACTTCCTTTCCACATATCTCAACTGTTAACTTCTATCACACTATCCTGTTTAATTTTCACCTTTGAATTTGTTAATGTCTGAAATACTTACGTATTTTTATCTGATTTTTTACTGTCCTTTCTATCTTCCAAATTAAGCTCACCTTAGGAGGGGGATTTTGTTGTGCTCACTGTGGCATTCCCCTATACTAAAAGTCCACCAGGCAAAGGCAGGCACCTTATAAATATTTATTGCATAAATAAATAAAAAATGCATTAAATAAGAAATGAAGATTAAAGTTATTCACAGCAGAAATGTACTTTTTTGAAACATACAGGCATTTTTTAAATTAAAGAATACATTGTCTTTTCTTTCCCAATTTGATCTTTGCCATTAATATTTACCAAATTTTGTATCGAGATATGATAAGTACTAAGTTACATATTGTATGTGTAAGTATAACATTAAGAAAGTTAAGTAAAAAGTTAGCCTTTAATGGAAAAGATTGATCATCCGTATCTGTAACCCATTCAAGTGGTAGTGAATATCTCTTAGTGAGACTGGCATGCATGCAAATCTATGAAAGAATAACAAAGGTATTTAAGTCTCAGGTTCCAAATATTCTAAAGAAATTCAGTAAAAATGGAGGTTTTGAAAATGGGCAATGCAGACTGTTTATTGCTTAAGAAAACAAAAGGATATAAAAAGAAGATTTTGGTCAGGGGAACTTCAATACTACCTAGGGAACTTTATGTCCTGAAAACTTAACACTTGTAACAATGTACAATATCAACTACATGCTAACAAAACACTGATCAGGCTATCAAAAAATGTTGTTCTAGGGATGCCATTAAGATTGTCTAAGTGCTTCAGAAGCTGCCTTTTGATTATAATGTGGCTTATAATGAAGAATCTTCTTGAGTATAATTAATTTATATTTTTTAGAATTTTAGAATTCTCACTATAAATTGATAAGTTGCCATTTTGGCTTATTGTTCAACCATACCCAGTCTTTTGTGATTTTTGTTTGTTCAGTGATTCCTTTTAAGCCTGAATCACTGTGAGACAACCTGGCCTATAAACCTAAAGACTAGGTCTTGATACACAGTGACCCTTAGTACTGAATGAACTGGCTAGTCACCTTCTTGGCTATGTTTAACATCTTAAAATAGGATGCAATTCTGATTTACACTACTTAATGTTGTTTGGTATCTAGATTTTAGTTGTTCTTTCTACTTCTTTATAAATAAAATTTAATGAAGTTTCTTTTCTTTTCTTTTTTTTTTTTTTGAGACGGAGTTTCGCTTTTGTTACCCAGGCTGGAGTGCAATGGCACGATCTCGGCTCACCGCAACCTCCGCCTCCTGGGTTCAGGCAATTCTCCTGCCTCAGCCTCCTGAGTAGCTGGGATTACAGGCAAGCGCCACCATGCCCAGCGAATTTTTTGTATTTTTAGTAGAGACGGGGTTTCACTATGTTGACCAGGATGGTCTCGATCTCTTGACCTCGTGATCCACCCGCCTCGGCCTCCCAAAGTGCTGGGATTACAGGCTTGAGCCACTGCGCCCGGCCTCAATAAAGTTTCTTAATTAAGAAAATAATTACATAAATGATTGATGATATTTCAAAAATTTTTTTTGTATTTTTAATAGGAGAGGAGGTTATTCTAGGCTTCACTTTGATAGGTGAATTACAAATGCTGACTTGTTATGCCCTGTTTCAAGAGTGTCTGGGTTATGGTTGAACATCAAACACAATCTTAAATGATATTTTCCTCCATTTCTATGTACATACTAGCAATTTCAATGACAATATAAATGTTTCGTAATTGAAATATATAACTAGAGAACTTCAAGAAAACAATCTCTACATGCTATATCAGAATTGGCCCAACACCCACACTGAATTCTCACATTAATATAAAGTGCCACAACATTTATTTAGTATAAGGCAGGTCTGTCTTGGGCTTAGACCAAGGCAGAATGTATTACTGGAAATAACAGAAAGAACTCTTTATTTCACATATAACATAACCACATATTGTGAGTTCTTGGGGAAGTATGATAGTGTATTTTAAATGTGGGATAATTATATTCATTTCTTTTTTCCCAAACATGCTTTAGCTTTAAAATATTCTATGGTGATTTCTTCCACAAAACCCAATAGAATCCTTAAAAAGTAAGAGATAAATAGACAACCATATATTCCACTGACAAATATTACTACCAAAATTATGTACAGACTAACTTATAAAGAAATTAACTATAAATATTTCAAATTATTGATGGTAATTAAAAGAGTGAAAAAAGATTAACTAGTGATACTGGTCACTGATTTTTAAATTAACATTCTTTTTAACATCAGATAAGATGGGCTATTGCTTTATTTTTAAAATTGTTTACTGACCAAAATTATAAACTTGAAGTACACAAAAGAAATAGTGTCTTTCTCCCTTGTGCTATGTTCTGTATAGACTTAAGTTTTTGTAGCAAAGATTCAGCGTTAAAAAGCCTCTTTATACTCATAATTTATAAAATATTTTACAAAATATTTATGATTTGCAATATGTAGCTCTCAAGGAAATACAAGAGGCAGATACACACCAGTAATACATCTCAAAAGAACTTATATCTTTGTTTTCTCCAGCCAAAAATTCAAAAATATAATTTCAAACTAAAATGTCAGTAGTAGGAAAGTTTATCCATTTTCTTTCCAGATCTCATAAAAACTGTGAGCTCCTTGTACTAGAGTTAATGGTTTAACTCTGTGTGTTATGCAAAGCCACTCTACGCGCCAACATGAAAAAGGCCTTTAAAGGGATGTCAGAGCTTCAGAAACTGCTTGTCAAAAGGATTTCAGTTTTCTTTCTTCGGACTTCCTAGCCACTTTCAAAGGCTTATTTCATTCACAGTAGTTTCCATAATATTAATGCATATAGCTTGCAACTGTAATTCAGGGTGGGCCACATGGTTACAAAATTATAGAGTTGATTAGGTATAAAAATACAAGGCACAGCTCTACAGATTTTACAGTACATTAATATTTTACTACTGGCAATGCTTAGTGACATGCAGGAAAAGAAGGCAATAATTTGCTAAAAGACATTAAAAAAAAACCTCTATTACTTTTGCCTTGAAATCTGACTTAAATTTTTGCAAGCTTATTATAACTACAGATAGATTGAAATGTGTGTGGTTTTGTTGTTGCTGTTTGTTTACACTTATTTTTTCTACCAGAAACATAAATCGAAATGGTATGGTACTAAGGGTCTTGGATTCTGGTTTGACTCCGACCTCTGGCATTGGTCTTCTATGCATTAGAGCAAGATTCACAACTCTCATGTCTTACTTCCTCAACCATACCATGGGGAAAGGATATCTGAATGCCTTTTTCAACGTAGGTACGAAGTTGTAGTAAAAATGGGAGAACTGACAAGTTTCCAACTCTGCTTATATCTCTTAGAAAATTCATAAGGAGCACCTATTTTATTTACAGATATTTGAAAGATGAACAATACCACTTGATTCATTAGTGAATATTGTTTTGTAAAGTGATTTTCTGTTCTCATAAATAATATACTTCAAAACCAAGTACAGCTCTTCAATCTGAATCTATGGCTGATTATCTAATGAGGCTTTGACAATGTAAGAATGTCCCTGACAGTACCTTCCTGAATAACCTCATCAAGTTATTAGCTGAGCATTCAAAAGGCTTAAATCACTGATTACCCAGAATGCATTCATTTAATAAATAACTATCTTCCTTCTTCAAAAGCTAGGTGCTATGCTAGGCATTGGAAATGGAGTAGTGAATAAGACAGTGGTATAAGAAAGCCAACTGTAACTTGTTCAAACTTTAAGCTCAAAACTGTATTTTACTATTTATACCTCACAAGATTTCTGAAAAATTGGTAAAGAAAAAAAGTAGTGACAATGTTGTCTGTTTACATTGTTGTGCAATGTTCATTAAACAGATCTACAATTTGTAATCCACAGTTCTAAAACACAGAGAGCTTGACAGAAGAAAGTTATTTATTGATTTTGGTACAAATTTATTTGGCAGACAATATTTTAGAGACTACTTATACCAGTTTTTGGTAATATTTGTAAGTTTCATTGAAAAAATATTAATGGGTTTGATTATGAGTTACCTCCCTAGATGGTATGAGAAGATTATGGAAGAGATAAATCTCTTCAGAGTTTTAGGTAATAGATCTGCAGACCTGTGATTATATTTTAATAACTAATTTTTTATAACTTAATAAAAAGTCTTACTGGGCTATATTGCCTAATCATGACTTCAGTGTCCCTATTTCAAATTTTGAATGCTGATGGCAGTGGCATTATTTTGAACAAAGTTGAGGATTTTATTTCCTGCTCCTTTGATTCTTCAAAGGGTCACTGCCTTTTTTTTTTTTTTTTTTTTTGTCTTTGGTATTTTAAAAATAAACATGATAAATATAACTACTCCAGAAACAAGAAAGTTAAGTTCCTAGTCTTTCATCTGAGGCCTTAGGTATATAATTTACTGTCGGACTGAGTTTTATGTCTAGAGACAGCCCTGTCAGAAAGATTGATTAGAGTCCTTCCCAACAGGCAATGTGGGGACTGATGGAATTTGTTAAGTATGCAGCCCTCATTGGGGAAGTCACACCCTCTTCTGGCAAATATTTTCTAAATATATAGGCATAGGAGGGTGTATTTTAAATTTTTTTAAGGTCCCAGACAGACTCCTCCATGATTGGAAACATGAGAAAACACTCTAACATTATACATTCTAGCATTTAAAACACTGTAAGTGATCATATTTATTATATCCTGCAGAGAGATTTCCTTCAATCTCTAACATTCAAGGATATGGCCTCTGTAGTGACAATTTCTTTCTTCTACTTCTTTTTGTTTTTTGAGACAGAATTTTCCTCCTGTGGCCCAGGCTGGAGTGCAAAGGGACAATCTTGGCTTATTGCAAACTTCGCCTCCCAGGTTCAAGCGATTCTCCTGCCTCAGCCTCCCAAGTAGCTGAAATTACAGGCATGTGGCACCACGCCCAGCTAATTTTTGTACTTTTAGTATAGATAGGGTTTTTCCATGTTGGTCAGGTGGTCTTAAACTCCTGACCTCCAGGTGATCCGCCCACCTTGATCTCCCAAAGTGCTGGGATTATAGGCATGAGCCACCGTGCCTGGCCTGTAGTAACAATTTTATCGAGAGAAAAAACATTCCTAGGGCAAAATCTGCTTTTCCACTCTAGGTTTTAGTTTTACCTCTGTACATGCACTGAATGGGCTCCTCCACATGGCAAATTTTAAAACATTCAATATCACCTGTAATAACCCTTTGGTTGATCTTTATTGAAAAGTCAGTCCTTATAACCTTGATAAGAGTTTTCACAAACTCAATTAGGGAAAATACTTATGATTTCAGTTTAAACAAGTTATTTGTAAGAAAAAATAATTTTTAAGTTGAATCAGGATATGAACTATATTGATACTCAGTACATAATTTGCTGAGGATCTTTTCTTTGTACAGATTCATGCTGCTCAAATATTCTATTAAGAATAGAGGCTTTTCCAGCTCCGGCCCCCGTCCATACAGCCGCCGTGATGTTGATGCCTAAGAAGAACCAGATTGCCATTTATGAGCTCCTTTTTAAGGAGGGAGTCATGGTGGCCAAGAAGGATGTCCACATGCCTAAGCACCCGGAGCTGGCAGACAAGAACGTGCCCAACCTTCATGTCATGAAGGCCATGCAGTCTCTCAAGTCCCGAGGCTACGTGAAGGAACAGTTTGCCTGGAGACATTTCTACTGGTACCTTACCAATGAGGGTATCCAGTATCTCCGTGATTACCTCCATCTGCCCCCAGAGATCGTGCCTGCCACCCTACGCCACAGCCGTCCAGAGATAGGCAGGCCTCGGCCTAAAGGTCTGGAAGGTGAGCGACCTGCAAGACTCACCAGAGGGGAAGCTGACAGAGATACCTACAGATGGAGTGCTGTGCCACCTGGTGACGACAAGAAAGCCGAGGCAGGGGCTGGGTCAGCAACCGAATTCCAGTTTAGAGGTGGATTTGGTCGTGGACATGGTCAGCCACCTCAGTAAAATTGGAGAGGGTTATTTTGCATTGAATAAACTTACAGCTAAAAAAAAAAAAAAAAAAAAGAATTGAGGCTAGGTGCAGTGGCTCATGCCTCTAATCCCAAAGCACTAACTTTGGGATGCTGGGTGTGCAGATGGCTTGTGCCCAAGAGTTTGAGATTAGCTTAGACAACATGGCAAGACCCTGTCTCTACAAAAAATACAAAAATTAGCTGAGTGCCATGGTGTATACCTGTAGTCCTGGCTACTTGGGAGGCTCGGTCACGATCACTTGAGCCAGGAGGTGGAGGTTGCAGTAAGACATGATCACACCACTGCACTCCAACCTGACAGCCAGAGAAAAATGCCTGTCTCAAACAAACAAACAAAAAGAACGGAAACATCAAAAGACTGGGACTTGGGACATAGTCCAAGTCTGCAACCCAGCCTTCCAACCTGCAAGTGAAAAATCAATTATGACAAATGCCATAATTCAGTATGTTAAATAATTATAAAATAATTAAGATTCAAGGAGGCCTTAAAAGTTATATTTAATTTTTCAAAGAATAAATGTTTAACTAAAGAATGTGTAACTGTCAATGAGTGGAAGAAATTTTAGAAATCTGGATAATGGAATTACCCAGAGTTAGCTAAACTAGAACTTAATGGCACACTCCTCCAGAGTGCCAAGTCCTGCCCAAGACTTTTGACACCAATGGCGAGGAGTTAGGGTCCAACTACAGTGTCACAGGGAAGAGTCCACACAAGGACACCCTCACTCTGATACCAACTGCAAGTTTGAGAAATTCCCAAAATTCAGACTTGATAATTCCTGGAATGACTCAAAGAACTCAATGAAAACTATTATACTCATCAGTATGTTTTATTACAGGGAAAGGGTACAGAGAAAATATCAGCAAAAGGAAGAGACACATTGGACCAAGTCTGAGAGGCTTCCATTGTCCTAAGGATGCATTACCATTCTGGTATCTGTGTTTGAGGACATCCATGGGCTACTGTCAACCACGGGTGCCTACCTGAGTTTCAGTGTCCAGAGTTTTTATTAGGTATTCATTATGTAGGCAGGATTGACTAACTGGTTGCCCACATGGTGGACTCAGTGTCTAGGGCTACTTATACCATGTGAATCACTTTAAATCACATGGTTGGTATTTCTGGTATGGACAGTTCCTACCCTATGATCTAGTGCCACCAGCCCCTGCCCCAAACAATGAGAATTGTATCAAGTATGACACAGGTTAACTCCATATATCTGAGGTCCAAAGCTTGGCTTCCTTTAGGGCAAGGCCAATTCTTTATAACATAGCAAATATTTATTTCAAGAGTAAATATTGTGAGTATAGATTAAAAGAATAAATGAAACCAAATACTCAGTTGGAAATGCATAACATTCAATGACTTTTAAGAAGAGAAAAGCAAAGTAGAAAGCAACCTCCTTGTTTATTATCAATGCCCAGCTCTAACCTAACACCTGTCAAAGAAAATCCAAGTATAATATTATGAAAATTAATTTTACAAGTATATAAAGTCAAAAGAAGTATACAAGTCTATATGTAAACAAAATTACCGTTAAACTTGACAAAAATTTTTATATGATGATCAATATTTTGTTCTCATTCTATGAATGATACATAAGTAGACCATTTATAATGAGTTATTTACCTAAAATGCCATAATTATAGCAAAATAAATTTTCCTATATTACAATAAAACAACTTTTTTCCTTAGAAACAAGTGATAAGTTGAAATAAGTGATCTACATATAAGGAATTATTTTTAGAAAACTGAATGTATAGATTCAAATTTTATGTACATGTTCTAAAAGAATATAAAAAACTTTTTTATATTAGGAAAAACAATTATTAAAAGCCAAAGAGATTGAGGAAAATGGGAACTATTTTAAAATTTTTACTAAAATATTATTTCTCAGCCTTGTTTAAAATTTGTCTTATTTTTCAGGTTTCATATAACTTCTGATAATTATTTTTCAACTTTACAGCCTAGAACCTTTTTTGTTTTTAAGACAGCTAAAATCCCCAATATAATATTTTTTTACTTAATATAATTTAAAACCATAAAAGTGACAAAAAAGCATCATACATTTCAAAAAATTCATCCTAAAATGTATACCAGTGATGACAATGTCTAACATCAGTTCAGCTATTTGGAAACATTCAAAATGCTTTCAATATCATGCCTCATTGTGAGATGGGTAGCATAACTGTTATTAATTTGCCTTACTTGATAAGCAATTTATAGTCCAATAACTGAAATTTTTATCTAGATAAAAATAGCCTGGCACTAAAAGAAGTCATGTATCCTGATTGTTAGTCCAGATTTTTTTCCCCTGTAATATGTTCTCTTACGAAAAAACAAACAAAAACCAAAACAACAACAATTAAAAAAAAAAAAAAAAAAAAAAAAAAAAAAACCAGGACAGCTCATTGTTAGTTCAAGTATCTCTTTTTCAGGAAAGCATCTCCCAATATTAATGACCATGTTTTACAAATGAAAATGAAACTATATGCTCTTGTTGCACCTCCTGCCTTCTTTACTTTGCATTTAATGTAGGTAGAATTTTACTTGTCTTCTGATTAGTTGATGAATGTCTATTTGCCATACTGGACTGTAAGCGCTTTAGGGCAGTGGTACTGAAACAGTTACAAAGATTCTCATCAAGAATAGGATACATCTTTCTATTTATCAAAATTGTATTTTGGTGCTACAGTAAATTTTAACTTTTATTCATGGAAGTTCTGCACATTTCTTTATTAAGTGTAGCCCTAGATGTTTTATTTTTTTTTTGTTGCTATTGTGTTGAGATTGTTTCTTTTTCCATATTTTGGTATTAAATAGGATTGAATTCATCTGCATTTAACAAAAAATATAACTGAATTTGTTGAGTAAAATGAAAAACTATTAAGAATAAAAACAAGAAATTCAGAGGTAAGCTGTCCCTAGCTTGGTATATGGAAACTAATTAATTTTTATGTCTCTCTTTCTCATATGATGTCATATATAAACATGATAATCCATTCAAAGCATGTGGAAAAATTATCTTAGGAGCTTAATAGGTGTTGTCTATATTATTATTCTAATATATATGAAATATGAAACTTTTATCAATAATAAAAATAGGATAAAACTAGGTTAATAATTTGGACAAAAATTAAAATCCTCATTTACACCTTATACCAAAGCAAATTCTAGATGAAGTATACAGCTTTAAACTAAAAAATGCTACTGAATGCCAGGTGAAAAAAATATTAAAAGTAATGAAGAATTCTATAAGTTGACTGGTCACACAATTAACACATAAAAGCAACTCTCTTTATAAAGAAATAAGCTTTACAAAGTGTTGGAGAAATGGCTGTCTAACCAATATCCACTCCCTTTTTTCTGCTAATACATTCTTGATGTTGAATAACAAATAATGTAATTTCAGAACACATTTATGCATGATTATAGAGAATTGTCCTGCTTATATTCTAAATTTATACCAAAATAAAATATACATAATAAAATATATTCTAAATTCCAAAATGTGTACCATAAAGCATATATTAAATACTCTGCTTTATACTATTAAAAAGTAATTTTACTGAGTCCAAAACATATCCAAATATATGCTTAAAATATTTAAACTCACCCAAAAACAAAGTGACTGAGAGGGAATTTGGAAACTTAGGTGACTGAGTCCATTCCTACTGACTAATACTTGCCCTAATAGCAAAGAAGCCAGGAAATGTCAATTAAACCATTTAATGGTTTCAAGGAAAAATTTTAAAGTGTAATTATAAACACAAGTGTTTTGAAAATCAATTAATATTGACATTAAAATTCAGTATTACATATAATTCCAGGTGCTCCCTAAAATGTGTACTAAAATATTTAAAAGGCTATGATTTTTTACTACAGGAAAACTGCATTTAATTCTCTGCTTATGATGTCTTGGTGATTGCTCCCTTTGGTGTTATGTGAATCTAGACCCAATTACAACATGCTATTAATATTATCTGGACACTTCCTGGAAGTATGGAATTAAGCTGTGACTCAATGTAATTTTTGATTACTCTGTGCTGTGTGATTTCTGTGAGTATTGTTTTGTTTGTAAAACACTTTTCAGACTCTGCCAACAAAATAGTTTTTAATCATTTCACTGAGTAAAGTGACATGATATGAATAATAACAAACTCTTTCATTCATCTCCTTTTTATCATGAGAATTATGGACATACACTGTAATTTTTATTCAGCTAAATGTTATTTAAAAATAATTTGAAATAGTATCAGAATTTGAATTAAATAATATGATGAATAGTTAAAAATGCTGAGTCTGCTTTGCTACATAAAAGCTACAATTTCCTGAGCTTACAATACATCTGTGATGGAATTTATTAGCCATTATACAAATGAGGAAAGGAAGATCAGATGTACTTAGCAAATATTTGTCTACTATGTTCAAGACGGCAATTTAGCATTAAATAAGAAATTACAGTCTTTGTGTGGAACACAGAGCAAATGGGATCTGACTTGAAGTCTATCTTTAATGTCAAAGAGTTTAAGGATGATCTTATCCAAATGTAGAGAAAGACATACAACTATGCAACAGGAATAAATTGTATCACTTAATTGAGAGTTGGGAGAGAATTTTTCTAAGGGTAGGAGAAAAATCCATCCCACAATATGGGGTTACATAATGCCAAATATATATATAATCCATAGTTAACTTTTTCAAAATTCTACACATATTGCTGTTCCTTTTCATATATCTAGACCGATGAAGACCTGTGAAGCGACAGTCTGGACGGAAACAGAGACTGATGAAAGCCTTCTGCTGCTCTACAAATGACAGCAGAAATCTGGAAAATAAATGAATATTTGGTACTAACAGAGAAAGGCCTTTAGAGCCATCAGTGTTTGAAATGTTCCAGAAACAACTGGGAAGAGAAGTGTGGCTGGAGTTGAGTGAGTAAAAATGAGCAAAATAAGGTAAAGGAGGTAAGATCAGAGAGGTAGGGGGAAATGGGCTGATCATGCAGCCCGGTGAGCAGCCAAAATAACTTTGGCTTTTGTTCAAGTCAAGTACTGAAGCGTTTTTAGCAGTGCAATGGTATGATATGATGCATTGTTTTATGGTGCCAGTCAGCAGGCAGTATGGACAATAGACTAAAAGGCAGTGGCAAGGAAGAAAGCAGAAAAACCAATTTGGAGGCTATGACAATAATTAAGATGTTATGTGGTGGTAACTTGGACTGGGACGGTAGTGGCAGACAGGAAGAAAAGTGGCTGGCTTCTGGAAGTGTTTGGAGATGGAGTCAACAGGATTTGCTGATGAGTTGCATTGGGAGATGAGAGAAAGAGAGCAGTCAAGAATGATATCAAGATTTTTTTACTAAATAAATGGAAAAATGAAGCCCTCATTATTTCAAACAGGGAATACAAAAGCAGAAGGTTTGTGAAGGAGGGTCAGTAGCTTAGTTAAGTGTGTTGAATTTGGCCTTTGAGAGGAAAGGTCAAGTATAAAGTAGAAGAGGCAACTCTCAAGTGCTTCCTATAGCACTTCTCTAGGCTCATAGGTCTGTATCTTGGACTTTTCAAAGCTGACCAAATATAATCACCCTGGTGATTTTCACATTTTGGGTTTTCTCCTTACCACTGATTACACTGCTAAGGTTTTCTCCTCACCACTTATCACACTAGGAAGTTGCTGCATGGACCCTGTGGTTGTTTCTACTGCTCTCTACTAAGTGAACAGAAGACCCATGCTCAACTCAGCCTTCTCTCATGTGTAAAAAGGCCTTTACTCTTTCTGTGTTGTAGGCTTCAACTTAAATAATTTCTGGCTGATAATTACATACTTCCCACTCACTAACAGGATGTAAACATCTTAAGGGAAAAACATATTTTCAACTTCTTTTAATTCCATAAATTTCATGTCATGCATATTTGAATATTCTGTGTGAGCATGATGTGATGCACTAATAAAAGTGATATAAGAAAGACAGAGTTCCAGATTTCAAGAATGCCATAATTTAATCAGAGAAATATACAACAAAGAAATAAAACAAAAACAAACAAAAAATCAATGAAAAGAGTAACTCTTTGTTCATGGGTAGACATTTAGCAAAGAATAAAAAATTTAAATTGATATTAAATACCAAGAGATACTCTATTGAACAGAAGAGTCAAGGGGTTCAATGTTGAGTAATTGTGAAGTGTTTAGTCACCAATGAATATTATGGAAATATAATTCAGGGCAAAATTGTATACCTCTAAACTATTTCTTTCACTAAGCAACTCTGTTCTCTCTCGCTTTCTCGCTGTCTGTGTGTGGGTGTGTCTTTCTCTCCTCTTTTTTTTTTTTTTTTTTGAAGAGGAGGAGTTTCGCTCTTGTTACCCAGGCTGGAGTGCAATGGCGCGATCTCGGCTCACCGCAACCTCCACCTCCTGGGTTCAGGCAATTCTCCTGCCTCAGCCTCCTGAGTAGCTGGGATTACAGGCACCCACCACGCCCAGCTAATTTTTTGTATTTTTAGTAGAGACGGGGTTTCACCATGTTGACCAGGATGGTCTCGATCTCTCGACCTTGTGATCCACCCGCCTCGGCCTCCCAAAGTGCTGGGATTACAGGCTTGAGCCACCGCGCCCGGTTCTCTCCTCTTTTTTATGACACATCTTTTTTATGAAACAAAACCACCTTGGCAAATGAAATTGAGCCATACCCTGTACTTACTTGACTATGTCTCTTCAGTAGAATAAAGAAAGTGGTCATAAATGAGGATGGTCATATCTAAGAATAAACAGTGTGTGATAAATGAACAAACACAAGAATTAGACAAATAAAAAAAGGCAAATGATATCTGCTTTGGGTTGACTTTTTTTTTGGTAAATGATGAAATCCTTTCTTACTCAGAGCCATGAGACTTGTTCTTCTAGATTAACTGGAAAGACATTCACTATACTTTTTTCAACACTGTTCCATGATAGCTTTATCTCTTCAAATTAATCTTTCTAGCTAGTGCTAATGTAAAGCATTCACCTTAGCTTATTCCTTCTAAAGAACAAGTCAGTAACCAAAGATAACTATCCGTTTCTTTTCTTTTTCTTTTCTTTTCTTTTTTTTTTTGACACTAAAGGAACTTCTGATGCTGGATACAATTTTTCCTATTCTCAGCTTCAAAAGAATACAGTTAACCACTATATGCATTCATTCATACATAGTGAAATACTGTGTACTGAAATATGTTCCGCACCTCTTTGGCTAATTCTTGCCTTCTGTTTTTTTTTCACACCACAAAATAACCAAAATATTCAATGTTCTTATATTGTAGTCCAAAGGTGCTTTGAGAGTATTCATTTGGACAATCAGATCGCTGTTGTCAGTTTAGTTACAACAGCTTACACTCTTTAGTGAGTAGTCTTAAAACCATCTTTTCTAAGCTTTCTAGGGTAAGGACAAAGCTTCTTTTGCTACTATCATTTTGTTTCTCTCTTCCTTCTTTTTTTTAGACGGAGTCTAGCTCTGTTGCCCAGGCTGGAGTGCAGTGTTGCAATCTCAGCTCACCGCAACCTCTGCCTCCCAGATCCCAGTTCAAGCAATTCTCCTGCCTCAGCCTCCCAAATAGCTGGGATCACAGGCATATGCCACCGTGCCCAGCTAATTTTTGTATTTTTAGTAGAGACTGGGTTTCGCCATGTTGGCTAGGCTGGTCTTGAACTCCCAGCCTCACGATCTGCTCGCCCTGGCCTCCCAAAGTGCTAGGATTACAGGCATGAGCCACCATACCCAGCCTTTGTTTTCTCTTCTTTGGCATTTTGTTTTGATTCTCATTTCCTTTGATTAGGTGGTTTACATTCTCTAAAGTTTATAAAGCTGCATGGCTTAAAATTTTCATGTATAAGGAAAGAAGGGTGGGTGTGTATGTGTCTCTGTGTGTGTGTGTGTGTCTGTCTGTCTGTAAGTATAGACATATCCCATCTCCTACAGAAACTCGTATCTAAGTGAACTCACTTTAAATAAATGGATACCTGGAAAGTGTAATGTAAATCAAATCTTCTGAGAAGAAGCTCACTACCAAAAGCATTATGCTGAAAGTGCTATTATAAAGAAAGGCTTCTTTCTTACAAGAAAACAAAATTATCTGATGATATTACCTTTTACTTATATCTAGATTTTCTTATTGTTAACTTAAAAATCATGCCTATAGAATTTACATAAATAATACTCATTGAAATCTTTGGGCAAGGAATAACAACTTACCAAAATAAAATGCTTCAGGGATTTTATTTAGGCTGATTATCATCGTATAAAAATAATATTGGTCATAGTTTGATTATATAATTCTTATACCGATATCCCTGTTCATTAGCACTGAACACTGTGAAGGTCACATGAACCAATCTCTGCTATGGGGAAGTAAAAATCTTGTTGAGGAACACATTTCAATAAGAAATAATTCTAGAAGACAGAAATTAATCATATGCTAATTGAATATGGAGAATAAATACAAAAATCACTGGAGAGAATCAGAGAAGATGGGATGGTGAGAACATGCTGTAGAGGAAACATTTGGATGAGCAGAGGCTTGAGAAGCTATTCCCAGACATTAAAGTTTAGGGGAAAGTAAGTGTTGATAGGTAAGGGTTGAGGAGATTAAGATGCTTCTAAATTGTGTAGAGTCTGTAATAAACAAAAGTAGAAAATGAAGTAATATTAGTAAGAGTGAGATCAAACAAGCAATACTAAAAATATTTGAAGAGACAGTCAACAAGGAGCAAAATATGAAAAAGAATGATGTGCATATTGAAGAAATATTGAAATGGCAGAAAGATCAGATATGGGGCAATGGCATTAATTTAGAAGTAAAGGCAGTCTAGACTACGTAAGCATAGAGGAGAAATTAGACTAGTCAGCAGTCATTAACACTGAAAAACAGAATTCCCGGCTCTGTCATGTGTAAGGGCTCTCATATCCTTTTGTGACACAAGTGGAATATCCGTGTGAAGCCTTTCATCCACATGTCCACCATGAAGAATAGAATGTAATTTGCAAGAAACCCAAGTGTGGCCTGTTTTGTTCACTGCTACATATCCAGTGCCTAAAATAATATCTAGCATAGCATATGAGTACAATAAATATGTCTTGAATACTTATCACTTCAAAATATAGTTGAAAGTCTATTTTTCTTTTGAAACTTTTCTCAATTATTTCAGGTGACAAAGCACAAAGCCTAGTGGGGAAAACACGGATTTTGGAATCAAGCAGACCTGTGTTCAGGTACTGACTACTTCTTAGAAGTGTTTCAACAAAACTTTTCTGATTTTCAGTTTTTTAAATTTGCAAAAGAGAATGCTATCCATCTTTCAGTGTTTTTATAAGGTCAGAGATATATAACGGGTACCCAATCTATGGCAACTATTAACTAAGAGCAAGGTATATCACTCAATCATACTTTCTTTACATTTATGCGATGTTGTATATGTCTGAATATTAATGTTTATCACTTTACTCAAGAGAGTAACGTGTCTGTCTTTTCTCCCTCCATATGTAAACTTATTGCTATTCTGCTCACTTCTTTAATGTGCTGAGAAAATTTGTCTCAAAATTCATTACAACTACAATCTCAGTAAAATTTCTTGTTTGATTAGACTTCAGTACTTTCTCTTTGTTTCAGTGTCATGACTTTTACCCTTGTGCATTAAAAGTATTAATGTTCAAGTTTGTCTTCATTCCTGAAATATGAGCTCTGCAAAGACAGGAATGCTAGTTTCTATTCACGCATTCTTGATGCATAGGAAAGTATGCTGGGCACACAGACACATTCTATCAAAGAGATAAAAAAAATAAAAATTACAAAATTTTGTGACAAAATGTTCATTAGGCAAATGGATATTATGAAGAACAAAATGCGTATCAGAACATGTTATCTCCCAAAGAAATTATTCTTAGAAAGAAAGCAATAATTCTTAGAATTACTGAAAAAATTAAATTCAGAGAAATTTTAGAAACTCTGTCCTGTCAGGAATTTTGCTAAAGAAATCCAAGATAATCTCAGAGTTTAGGGATTACTTATATTTTTTGCATACCTGTTTTGTAGGCCTTACTTATATTTTTTGCATATCTGTTTTATATTGAAAATAGCAGCTACTTGAGAGTCTCATCCATGCACTTTTTATCAGTTCCTGATTTCAGAAACCAGTAATCACAGGACCATCTTTTGTTTGTCAACAGCACTTACTAAACTTCTACAATGTGTAGAGCAAAGAGGCTGGTAAAAGCAATCACTACACAGGAAGACACCAGTCTCCTCTGAAATCAGCAACCTATTTAGATAGACAGGAATCATAAAAAAATAATGCATGAAGTCAATTTCACATCATATTCTCAGAGAAGGTTGATGCTTTGGTATTATTGTTATGATATCAAGGTACAAAGCCTGTAATGTTTAAATTCTGCCAATATAATAAAAACAAAACCCGTCAGCTTTCATCTAGTGTCTTGCAGAATAAACAAAAGATTGCACTTTGTGTTCATTCCAACTAGTTGCTGTGGGCTTAGCCACAATGAGTAACAATATGAGTAACACAGAGTAACACAATAAGTAACAAAAGTAAGCTTTTTCTTTACTCTTTGAATCTAAATTTATTAAACTACTTGAAATTGAATGGTGATATCTAATTAAGTATTACAGGGCATTTATAGAACTCAAAAATCTATTCATGTGCTTTAAGAATGCATTGATTTTTTCCTGGAAAGCACGATGCTTTTATGCATGTTATATCAAATCCAGATCTTATTTTCCAATAAAGAAAATAGAGTATTTTATCTAGTAAAAATAATATGAAATCCATATTTTTCAACAATAGCTTCTGCTAGACAGGAAATTTTATGTAAGTAGAATAGTATTTGATTATTTTTATTGATTTATGTCCACCAAAAATGAGAGCACATTATTTTTAAATAAATAATATTGACAAAATGTGGCTCTTTTAACACTCTAATGCCAACATCCAAACTTATTTTCTTCATTAATCTTTAAGACTGGTTTACAAATACTAGGGGATAAAATTATTTTTTAGTATTATACTATATTCACCTTCTAATATTACATAATTTACTTTTGATATACTATTTATTAGTGTTATTTTCTAAGAACCTGACATTAACAGCCTTTTTGCAAATGTAAAATTAGTTTCAGCTTGTATTAAAAAATATATATATAAGTTAGACATAACTGCCTAACAACATAAAAACAATAACATGTATATGTAAAGTTAAAATGATAGTCTCATAGAGGAGACTTAACTCAAATGGCTACCAGTGGACTCCCAAACCAAATGATCAATGCTCCTCCTGTAAAACAATGCTTTAATGATCAAATGAAATTACAGGGATCTCATAAAGATATGTAAGCCACAGATATAATAGCTGTGGTATGCCTGGAAGTGGCTAAGCTCCCAAGCAAATCGTCCCTATTAGTTCCTATTCATGATTCAAATTATGCTATTTTATCTCTTCATAACATGCTGCAATTTTTTTTTACCCTCACATTTTAGGCATTTTAGCTTCTGCTGACATAAATGCATTCCCAAAATAGAATGTTACAGCAATCTTCTGCTAGACATTTAAGCCCATTTGTGCATTTATTTTTTAAAATGCTTTTTTTGAACTTTCTGTGAGAGGGCTGGGAAGGTAGTGTTAGAATGAATGAGAACTTGTTTTCTAAAGCAACACTAAACACTCGCTCTACTGTTAAAAAAAAAAAAAAATCAGTCTCCTACCTTGAACACAAACATCTCACGGCGAAGAATAGCTAGAGTGTTAAAGTTCCCATCACAGATGTTGGGTTTGGCTCCAGGATAGGAGGGTCTGCCGGTGGGAGGCCGAGGAGGTTTTGGCCTGTCATTTTTCCTTGGGTCAGCCGGAGGAATAGAGCGGTGTGGGGGCACTGTCGGTAGAGGTCTTGTAGGTGGAGGAATCTTGTCAGGTGGACCTTTTGAAAATATGAGGACAGTGCTTGGCTCACTTAAAACTGGAATAGAGCTGGAAAATATGCTACAGAGAACAATCACTTATCAGCAGAGGGCACAGACTAAGCGAACTAAGAGGTCTTTAAGATAGCATATTTTCTGAAAAAACAAAATATCTTATCCAAAAAAAGCATTGCTAAGTTTATCTGAAACAGTCCTTATCATGCTAGATTCTGGATCCAGGTAGCTAGGTTTTCTTTGTTAATTTTTACTAAAATTTTTTATAGCTTTACTACAGTTGTTTTTGGAAAAGCTGCCTTCAGATCTTTTTTGGAAGTAGGTGGTGTATAAATAATAAATAAATGGAAAGGAATACTGGAGCCATCTATGTAAGCACCAACAAAGTTAATCCCAGATTTCTCTAGATAATGATTCTCTGCAAATATTTCCAAAAGAGAAATGTTAACTAAGCAAAGTTTATTCTATCTTATGTGTCAAAATTGTTTGATACCCTTTTATTGATTTTCACCATTTTCTTCAAATGAAATGTTTTGATAAATTGCTGGAAGAATGTTTCATTTAAGAAGTGAATCTAAAATACATATTGATTAAAATACCACCAGTAAAATATTAATGTGAAGAAGCATTTCTCAAAAGAGGCTTCTAAATCAAGCCAAAGTTTACATATGTAATTTGGTACAGATGTTAAGCATCGTTCTCAAGAGATTTATGTTTTTAAAAAGAAACATAAAGCTGTTTGGATTTAATATTTAGGTATGGGAAGAATATTCTTTTGCAGACCTTCAGTCTAGACTACTACTTCATGAGGTCATGAGAAAGAGACTTCTTTCAGTGACGCACTTAAGAAGAATTTCTGATGATACACACTTAGACATAGGATAGTTCAATTCAACATAAGAGATATTTAGCACTGAGTCAGACATTTCTCTCTTCTTGGTATCCCAGCAAACTACAGAACAGCACAAAAACTGACCTTTTTTTACGAATCAATTTTAACCCTGAGAGAATATTTACCACTGAGTTATTAAAATTGAAAAAACTAATTAATGTAAAACAAATTAGTGAACTTAAACTATGCTGCTTAAAAATGCAAAAGACATCTTCTGGATATTGGATATTAACATACAGATGACACATATTTGTCTTTGTATTGTAAAAATAAAAGCTTCTCTTCATTAATTTAGTAAAGCCTATTTGCTATATGTAAATTATAACTGTCAAGTTATTAGCAACTATGTGTGAAATAAATGCCTTTATAAAGGTCAATGGTTGTATGAGGAAGTTAGGATTATAGTAAATATGCATAATAGTCTTTCCCTTTTTCTTTTAATTTGCATTCATTGACTGAAATAAATAAAAATGACATTATGATACTAGAAATCTGTTTTGCACTCTGTATTAATAAACCACTACTTGTTAATTTCACTCCCTTGTTTTTTAACTCTTACTCTAGGTCAATAAATCATTTCATGACTTTGGGACGAATTTCTTCTACCATCACATAAGGGTATTTTGTGGACCTTCAAAAGTCTTTGGTCTAAGAAATACCTAACATCATATCTCTCAAACTATGAGTCAATCTGTCAGTTTGTAGAAAAGTCTCAGCATTTTATATATGAAAGTCTTATATTTTTTCCTGTTTTCATTGGTTACATTCATTTATTATATATTTTTATCTGAATTTTAAAAACTAAAGTTTATTAGAACTTTGCAGTAACTGCAGGTTTCAACCAAACTCAGTAAGAAAATTTCATCAGTGCTTAACATTGTTCCCATAATCTATACATTAAGATACCTGGGACCTTTGCCAATAAAATTCAATTGATAGAATAATTTTGCCAGTAGGCCAGCGATATACTTTTTATTTAGTTGTCTATCTTATTCTTAGAGCATCTATCTCAAAGAAGAAAACACAGCAGAAATTCTGGAATTCACTACAGGATTAAGCAAATGGAAACAGTAGTAACTTACCATATATCTTCTGGATGCCCTGCAAATCATCATTAGGTAGTTTGAAGTTGTCTGTTTCCATGTACTGGTAAAATGGAGCCATGATGGCAGTGGGATCATTGGAATGCTCCAATCCCAGAGCATGTCCCAGTTCATGAACTGCTACAAGAAATAAGTCATTTCCTGTGTGAACAAGAAGAAAATAAGTTATTGTAACTAATATCCAAGTACAGAATTGAAAAGGACAATTTGGTGTTATCAACATTTCACCCAAGAAAAATAGGAGGAACTCTTTCCTTCAGCTATTAGTACGGTTTCATCATTGGCTTTCCTACTGGCAAAAATATAATATCCTTCTTTCAAAAAGGGGTCAGTGAGGAGGTGATGATGAGGAAGTCACAGATATTTAGAATACAAGAGGGAAGAACAAATAATAAAAGTTGAAGAGTAGCAGTATCAGAAACTGATTCTACTGCTGTCAAAATACTCTGCTAATTATGAAACACATAATGTAAAATATCTTAGTTTTATGCCTCACATTTAATATAATTCTCACAATTTAGTAAAAAATGTAGAGCAGATACCCTCCTTACTTTTATACAGATGAGTAAAGTAAGACACAAAGATGACAAGTCTTGTCAGGAACAGCAAAGAGCTGAGATTGTGACTCAAGATATTCTGACTTCTAGACTAAAGCTTTAATTTCTTGCTAGCCTAGAATATAGGAATACAATATTGTAAAATAAAATCTATAGGCTAACAGTCATACTAACTAGAATTCTAGTTCTAGCTTTATAAATACCAATTCTAATCTTTTCATACCTAATCTGAACAAAATATATTTATCTTAGAGCTGTTGTTCATCACTGAAAATTTTTACCTGTGGTAAACTTGCAAAGTGAAATCTACTGAGTAAAAAACTCTGCAGAGATATTTGATGTGATTTTATGCAATCAACCCCCTGCTGATGACTTCTACATTTTGCTCAATCCTGGATCATCACAACATACTCATTATGAGAAACAGAGGTGGTCCTACATCTATATTTTTTAATGCAAAAACTTTAGTTGGACAATGTATCAATTAGTTGGGGCTGTTACATTACTCAGGGTTATGTTTCTAAGTGAAAAGTTTAATGTGATTGAACATGAAGGGTAATATTTCACATGAATACCTGCCAGAAATGCAAATATTTAATAATTTCAACAAGAATTATTTCTATGAAAACTCCTTTCCAACCACTTTTTTAAGGTACTGTGATAATTGCCTTCAGAAGACTATTTTTTGAATCCAAAGCCAGGTGAATAACCAATGTAGTCTGTCACAGAGGAATAGATGAAATCATGAGGCTGACTCTTCATATGATATTAGCATGCCAAAAATGAGTCACTGAAACAATACTTCCAGGGGTCTACCTGAATAAAATTATGAATAGAGCATGGTTATTGAGGGTTGTTTAGAGAACATCATAGTCACAGGAAGAAGAAGAAGAAAAAAAAAAAAAAACAGAAGGAAGGAGGAAGTTATTCATGAAGAGTTGCATAACTATGACAATGTTTGCAAGTATGTAATTTAGGGAGAAGACTACTAGGGATTGTCTTGGGACACTCACAGGTGAGAAGATGATTGGAAAGAAAAGAAGCTATAGTCATTTTTAGTTATGAAACAACCCCAATACAAAATGAACACCTTAGTTAAGATACCAATCTGATAAACATGAGGCTTATTGCTACCCTAAATAACACGTTTAGTAGAAGAAGGATAGCTTTGGAGCATGCCCATACCCAGAAAACATGGGTCAACTTTGGCTGGAACACAGTATCATTGGGCTAAGTGAAAGGACATTTTCACCAACAGCAGACCAAATGGCAAAACAAAGATCTATCAAGCAGACAAAGGAGCAAAAGAAGCTCAGGCAGTTGAACAAAGAGTAGAAAACTCAGGAATTGGCATTGAAGTTCACCATGAACAGCTAGTCACACCTGAACTCAAGTCAGAAGACAGTGCTCACTCAGAAAATAGCTTCAGACACTCTTGGCCTTCTTTTAGCAAAACTGATGCAACTTCTTGATCAGAAAGTCCCAGTGTGGACTTACATGGATTATATCTTATTTTAATCTTCAAAAGGAAAAAAAATTCCAACTTTCATTCCCTCCTCCTTGCATATCACCTTCACGAGAATAAACACATCCTGCTCTGTTCCTAGACACATAGGAAGTCAGTCTTACTCTGATGCAGATAAATATTGCTTTCAGTCAAAACTAAAATTTTGGCTAGGAGCTCTGCTGAATTATAAAGACACTTCAAACCTCACACAAGAAAATAGTCTCTTGGTCTCAGATATATTTTTTTCCTTTTTTGGCTAGAAAGATGAATACGAAAAGACAAAAACAACACAGACCTAATAGCAAACAGGTCATAACAGTCAAAGCCATTTTGTTTCATGTATCTGTTCTCTTCAGATCCTTCATGTTTTTCCTAAGCATCATTTTGAAGGGTGGAGTTATTCCTTGTCTAAGGAATAAAGTAAGGCTTTAAAAGAAAATTAATAGGACCAGGATATGAACTTACGACCTGTTGAGTACTCTACAGCATTTTAAATCAGAAACATTGGCCAAGGGCGCCAAGTAATTACCATTCTTCAGATGATTGGCAATAATGTAATTAAATCTTACTTGCAGCTTCACAATAGTTTAAAAGGGTAAGCTGTTCAATAAAGTACTGCCCTGTGATTTGAATTCCACTAGGAACAAAAGTTGTTGGCACACGATGAGCTTCAGACAATTAAAATGCACTGGACCTCTTTCCTAATGATGAAAATAATAACTGCTGCTGTAACTTATCATTAATTCACATTATTCAAAATCCTTAATTGTTATATGCCTTGATTTTATTACCAAGCAGGCAACAAAGGATAAATCAGTCTCTTGGTTCTTAACAGAAATAGCACTTGCTTCTTTTGCAAGATTTTGAGTTTTGAGTTTGTTGCTTTCAATTGTATCTCTAATCTCCTTTCCTTTGTATATTCCAATACAATATTAGAATACTAAACTGTATATTATGAAGGATAATGCATTATTTGTCATGTCTGTCACAATTATGTCTATATTTTATTCCAAGCTCCTTCATCCCTCCATGCATTTTCACATACCGTTCTCTCTGCTGACATATTCTGAATGTTAAAAAATGATCATGTAATATTTTATGCATACAAATTGTTCTGAGTAATTCTAATATTTATAATCCTACTAAAATTTTTGGATATCACCAACATCGTTGGATCTCTCTCTGATGTTTCTGTGTTCCCATAACTTTGGTTCCTCCATTCCTTCCAGAGGTCATCACTACTGCGAGTTCTGAATTTCTCATTGCATTGATTACATTTTTGTTAAATGTATTTTTTTATATTTTGCCTTGCTTATACTTTTATCAACTATGCATGTTTCAATGAATTATAGTTTCTCCTAGTGTTAGAGCTTTGCAAAGTTTATCTTTACATGCTGTTGTCTTCTAAAACTTGTTGAAACTCAACATTTTTTCCTAATCTATGTCCTCTAGCTTGCCTTTGTCAATTGGGCAAAACTTGTTAATATTTTAAAACAAAATTCAAAGTCATCTCCTCTGTGAAGCCTTCTCCAAATTCCCAGGTCAATTCAGTCCCTCTACATCTGTGTATAATTGGCCTTTCTTATATAACTTGATTGTAACACATACCATAATTGCCCTGAAAACTTCTGATGCTCTTAATATTTACTTGTAGTTTAAGAGACTGACAGTAAATTTGAACGGATATCTGATTTTAAACATATGAATACTTAAAATATTACAGTCCATATCTAGAAATAAAAATCAGAAATCATCATCAAACCTTTGATTAGTAGAGATTGCTCCAGTGCTTAGTGGATGAATAAGATGGAATGAGTCTTCTCAACCTGCAGCTCTATCAGACCATGAGTATAGTTGGTTTCCCTAGTTGAGAAGCTAAAGAGATATATGGGAGCCAGCCTCAGAGATGACAACGGTGATCTTCCCCTCCTGATCTCACACTCACATTGTATGAGGGTTTTATCAGTTTGCCACAGCAAAATACGGCAGAAGTGATGGTATTTGACTTCTAAAGTGAGGTCATACGATATATCCATGACTTCCATCTTATCTCTCTTTGTTTCTCTCTCCCCGACCTTCCCCCACACCTGCCCCCTCTACAGCCATGTGAGTTAGCTTGGAAGTGAATTTTCCAACCCCTTCATATGAGTGCAGCTCCAGCCAACATGGGTATCCCTGAAATAACCCTCCTAGCCAGAACCACTTGGCTAAGCTGCTCCTTGATTTCTAACCTTCAGAACCATGTGAGATAATAAATTGTGGCTTTAAGTTGCTGCATTTCGGGGTAGTTTTTTTAATGCAGCAATAGATAAGTGCTATGGGGTATTTTAGCACTCTAACTCCTCTCCATTTGGTTAGGATTAAGAGATGATTCTGAGAAAAACTGAAAAATACAGAAGAAAGGAAGCTACTTTGAAACATGTGAGTGTTTGTATAGCACTTCTGAAATAAACAAGGAATGAAAATATTGTCCATTCCAACCCCCTCTACAATAGCCAAAAGGCTTGGCATAACTTTTAGTCTGAAGGAATGTCTGAGTTTGAAAATTTCCAGAGGTAGAAATATCATCTGTTTTCTTGTCTCCTATGTTTTTTCAAATCTGAAAAACCTGATACATTGTTGTACCTATGCTATTCCTCTGCATTTCACTGAAAAGAGGGCCACTCTCTTGGTGGTAAGAAAAGCGTGGTTCCTGCCAGAGAGCCAGAGAAGTCTGATAGACAGATATGAAAACATAAAGGAAATACTATTTATTGAGCATCTATCATAAACTATAAATGTCACTGAACTTCTTATTGAAACATCATGACCTAAACTTTATTACTCCTGCTTTACCAGTAAAGCTCTCAGAGGCTATGGAACTTGCTTAGTCAGGCAGCCCTTAAAAGGCAGAGTTGGTATTTACATCCTGAAGGCACAGGTCACTTAAAAGGACTTAGATTACAGCTTTGCAATACAGAAGCTGAGAGAAGCTGTTCTTGGGTAAATTATCACACGTCTCTTTCTGACACTATTGCTCTTCTATGGAGTACCTCCAGTCTTTCAAGGTACTCTCTCTTGCCTTCTCCTTGCCCACCATCCCTGCCCTCAATATTTCACCTAGGCTGGGCTGCTGCCCTAATGCCTCAAACTCTAGAAGCATCCGGCTGTCACTCTAAATGCTTTCCCCCAATTGAATCAAACACAGCTCAACTATGAAAATGTTTATTATTGCAATCATTTATTAATTACTTCTTGCAATGCACCTATAATTATGAGTAGCATTTACATGTGTGTCAGATAAATCTTATTGAGCTTTATTTGATGGCAAACCTAACTTATTTTTATATATGCTCAGACTTTTGGAGTCTTTTGTTTTACGCAGGACTATTACTATGTCCCAATACTTGAAGAACTAAAGGAAAAAATAGTTTTTATAATATGTTTTGCAAGTGACAGGATGATAATGAAATATTAATTAATAGTCATATGTGCCAAGTAGGCTCCTAGGTACTCAATGTGTTTATCTACTCCCTGCCATATTAATTAGGTTTTTATATTATTATTGCCATTCTACAGGCTGAGAAACTATGACTTTCATTGACAATGGGACTTGACCAAAGTTATACAGGAAGTGACAGAAACTTACATAAGCCCCCTAACACTCCAGAACTCCAGATCCACAATCAAGAGCTTAGTGTGCTAAGAAGACGCACTTCTCCACTTTTTTCTTAGCCCTAAACATCTTTTCAAGGCTCTACAGAGCATCACAGGAGACTAGAGCCACCCTGTCAAGCCACCTTCAAAGAAAACAGCTGCTGCACAGGAGTTCTTTGTAGGCATCTGTAATAATAGTATTTCTTTTTTTCTACTGAACTAATAATAAACTTAATATTTTACAACTTAGTAACTGCTTTAGTCTGCCCTGGCTGCCATGATATAATACCACATATTGCATGGCTTAAACAACAGAAATTTACTTTCTCATAGTTCTGGAGGCCAGAAATCTGAGATCAGGGCTCCAGCACAGACAGGTTCTGGTGAGGCCGCTTTTCTCTGACTTCTTCAACATCCAGCTTCTCTGTGCATACTCACTTGGTAAACAAAGAGAAAAAGGAAGCTCGCTTGTGTCTCTTCTTATAAGTAAACTAATCCCATTAACTGGACTTTATTCTCATGACCTCATCCAATCCTAATTATCTCTTAAAGGCCTGATCTCCAAATACTATCAGATTGAAAGGTTAAAGCTGCAACATATGAATTTTGTGGCTCTAAACACAAAATTTTTATGAACACAATTCAGTCCCTAAAAATTCCTCAGTCCAATTTAGCTGCTCAAAGAGCTTTTATCATTTTCATTGCTTCTTACTTTTAATTAAGTTTGAAAGTCCTGGAGATTTTTTTTTTTTGTTTTTTTTTACAATTTTTTTTTTAAACAGTATTGCTATAATTAGAAGAAATAGGTATAGTACATGGAATTTCATTTTTTAAAATTATATTTGAAAATATTTCTTCAGCAATTCAAGAGGTTTTTTGGGAATGTTAGAACTGTCTGTTTGGATGTGGTTTCAAGCATGCCTAATAAGTCACAGTTAAACGCTGGGCACTTAAAATACGAGGAAAACAAATTGCCATTTAACAGGTCTTCCCAGAAAAAGTACTTTCAGAAACACGTAAGTATTGAACATTTATAGTCTTTAGTTGAGTAAATATTCAGATTAAATCACTATAATTAAAACCACTTAGGTATATGTTGCTCAGATAAAGTAGAAAACCTAAGAAAATATGTGAATAAACAAGGCCAAACTATGTATTTTATTCCTCTGTGCTGGAGTTTGAATATAAAGTCTGAATTTAATGAATTAGACATGTCCTTACTTAATTCATAAAAGTCTTGCTGAAGAAAAGCAAGATTGGATATATTTAATTGTACCATGCTAAAAACAAAGCCCTTTTTGTTTCCTGTTGAGCTCAGTTAAGATTCTAAGAACATTCTCAGTTCTGTTTCATGTTATTTTTGTGTGTGTGGTTTATCTGTGCAACATTTTTTTTCCCTGGGTAGCTCAGTTTGATTGGTTAGGATGATTCTGGAGGCCCACTTGTCTCTCTCTGCAGCTAGTGCAAAAGAGATCAACTTTACTGATTCCTTTTTTTAAAAAAGTAATCACATAATAAACTGCAAAGCTACTTTTCAGGAACTGATCTGAATTAACTGCCATAATATTATTACTATTTGCATAATACAAATTATTTGTATTCCAATCTGGGTAATATATGCAACAGTTTCCAGACCAGCAACAATTATATAACATAAATTCTTTAAAAAATTCCCAGTTATCTACTATGTGCAAGGAAATATATGCAGAATTATTGAACTAATGATAAACAATTTATCATAGCGTGTAATTGACTTTTCTACTTGGGCCTGGAACTCTAAAGATCAGTCACTCAAGGCTTTCATTCTTCATTTAGGAACTGAGAGCAGTTTAGTAACAAGGAGCTCTTTTGAACTCATAATACTCTCAAAGTATCTGACAAACAATAAAACACAAAACATGAATGCATTAGCAAAGTACTGCATATTATTATGGAGTTATTTCTGCCCTACTTAAGTCCTTTAAGACATTCTGGGGTACAAACTCTCAGTTATAAGATGAATTAAGTTATGGGGGTCTAGAGTATAACATGATGATGATAGTTATCACTACTGTATGTATACTTGAAATTTTCTGTCAGAACAGATCTTAAGTGTTCTAGTCACACACACAAAAAAAGAAAAATGGTAACTATGTGAGGTGAAAATGTGTGAACTATGTGATTGTGGTGATCACTTCCCAGTGTGTTTGTGTGAGTGTGCATATATGTAATCATCACATTCCACACCTTAGATACATATCAAAAATAAAAGATGAACCATATTTAAAATCCTGACTCAACTATTGACTGCATACAATTTAGTAAACTACTAACCTCTCTGCAATTCAGTTTCTTCATTTGTAAAGTGGGTGTGACATCACCTATGACAGGGTTGTTAGTAGGTTAAATATCATCAAGTATATAAAATAGTTTGTATACTCTCTAGAAGATAGTTTACTGTAAAAAGTAGGAATCTCAGTAACAAAAACAACAACTACTTCTACCACTGTGAATATTCCTGTAATCAATAAAACTTATAACAAACTTTTGAGGTACATACTAAATGACATGAAATTGAAGCTCTAGTACACTGGATCACAGAAAGTAAATAGGCTGTTATGTGCCTGAATAGGAATTTAAATATCAGTTCTGACTTTAACAAAACAAGTGCACCAACTGGTTAAACATGGTTACTATGCAAATGTATGTGAGTGATAGAGTAGGGAAATACACTGGGCTCAAGTTCTGGAGAGTTTTGAATGTTAGGTATGAGTGTGATTATTATATAGGAGATAAAAGACTATGGATGAAAGTTTGACATTGAAATGATATTGCTGTAGAATAATTTGACCTCAGTATGCAAATATGATTGGAGTGAAATTACTAATGGCAAAGAAAGCAGTTAGAAGACTGCTTCAGTAGACAAAGGCATTAGGTGATGAGGGCTAAGGTAGTGATGAAGGGAACAGAAAACAGGAGTCAAAATGAGAAAAGGAAGTATGTGAGTGATATAATCATTTGAAATCAAGTTTTTGAACTTAGGGGTTATGACCAACAATAATTATTACATTATTACATTACTGTTGGTCATAACCCCTATATCACCAAATTCCATGTAAAGAGTATCTCATATTTTACTCTCATTATTTCCAAAAACAGAAAAACTTAACTTGGATTTTGATTAGAACTTTCAAGGTTATGATTTTTAAAGACTGTCCATATAAATTTCATATATAAATACTTCACATTATTTTCACAATGTAAGGTATTTTATTGGCTTTTCTCTGCAAATTTTGTGCTTAAATGAATAATTAGTAAGAAATAGTACAAAAGTTTATAAAATGTTTCATACATTTGCTTGTACCAGCACATCTAGATTCTAGTTCCCATATGTATTCTGCTATATCCTTCAAGCACTTTGCTGATGTGAACTTATCCTACAAGAAAAGTGCTTGAAGACTTACTGTTACACCAATGATACAATGCTGCTATACATGAGAGCTGGCTCACAACGAGGAGATGGGTTGGCTCTTTTGGAGGAAGGGCATTGAGCTTACTGTGATGCAAAGATGCAGAACTGGAAAAGGCATGACCTTTCTAAATAGCTTTCCAGTTGCAAGCTCAAGGTCAGCCTTTACCTGCATGCTGTAGAGAAAGGCCTCTGTTTCCTATCAGCCTTTTGAAGCCTTCTTAAAGTTAAAAGTCAGTACAGGCTTGCACAATTGCATATGAGAAGAATAATTAACAAAACAATTAGTGTATTTTGTTCACAAAATTCCTGCTTTTTCGGTATACATATTTGTACATCAGAATTTTTTTTTTTTTACATTGAAAGAATTTCTGATCCTACACTAAAGAAACAATTTGGATTAAAGTATAAATAAAGGGTAACTTACATAGAAATTGAATTTAAGATGTATTTTGTGGCTTATATATTAGATGGCCTTAATTTTCCCCACAGCTTGACTAAACTTTAGACACATTTTTTCCTGACCAGACTTCCCTTTTCTTAAAGCATTAACTATAGGAAACTTTCAAATATAAATTCTTTCCTTGTTCCTTTAAGATGTAAATATTATCCTAGACTCTTGCCAGTTTTACAACCCAACCTAGGAATGTCTTTATCTGGGATGTGGGAGCCATTCTTTGAAATGTAATCATCAAGCAAGATAGAGTCCTTGTCTTCCTGTCTCTATGGGAAGGGAGGAGCCTTATTTTGATTAGCAACAATAAGCAAAAAAACATATCCTAATCACGTTGATGGACCTCCTCTCTATACTTATTAAAACCAATCATGACTATATGTTCCCAGGAAAATATTGGGAAAGTATTTATAGGCTGTGGAAGAAGGGAGTATAAAGGTCTGGACGGTGGTCAGACCCATTTGGGGACATAAAGAGACTTAGGTTTTCTGGTTCATTTCCACTTCCTAAAGGAGAACAAAAGTTGGAGAATAGTTGGATTTAAATTCCTAGCTCTTTGGAACTAGAATAGAGACTCTCACAGAAGGGATGTACAAATTCCAACATGAAGGAAGTAGCAAGAGAGAATAAAGCAGAAATCAATGTTATAGTTGTGTATTTAGTTGCTAGAGTGGGTGTGTACATGGCCCTCAGAGTAAACCAATGCAACATGTTTCTCTGCACCTGGATATACCTACATTCATAGAAGGAACTAACCTCTATTCAAGTAAACTGCTTGTTTTCTGCAAGGAGGAGCAGATTAAATTAGTGATAGAATTTAAAAGTTGAAGGAAGATAGAATTTTAGTTGTTTCCCAAATTTTGCTATTTTCAGTTCATTGCCACCTGATAATTAACTTTTTTAAACTAGAGACTTGATGGCTTAGATGTAAATAATTTCCTGTTTTTAGAAAATAAAGCAAAAAGGAAATAAAAACAACCTATTATACTCAAGTGTTTGCACAGATTAAAAACTGATAAACATTTTTTAATAAAACATTAATAAACAACAGCAAGCACAATAAAAAAGCCTGATAATTTTATCATGACATTTTCAGATATCCTGATGATTTCCCTTTCTTCCCTAAGTGAAGTTTTTCTCTAGAAGAGCCTGTTTTGCCCTCAAAAATGAAAAAAAAAAAAAGTTTTTTTCTATTAATGATTTAGAGTTATTTTTAGTTTTTTCTAAAGCAACCCTCTTTCCATACTCTCCCCAACATGCATTTTTTTATAAAGATTATATAATAGTAAAACTAGACCAAAGTATGTACACAAATATTTAAAAAAAATTATAACCTGAGTAACTTAATATAATCATGTACTTTTTAGAGGTTTCACATATATGTATAAAAATTCATAGACATATAAATACTATATATATATGTCTGTATACATATATATATATATATATTTCTTTTTTGCTAACTGTGTACCTTATACTTGACAGTGGAACAGTTGGCATTAATTTACTGTGTTGGCTGACAGAGTGATTGCCCAGAGCTTGAAATCAACAACTCAGGAATTTCTGACAAAGAGTTATTTATTTTAAATAAGATTTCCCAACTCAGTAAAAGCTATTGATGTTAATAAGAAAAGACAAATGTGTTTGCCTTTCTGTAATTCTTATTTCAGAACAGTAACTTGAGCTCATATTGGTTTTCTAAGAAGCAATGTAATACATGTAAATTTTTCCTTGATAAATTGTCCTTAATGTATGAATTTAAAAAATAATATGCAGAATCACAAATTCGATAATTATTTGTGTAGTCAAAATTAGTGAGGATTAGCTGAGCCACTTTTTCAAGACATTTTGATGTAGTGGACTTTAAAATAGACATGTATATGGCATATATTAGTAAAATCAGAAGATTCATGCATGGCCTAGTGTTCACACAGCAAATTTTAAAACATACTTCAGGATCTTGCAAAAGGATATGATGTAACCTAAGTGTCTTCCTTATCTGCTTTCTTTAGTTTGCATTTAGAGTGGCAGAACTGAAATAGCAAGATAAAGATGGAAATGAAAATTAAAGAACATTTCTTTTTTTAATGACAGATATGCTTTACAATCGTCTGTGATTTATTCCACATATTCTGTAACTAAAATTCATATTTAAATTATTTCAGTGTAGGTGCAGCAAAATATCTTGTCTTATTTTTATTTAGTAAACAAATATTTGAAAGGCCTGGGTTTTCACTTTGGAGTTGGCAGACTATTCTGTTGGCAATGTGGTTAAGAATTTCAAATGTTCTGAGGAATGTTTTCTTTCTAGGATACATGACTTGGATGGAAACCATAACCTAAATGTCTTGTGAAATGTGCGTGTGTGTGTGTGTGTGTGTGTGTGTGTGTGTGTGTGTGGTTAGTAAGTAGAGCAATGAATAAAGCACTTATGCTTCATAATTTTTACAGATTCTAATAAATTTGTATAATAACTTCACTGTAGTCTTGGAAATTTCTTCCAGCAAACAGGAACACTTAAAAAATGTATTAAAAATATTGACTCAAAAAAGGTAAGGATGTAAATCCCTGATTGTGAGATTTATTTTCCTTTTAATTATGTCTTGATTGTAAAGAATGTAATTAATTGGGAAGCAGTTTGCCTCATTTACTAATATCAACATTCATGGGGTACACATTGTGGCCCAGATTCTTCTCACAAAAATCTTTTAAAGTAGATATAATCACTTCAGATAGCACCTGAAGAAATAAAACCTTGGAGTAAATAAGTTAAAAGCTGGTAAATGGTACAGGCAAGTTTGTATCCAGGTCTGTTTGAATACAAAGTCTTGCTTCCTATGTTGAATATGCCTATCCTGCATTATTACACACACACACACACACACAAATCTTCCATAAGCTTCATCACTTAAAGTAAGGTAAAAGATATAAATGTAATTTTATGACACAATTAACAAGAAAAGAAACAATGCTGACACCCAAAAAGGACTACCATTTCCTTTGATGCTCACAGACTGTTAGATTTCATGAATTTTAATAACATACAGCAAGAATGTATGGTCCACTGCATGCCCAACCGGAAACACAGACTATTCACAGGAGATACAAGTGTCTCTGAGGAATTTACTGTGCTCTGCTAGACAACATCTACCATCCTATACTGTATTAATGGAGTGTTAACAAAACACATCATTATCATCACAGTACTTTATTGGCCAAAATTCTAAAACAGTTTCTTATTACAGTTGAAATTACTCATTAAAAACTACTTTTCATAATCTGGTTCAAACTTTCTTATCCAATCCATCTTTCACTATTCACTCACACGTACCTTAATTCTTAACAGTTGCCCTAACAATCCACAGTAATTGTTACCTCTCTTATTTCCTTCATGTGAATATCATAACATACATAAATGTGATAAGGCATCTGCCCTTCTTCTTTCATTGTTTAAAGTTTTAGTATGTTTTATTTTGATCAAACAACCTTAGACGGTCAATGTTAAGAAATGAGAATCAAACTGTGTATGAATGATTCCATTCATTACATCATGTCATTTATTGCTGCAAGGGAAATGTCTTCTGCAGAGGTAGAATTTCCCTCTGAAACTACTTTGACTATTTTCACATAATCCCTCTGGCCTTGTCCTACTCTATTTTGTTAGTCATCCTGACAGTGAAGTGATTTTTACCAACTATTTTAGTTGTGGAGAAATAGTGATTTTTTAAAAATACACCATTAAATTACTCATGGATTCCCTTGTAAAAAGTAGAAAATTAAATATTTAAGATGTACATGAGAATAAATACTTGAGGAACCTTCAAAAAACTTCTTTAAAATAGGATTTTTCAATTGTACTTTGTAAACAACTTCAAGAATAATATTGTTTAAGTTAGCCATTGCTATGTAACAAATCAACATTTTAAAACAAAAGTCATGGGTACTGGGTTGTTCAAGATCAGATTTTTGCAAAGTTTCAAACTCTTGTTTGGAACTGTCGAAAGGGGAGTTGACTTGACTAGGGGAGGCTCTGTTTTCAAAAGCCGAATCAGGAAGTGTTGGAAAGCTTTGGATCCTGCTATCTGTTGGACAGAGATACGGTCTTGACCACATGGGCTCTTTGCAAATGCTGGTTAGACGTCCTCAGGACATGTCATCTGACTTCCTCCACAGTGACTGATGAGAGAGACAAAAAGACTGCCTGCACTGGAACCTGCAGTCATTTACAACCTAATCATGGAAGCCATTCACCATTACTTCTTCCATAGTCTATTCATTATATGTGAGTCACTTTGTCTAGCTTATGCTCAAGAGGAGAGGATTACACCAAGGCATAATTACCCAGAGGTGGTTCACTGGAGGCCATTTGGGGGCTGGTTACTCCAGCATCAATAACAATAGTGAATGCAGCCATTTGAAGCAATTTCTAGGTTTTAGATATTGTACTAGGTGTTTGCACTCATTGTAATAAGTATGCAAGGGACAGTCTTCCAAATATGTTTTTCCTATGAAGAAACTGACAGAAAAGTTAAATAAATAACAGGAATATTGCTAGTCACTGGTAAAGCCAGAATTCAAACACCTAGGTTTACTGTATTCAGTTAACAATTTTTCTCCCCATTAACACTGTGCCTTTTTTATCTTCTATGATAATGATAAATGATCTAAACTATAATAATTTTTATTCCACATTCTGTTTTGGGAATTCATATTACTTAAGCACAGAGAAAAAACAAATTGTATTGAATTATATTGCCATTAACTTTATTTAATTTGATTCAAGGGAACATATTACAAGCTTCAAAGTCTGCTACTTTGCAACATGACACTTAGGTAAAGAAAAATTATAGAGATCTGACTTGCTAAATTTTGAAATGAAGTGTTTGTGCTAAGAACTGTTCTCCCAAAAATCATCCAGAAACACAGGGTCCTCTTTAACACTGTCTTGTCCACTAGGAGTTTGCAATAACCCTCTTCAGTTACTATTCTACAAAGCTTGAAGAATCAGGAGCTAGTGATGAGTAAATTGAACTTTTAATGATTGAGTAATAGTATTTGTTTATATCTGAAGAATATTTTCTCTTTTAAAAAATATCTGAAAATATTTTTGTGTGTTGAATGTTATTTTATTTTAAAATAGCTCAAAACTCATCTTGCATTTTAATATTTTAAAATAAAATCTATAATATTGAAATCTTGAGCATGTAAAAAACCGTAAAAACCATGATTCAAGTTAATTATTCTGTGCTTTGAGATTTGATTGGTAAACATGATTTCATTTGTCTATGAAGAATTTACTCTGTTCCTTTCTGGCTTTTTCAATTCTTTTAAAAGTGCATTCCTCCTGGCAGCTGCGATTTACTCTTTTCTGTTTCCAGTATGTCCTCAGCTTCACTTTTCATTTTTTCTAGAAGGGTTCCATAGCCCAAGTCATACTGGTAGGTGAGGATAAAGCTTAATGGAACAATAGGGACCAGAAAGGTTGGTTTCTTTTTTTTAATTGCTCCAGCTGTTAAAGAGATGGCTGCAAGGCCAAAAAAAGTTCCATTCTGCTATAGCAGTCAGATTCTTTAAATGTTATAATGATGAGTAATCCAGAGTCATCCTTCTCTACCTTTGACAAAGAGATTGTGGAGACATATTTTCATATTAATGACTCTTAAGTCTTAGTAGCCATTTTTTTTGACAAACAAAATTAGAGCTTAAAATAATGATGTAGAATTAAATAGAACACTTAGAACCTGAACTAACAATGTGACAGATTATTAACATATTAATTATAATCACCTTTTTGGTCATTTTGTATCCTACTGACCTTCATCTTGTAATATAATCTTCAACTTGAACCATATAAAAAATCAAAAGAAAGTAGATTGCAATTCAGTATCAGTACAGTTTTCTGTTGTAAATAAAATGGAATGTAAAAACAAAGAAAAGATAACTAATCAGAGCCTCCCAAAGCAGAAAACGATTTAAAAAGCAAGATACTCCTGTAAAGAAATGTAAAACACTTGCAGAAAAATGTGCATATGAATATGTATTTTTAAATTATTTTATAGCATATGCTTCTTAGCAGCTAATTAGAAACTCCAACTCCAGCAATATGTCACCAATTCTCACAAAAATAATAACCATAAGAAATTGCTTTCAAAATCTCAGCATCTCCCTTGGTCCACTAAAATATTACAGACACATAGCTCTTAGATTATTAAAAGCATCTTTCTTCATACTTACATAAATAAACTTTGTTTTTCTTCTCCTTTCTTTATATATCCAATATCCATGAAGGTTTAATTCAACTTCAAACTTAAAGGTATTCAAATGTTTATAAATTATGTACCTAAAACAGATTTTCCCCAAGAACTAATTTTACCCAGAGAAGTACTTGTATTTTCTAAACACTTTGTTTTCTATTTCATAAGCCAATTTTTTTTTTTCATTAAAAAGTGGTTAAGTTTTGGGGTCTTTGGTATTGTACATTGCCAAACACGAGTATCTGAATAATTTTAAACCACACATCTATCTTCTCTATATATATTTTTCTACTTTTCCTCTCAATATATTCCAATTAATTCATCAGGTATTATCCTTTCTAGGGACAATGTTGGTGCTTCCCCTACTAGCTTATTTAATATAAATGTTCTTGGTACTCATCCCTTACTTTTTCTACTACCTTGCTTGGCTAGACATGTGATCCGCTAATCTGTATTTTTCTGCCCCACCTTATGAAACACCTGGATCTGATGCCACTGATATATGTAGGCTTATTTTTATGTCTTGTTCTAAAATATCATAAGTTTGAGAACTATTTAATTGGTAATTCTTCAGTCTGTTCATGTCTGGAAAGTATATGAGTAGAATTTTTCCAAATAAGCTTTTTCATCTTTAAAAAAGGGATAAGAAATAAATCTTTCCTTTTTCTATAATGAATTAACTATCTCACAATTATTCCATTGAATTTTATATGATTCTCTTCCTTTGAGCTACTTTAAAGCTCTTTTATTAATCTTTTAGTCCAAGTTCCTAATCAAAGTTTATTTCAGCCAAACTTAATTCCACTACATGCATTTATTCATTAAGCAAACATTTATTGAGTATTAGATTAAGCACACTGACCTGCCTCTCAATGAGCTTAGTCTGATAAGGGAGACTGATTAATAAACACAAAAATACAAACAGCTAAAAATCACAAAGATATCCATTCAATAGCCATATGCTTAGCATCTAAAATGCTACAAGCACAGTGGCTTCTGAGGTCAATAAAACAAGCTTCCAGTTTAAGTATACAATAGTCAGATAGATGTGTAAGCAAGCTCAAGGGTATTTTACAAGTGTTGCAGGTTCTAAGACAGAAGTATGTACAGGCTAGTAAAGACTCAGGTGAAATGAATGATTCTATTACAATTTTGTTGTGGGACTGAGTCTTGGGCGTTAAAACTGGAGCCAGGGTGACCCAGTTGTTTTCTAATCAAAATGCCTGTGTAAGAAATAATGAAAGCCTGAACTAAGGTAGTAGTGTCATGGATGGCAAGTGTCATGGATATTTGCAATATATACCTATGTATATACACACATATATATATGAAGAGGAGAATCGATGTAACCACGTTATAGTGGAGAGAAAATGAGATAAAAGGCAAACTAACAAATCAAATACAAACCAAAAAAAAAAAAAAAATCCAGGATAACACCAGGGTTATGGTTTGAACCATTACATGATGATAGATTAACAAAGGCAGAGAATATAAAAACCATAGCAGGTCTGGGGACATGAAAAGTTAACTTTGGAATTTATTCAGATGAGATTCCTATGGAACAGTGAAATTAGGGTTTGGAACTCTTGAAGAAAAACTGGCCCAGTATTAATGTTCTTACAAGTTTTTATTATATAAGTAGGTTAAGCCATAGCAGTAAATAAACAGGCAGAAAAAGATACAGAAAGATTAAAAAAGAAAGGAAAATAAAATCCATGGGTCAAAATATAGAGGCACGTGGAAGAAGGAAATCCTGAAGAAGAGTAACTTGGAATAGTTCAAACAGTCGAAGATAGAGTGAGTAGCCTACTGGGAAGTTAAAAAGAGCTAAATGTTTTAATAAAGCAGAGGTTAAATAAAGGTAGATGTCAAGAAAGAGAAGATTTAAAAAGGTTCATGGATTTGACAATTAAGATTTAAGAATGGTTTCTGACAGGAGCCTGGAAAACTCCACTTGAGAGTGAAGGAGGAGTGAAATAGACACTGAGCACTAAAGGAGCTTGACTACAAACTGCAGAGGTCTACCACATTGTGTAGGTTCCCATGGCTTCTTCGATTAAATCAAATTTAAAAATTTAAATAATTTTTTATTAATGTAAAATGTACATAGCATAAAGTTGCACAAATCCTAAGTGCACAGGTTAGTTGATCATCATAAATTGAAAACCCTATGTAATCAATTACCAGATCAAGAAATCAAATGTTACTGGCAATCCATCTGCTTGGGTCTCCTTCTTGGCTACATCCCCAAAGGAATGGCTATAGGATCCCAATAACCACAGATTAGGCTGCTTGTGTTTGAACTTCATATTAAACAAAATAAATATTAAATAAATTAAATTAATTTATATTTACTATGAATTAAGTTCATATTAAATACATTGTACATTTATTAATTTATTATTTTGTGAATAGCTTTTTTAAAATATGCATGTTGTGGGATTCACCCATGAGCTTGTATAAAGTTTGTTCGTTCTCACTACTGTGTAGTATTCTATTGAATAAATAAATAGTTTGTTTTTGGTGTTGATAAATATTGGAGTTCTTCTAGTTTGGGGCTATTAACAACAGCACCACCATGAACATTCTATTACATAAGTTTTCATACACCACACCACATTACACCATCATACTCACTGCCCACCCCCCACTAACATACTTGTTCAACAGTCATGCGTATGTTCAGTTTAAACAGTGATTAACAGTTTTCTAATACATATTCTTGCGTATGTTTATATTTTTTCTCCTTTTCCAGGACTGCATGGAACTTCAATTGTTCCACATTCTCATGAATAATTGTTACCATCAATATTTTTATTAGCTATTCTGGAGGATGAGTGATATCTCATTGCAACTTAGATTTCCAGATTAGTAACGATGTTGACAAATTTTCATATGCTTATTTGTATATTCTTTTCCTCGTGAAATGCTTACTGAAGTCTTTTGTCATTTTTATATTGGGTTACCTATTTCTTTTTGCCATGTTGGAGTTGTCTGTTTACATCAAGGACTGTGAAAGATCTGAGACTTACCCTATTTTAGAGGTACAAAGTTAGTCTGTCATTATTTCGTGGAATGCTAGAAGACAAAATATACCTGAGTCAGAGAGGGAAGATCTTATTACTCATTGCAGAACAAGCATCATGAGCATCAGTATATTTTACTTGTGCCCCATATACCCTGGGAGTGATATGCGTATGTCCAGGTAGATACCTGAAGATTCAGTGTGCTGCATTAGAAAACAAAACCTTGGAGATTATGGAACCAATAGTTTATAAAGGGCAATAAACGGGCCTATTCTTTGTTCTAGAGGAAGTTATTATGCTAATTATACTGGACAGTAAGCTGTTTATTCCAGAGAGATATACGCTATTTGTATCTTTCAAGGCTATTTTTTTTTATACTGACATTGTGAAAAGGTAGCCCAGAGAAAAAGAGTAGCTAGTACCTCACTTGCAAGATGTACAGAAATGCACGATATCCATGAAGAACTGTATTCCAATGGCATAGTCTACATATGATTTCAGCTTTTTGCATTATGGATGGTCAAATGGTAAATATAATGTAAATATTCCAAATACCCCAGTCTTTACCCCCCTTCTCCCCAAATCAAAATACTTCTGGCCACAAGCATTTTGGAATTTTTGGATAAGAAATATTCAACCTGTTCTTCTTCAAACATGTTAAAACCATCAATATAATTGTCTTTTAACTTTCAGTGCTAACATCAATAAGTCAGATGCCAATTTTGTTTTTCCTCTCTTAAATAAAAGTGCCTTAATTTTTTTCTGCCTCTTCTGACTGCATTTAAGAAGTTCTCTTTGGATTTCACTAGTTTTACTATGACATGTCTGAGTAACAATCTTTGTACTCAATCTGATTGGGGTTCAAACACTTGTTCAGTGGTGTGATGTTTTTCATCTGTTTTGGAACCTTTCCTGCAATTTTCTCTTTATATATTGCTTTTATTCATTTTTCTCTATTTTCTCACATTTGAAGTCTCCTAATTTCACAGGTGTTAGATATTTTTTTCATTGTGTCCTATATGCATGTCTTTACTCATTTTGCTCTCTCTCCTTGATTTCTTTGTGTTTAAGCTTGTATATTTTCTGTTTTCTTGATATTGGTAGATGCTAGTCTCTTTCAATTCACATATCTTCTCTTCGCCTATGCCCAATCTTCTATGAAATACATCTCTTGAGTTGTTAATTTCAGTTATTGTATCTTTTTTTTTTTTTTTTTTAGTTCTAGGGTTTCTATTTGATCCTTTGCAATGTATTTCATTTAATGTTGTATTTACAACCTCATATCTACTTTTTAGTTATATGTGTCACAGTTATTTTAAAGACTGAATGATAATTCCAACACCTGAATCATGTGTGTATGTGTTGATTTTTTTTTTTCTAGGTCTAGTTTCTTTTGGATGCCTCACAATCTTACTGAATATCAGGCAGTATTTATACATATTGGGGAGATACTAGATAATATTTTTGTCTATATTCATACTATCCTCTGATAAATACTTAAAATTGGGCAAATTGCCTGTGTCATATTGGAGACTGAGGAATCTGGTTACCTTCTCTTGAAGACCCTGTTCCTAGAGTGTGACTCTCTAGATGTCCCAACTGTGTTTTCCAAAGTCCATTATTTCTAACAGACCCTATACTTTAATTTTCATAGCCTCACAACCATGAGCCAACTGAAGACTTTATTTTGTGTTTCAGTTGCTTTTTGACAGGCTCTTAGTTTTTCATCCAGTACAGTTTGTAAATTTGATAAACCCTGAATGGAACAATACATAGTGATGTAATTTACTTCTTGGTGCTTCCCTACTCTCAGGGATCTTGGTCCCTTAATCCTGGTTTCCTTCATGGCTTCAAACTCCAATTTGTTGTCTCCTTATCTCCAGAAGATTCCTAAAAATTCTTTTGGCTTCTCTGTACCATAGCATCACCCTGAACCTGAAGTCTCAATCAGAATCGGCAAACACCTTAGGATCACCTAGTATGTAAGCTCATTTTTCTTTGGTTCCTTTTTCACCAGGATCTTCACATGTCAGGTCCTGGATATCCTGGCAGTTCTCTCATGTTTTTGAATACACACACCTACACCTACATATACTTGTTGTTTTATCTGTCTTTTCTTGATCTCAATGGGAACATTGATTTGCTATAAGCTCTGTCATCATAGCCAAGGTATTTAAGTTTTTTAGGTTCACTCAATCATGTTTTTGACTTTGTCAGTGAGCAATAAAGGCATTTAAAACTGTTCCTAATAACTTAAATTCTAAACCTATTTTGGGACATAAAAATGTTATTCTGCTAAATTATCACAAGGTTATTTTGGCACCAAATAATAAATTCTTCACTTACAGCTGATTGTTCAGATGCTGACACTGTGTATGTCTCATTTGCATTACTCTTTTTCTGTAGAAAAATTACTACACATTCTCAAAATAGTCACATCTTCCAATTTTATGCTCAATCATCTGTTAGTTCCCCTTATAGCTTTTCAAATTTACCTCAGCATTTTCTTCTTCAGTGAATTTAGGGTCCTTAAAATTTCAGGTGCTTCTCAATATATTCTCTTCTCAAATAATTTACAATATAATAGGTCATTGGAGTATCTCATTATATACACCTAGTCAGGTGGATAGCTATTTCTATACATTCTACATCTCTCCTTTTGGTTATTCCATTTAAACTCAAAGTAATTCACACTGTGCATTACTCAAACCATCATTTAAGACTCTAGTAAAAACCTTTGGAATGAAAAAAAGAGACATGCCATTTGTAATATGTAGGCAGCTTTTGTGTTCTCTGTCTACGTATTTATTGATGTTCCTTCCACAAAACAGGGAAAAAGCAGGGAAAATTGTCAGCTTTTTTTACCCTCTTTTTTATTTTCTGATGTAAGCAGAAGAATCAAAGTTAATAGCATTTCATTTTTATATAGTCATTAGTTACTGAATAAAAATAATGTTAAAGTTATTTTAAAAATTGGCCATGCTTCAATTAGTAATTTGTATATATTTTCTCTACTATTCCTGTATGCTTTTACCTTCATTATATTGCTATACTTAATTGTCTTGAGTTTTCTAGGTAATTTCCCAGAGAACAGAAAAAGTTAAATTCTTATTTTGCTAGGTGATTTTCTAGAAAATAACCTTTTTTCTTTTTTTTAGAAAGCTATGCTATTTATCTAATGGTGTATCACTGATCTCTTAAAAATTTAGTCCATTTTAACAACAATAATCATTTACTATCTTTCTTGAATGTTCTGAGACAGGAATTTGGAAAAGGCTTGGCTAGGGAGTTCTGCCTTGGGGGTCTCTAGGGAAATTGCAATTTGATACAGTCTGGGTCTGCATTCTTCTGAAGACTTGATTAAGACTAGAGTCCACTTCTGGGTAAGTGGCTCACTCACAGAACTTGCGAATTGGTGTTGGCCACTGGTGGAGATTCATCTCTACTTGGGTCTCAGGTCTCATATGGCTTGGGGTTCTGTGAAACACAGTGATTGTACTCTAAAGTCAAATATCTTAAAGAGAAATAAAAGGTAAGAGAGGGAGAGAGAGAAAGCACTAGCTCTAGTTAGAAACTATATCTTTGTTATGACCTAGTCTCAGAAGTCACATAGCATCACTTCTACCACATTCTGTTCATTAGAAGGGAGTCACTAAATATAACTCATATTCAGCAGGAGATGCATTAGACTCTATGTTTCAATGGGACAAGTGTCAAATAATTTTTTGATATATTTTAGAAGCACCACAATAGCCACATGTGCCTTAAACTCTAATTTATTCAATTATGGAAACTGGGAAGATGAAATTAATCTGGTTTATATTGTTGCTATAACATCCTCCTGAATAAATTTTTGTGAGATACTGAATATATAAGTTCCTTTTTAATATTTTTCTATATTTTCAAGTCTTAATAACCTTACTAAGCATATTTCATAACATTTTGATTAGAAATAGCTGCTGCCTACCTGAACTCAGAAAGTCAATTATTTCACATCAAAATTTGTAAAAACAGATAAAATACTCTGCTAAACCAGACTCTATGCTTAAAGAAATTAAGAAATATATTCTACATATTACAATAGGGAAAATTTAAAACTCCAAAAAGACAAAAAGGAGGTTATATGTAAAATGTCATTAAAATTAAACTATCAGTAGGATCAAATTTGAATACTAGCCTCTCCCAATTTATCAAAAAATATTTTTGTGAGACAGAAAAAATTTAATGTAATACGGAGAAAATAATCTATAACTTCCAGTGTGGTACCCAAATAAGTGAAAGGTACTCTCCATAGGCAAGTCAAAGGGAGATAGCCTTCTTAACATTTCTCGTGAAAAAAGTTAGTTTGGCTGTCTCCCAATCTCTGCAAGTAGCCAAGTGGAAGAAAATGAAATATTCAATCAATATCCTTTCTATTTAAAGGCATCTTACAAATTAATGAAAATAACTCATTAGAATAGTCTAATAAACACAAGGCAGAAAATAGAATAGTCTAATAAACACAAGGCAGAAAATTTCACAAAACACATACAATGGAATAATACATACAAAAGTATGTACCTTTCAGTATTAACAAAGTATGTAGATCAGTGGCATTAAATTTTTATTTATTAGATTGGTCATGGTGAAAATTCAGGTATTACTAGAGTTAATACTCAGGCGGACAATTTCGAGTGGCTGAATCTGTGTGCTTGCTGTGTAGCCATCCTATCTAGGTATATAACCTGAATCCCCACCTACAACTATTACCTCACATTATCTAATTCTTTGTATTTCACTTTCCTTATCTGTAAAGTAGGGATAATAACAGAATCTACTTAATAGAGGTGCAGTAAGGATTAAATAAAAATTTGCCTATGGCACATAATAAAATTTAATATTCAGTAATACTATCATTATTAGAATTCAGTTATTATTTTTTACCACTACTTTCATAGTTATTGTTCTGTTCAGGGTCAAGTGGACTGTCCCTCTTATATATTACTGGTAGGAGTATAAACTGGCTCTGGATTTTTGAAAAACAACATTACAACATATTAAGTTATTTTAAAAAGTTCATGCTCCTTTGCCAAATAATTATGTGACTCTATTCCAAAGAAATAGCTAGAGTGGCAAACAAAATTTTATGCACATAAATATGTTCATTCCAGTATATCTAAGAGCTAAAATCAGAGATAACCTGAATTTTGGACATTAAAATGATCTTATTATATTCAATCACATGCCAGAATATTCTGAATCACTAGACATTAGTCATCAGACATATTTTAAAGCTATGTATTAGTCATTAGACATATTTAAAAATTATGAACCATACATAGCAATTGTTCATATAGCTGTCCAGATTTACATCTCTGCTTTATCTAGTAATTAATATATATTTACTATCTACTGAGGAGACTGATTAAATTTATCAGGCCTGCAGTTGTTATCTTTGAGTGAAAGTCTTAAAGATTTTAATACTTTTCTAACTTCCAGTTTTTAAAAAACTTAAACAAAGATATTGCTTTTATGATTAAAAATATTATAAACCATACTACAGTGAAAGATGTACTAGAAATTATGGGTTTAATGTTAAATCAATATGTGCAGTTGGCACTGTAGTTACCAATAAATAAACTAATGTTTTAATATTTATTTTAATATTTATTATTTACTAGGTATTGAAGTAGGTGGACTGTCATATTTAACTGGTTTAAATGGTGACTGTACCCTTTTCAACCACCACCCTCTTCCCCACCCCACATATTACAAAAAGAGAAACAAAGGCTTTGTCAATTTAAAGGGATGTTAAATACAGAAAAATTCTCAATTGTTTTATTGTCAATAGATGTGATATAGTCATTGAGAAAAATTGCAAGTCTTTATCTGAAGACTAACAATCATTTTGTTCTTCATCTTAATAAAATGGAGATGTATGGATATAAATATGTCAGAGTGGGTATCTGCCTATATCCGTATTTTTGTAGAAGAAAGATTTTGACAGAGCCTATTTGGTCAAATCTAAGAAGAACAAGGCAGGCATCAGATTGCATTGTCTTGAGTTAAAAATATCCAGGTAAATTAATGTCACATATCTGGGTCAATCTGAATAGAAAGGGTGGTGGTACTCAGAGCACTACCACGGCAATAAAGAGGTTGAAACTTTAGGAAAATGAAATTTTAAAAATTTGATATGCAATTTTGAACCTTATCATTTGAGATCAACTTAAGCCAAAGAACATATGTATCATGTGAATATAAACCCTTAAGGTCCTGAATTGAGATGGACAGAACATTCAACCTCAGAGAAGGGTGTGGTGATCTTCATCACATTCTTCATCTTATCATCTCAACTTATCAGTGTTGAAATGAAGAGGCTGTGTTCAGAAAAGAATGTATTAAGGCTTAAAAATAAATCATGGCAACTGTTCATATCCTTTGCCCACTTTTTGATGGGGTTGTTTTTTTCTCATAAATTTGTTTAAGTTCTTTGTAGATTCTTGATATTAGACCTCTGTCAGATGGACAGATTGCAAAAATTGTTTTCTATTATGTTGGTTGCTGGTTCACTCTGATGACTGTTTCTTTTGCTGTGCAGAAGGTCTTAAGTTCAATTAGCTTCCATTTGTCTAGTTTGGCTTTTGTTGCCATTGCTTTTGCTGTTTTAGTCATGAAGTTTTTGCCTATGCCTATGTCCTGAATGGTATTGCCTAGGTTTTATTCTAGGGTTTTTATGGTGTTAGGTCTTATGTTTAAATCTTTAGTCCATCTGGAATTAATTTTTGAATAAGGTGAAGGAAGGGGTCTAGTTTCAGCTTTCTGCATATGGCTAGCCAGTTTTCCCAATATCATTTAACAAACAGGGAATCCATTGTTTGTTTTTGTCAAGTTTGTCCAAGATCAGATGGTTGTAGATGTGTAGCATTAATTCCAAGTCCTCCATTCTGTTCCATTGGTCTATATCTCTGTTTCCCTACCAATAGCATTCAGTTTTGATTACTGTAGCCTTGTAGTATAGTTTGAAGTCAGGTAGTATGATGCCTCCAGCTTTGTTCTCTTTGCTTAGATTTGTCTTGGCTATGCGGGCTCCTTTTGGGTTCCATGTGAAGTTTAATGTGGTTTTTAAAAAGAAGACATTTTTTGCAGCCAAGAAACATATGAAAAAAAAGCTCATCATCATTGGTCATTAGAGAAATGCAGATCAAAACCATATTGAGATACCGTCTCATGCCAGTTAGAATGGAGATCATTAAAAAACCTGGGGACAAGAGATGCTGGAGAGGATGTGGAAAAATAAAAATGGTTTTACACTGCTGGTGGGAGTGTAAATTAGTTCAATCATGTGGAAGACAGAGTGGCGATTCCTCAAGGACCTAGAAATAGAAATTCCATTTGAGCCAGCAATCCCATTACTGGGTATATATCCAAAGGATTATAAATTGTTCCATTATAAGGACATGTGCACACAAATGTTCACTGCAGCACTGTTTCCCATTGCAAAGACTTGGAACCAACTCAAATGCCCATTGATGATAGACTAGACAGGGAAAAAGTGGCACGTATACATCATGACATTCTATGCAGCCATAAAAAATGATGAGTTTGTGTCCTTTGTAGGGACATGGATGAACCTGGAAACCATCATTCTCAGCAAACTGACACAAGAACAGAAAATCAAACACTGCATATTCTCATTCATAGGCAAGTGTTGAACAATGAGAACACATGGACACAGGGAGGGGAGCATCACACACTGAGGTCTGTTGGAGGGGAACTAGGGGAGGGACAGCAGGGGGTGGGGAGTTGGGGAGGGATAACATGGGGAGAAATGCCAGATATAGGTGATGGGAAGGAAGACAGCAAACTACACTGGCATATATGTATCTATGGAACAATCTTGCATGTTCTTCACATGTACTTCAAAACCTAAAATGCAATTACATATATATATATATCTGCTTTCCTTATGGCAGTATAAATCATTAATATTTTCATTTAAATTTTACATAATGCTAAGTCTTTCCTTAGATTTCTATCAAATATCTAATAGCATGATCAACAAAATGTTTGTTGAAGGATGAGTATGTAAAAATATATAATATCAGACCTCTATATTAACATCACATTTTATATAAATACTGAATGTTCAGTTTAAAATTTTGTTTCTCTCTTTATGCTATGACTAAATCACAGGAAGTGTAATTAAGAACACATGATTTCTAAAATATTTATAAGAAAATACTTTAAAACTACAGATATAATTTAATACTACAAAGAACATGCATGTAATTAGAATATATACAAAATATTATGTCCTCTATTTTCTTTGATTGTCTTTTAGAAATTTGTATAGCAGGGGTAAAAGCAATGGTTAGTTTTACTTTTTAGTCCTTTGGGAATAATTTTTTTTTGTGTGTAGTGATTTAAAGAATCATTTTCTTTACTTACAGGACATATGTATTTAAGGATTGGATTTTATTAATTTTGCAGTAAATAAAATGACTTCTGAATTGCATACTACTATCTCATTTTAGAAGTGGACATTTTTGCTATTATCTGCCTGCTTATTTATTTTGCTTTAATTTTCCTACTCTTCTACCATCCTTTGAGAGAATCTTGCATTCTTAAGTTGGATTTATTTACTAGATCTTCAATATCTATTCTTTATCTGTGGCTTTCACATCATTTTAACTCTTCATACTTTTCTGGAAATGGCTTACCAAGATTTTCTTCCACATGACAAATTCAGTTTTTACAGTAATAACAGGTTTGCTTTTCCTGTTCCATAGCAAGCTTTTAATGGAGGTACTGAGTTGTTTCCAATATTGTTTTTTTGGTTTGCTTGATAAAATGCTTTCAGTGACAGCTTTTTCTTTCTTCCTGAGTCTCCAAGTAGATGTTCCCTCTCCTTGATTCTTCAGTATCCTTTTAATGATATCATTCTGTTATTATGACTACCTAACCTTGGGCAAGTTAACAAATTTTCTGCCTCAATTCCCTTGCAAAATGGAAGTAATTACACAATTTATTTTACAAATTTGTTATGAGGAATAAATGAGTTAAATAAACAAAACTTATTTAGAGTAGTGTTTGGAACATATTAAATGTGCACTTAAATTGGCACTTAATTTTTTTTCTTTTTTATGTACATTTGATTAAGGCTGATGACAACCCACAGAGAAATTTTTTTATAAGATCTCCTACTTTGCCTAATTTTCTTTTACATGCTGACTAAATAATCTTTTCAATTAAAACCTGGAAAGCAGGCTAATACTCCATGGTCTTAGGTCAATTCCTATTGCTCAGGACACATGCACATGTGTCTAGTATGTACAGCTTTACTGAACAAAGGTAGACTCTTAGGCCCACAGTCTTATTTTCTGATGCATTAAATCAATGGCAAAGCTACACTTTCCACTGTGGATTATAATAGGATATATTTCTGCTGCTTCCATGATATGTAATAAACAGATTTAGGGAGGAGGGTGGGGGTTTTGGCAACTCTTGATTTCAACTGAAGAAGGGGTTATAAATTAAATATTGTCATTAGTAGACAGTGTTTTTTTTTCACATTGTAAGAAATTTACTAAAATTGTACTATGTTAGGCTTTATAGTGGTATGGTTGTAATTCTGCAAAAAAAAAAAAACAGCAAAAACTAAAGTAAAAATCTGTTATTAGTCTTAGATAATTTAAGCAATAAAGCTATTAAATCATTAATTCAGGCCAATTGGATTTTTTACAAAAACTTAAAGACATTGTCTATATTGAATAAAAGGGGCAAAATTTGAAACTTTTATTTCATTTTGTCTTATGTCTAGATTTAAGGACAAAAACAATTTAAAGATGAATTAGAAGGAAAATTTCTACATAGACTATGTAAGAGAAGAGAAATAACAGCTAAATAGTGGTTAATAGGGCAAAATATGTATGAATTATGATTAGGCAACTTACCAACAGATTCAATGTATAAATAAAATCCAAGTAGTATTATTTTACTTCTCAACATACTGTTGTGGCAGACATGGACTAGCTGCTCATTAAACCTGTCACCTTTCTCCTGCCTTCCTTGTGATTAGGTGTGGCCATAGTATCGCATTCTAGTGCAACCAGGGCAGAAATGAAACAGTTTAGTGGGATAGTTGGCCCTCCATACCCATGGCTTTTGCAGCTATGGAGTCAATCAACCACGGACTGAAAATACTTGAACAACAACAAAAAAAGTATGATTGCATCTGTACTGAATATGTACAGACTCTTTAATTCTTGTCCTTATTCTCTAAAGTTATGCTATAACCACTATTTACATAACATTTACATTGTTCTAGGTAGTATAAGTAGGCTAAAGATACGCTAAAATATACAGTAGAATATGCATAGGTTATATGCAAACACTAAACCATCTTATTATATAAGGGACTTTGAGCATCTGCATTTTGGTGTCTGCAGGGAGTTCTCCAATTCTCCACAGATACCAGAGGATGTCATATAAATCCCTTACATAAGCAAATCTATTAACTGCTCCTTAGCTGTTGATACCTGAGGCAACTTCAGAAGTCCTGTGTTGATGTGAAGCCTTCATTATTTTTGATGTCTCTGATAGAGTATTTGGACAGAGTTAGTCTGCCCTACCAACGAGCAAGAAATAAAATCAGTTGTGTTAAGCCATAGGGATTTCTGGTTTCATCTGCTTTCTTAATTAAGAAATCTATATTATATGCATTTGAATGTTCATGATCCATTTATATATTTTTGTAATACTAACACAGTGACATATTTTTGTGAATGTGACTATACCAATTTTTCTGCTATTTTCCAATTGCACACAAGATCTAAAAATAAATAATCAAGTAGAGACTGCATAGTAATCATGTAAGGCTATGTAATTGAAAGGTTTTAAAGAAATGAAGACTATTAAATTTTTGGTTACCAGTCTTGTAAAATGAAACACACTTAGTAAAATGAAGCTCACTCCAGGCAAAAAGGAAAGAAGTCATGTTTTTAAAACAAATACATATAAAACCCTATAATAGTTGTGAAAGCCAAATTACCTTGAGAGAGAGAGTTCTCCATTTTTAAAACAAAATAAGAAAATGTAGTAGAGTTAACATTTTTAGAACTTAAAATGTTGATAAGTTATCTTGTTTTAAAGATGAGTTAAGGTCTTTGACTGCCCACGTCAAGTCCTTCCCTTTTCAAAAACTCCAGGACAGAGGAATCTAGACAATATTCCCACAGTCTGTGGCATTGACTGATAGGCATCTTTGTAAATATCCAGTTGGTAGCTGATCTTCAGTATTGGAGGAGGGGCATGGTGGAAGGTGACTGGATCATGTGGACAGATTTGCACCTTGCTGTTCTAGTGATAGTGACTGAGTTCTAACGAGATCTGATCGAAAAGTGTGTAGCACTTTTCCCCTCACTCTCTCTCCCTCTGTCCTGCCACCATGTGTAGATGTGCCTGTTTCCCCTTAGCCCTTCCACTATGATTTTAAGTTCACTGAGGCCTCCCCAGCCATATCTCCCATACAACATGGAGAACTGTGAGTCAATTAGGCCTCTCTTCTTTCTACATTCCCCTGTCATAGGTAGTCCTTTATAGCAGTGTAAGAATAGATTAATGCAGTATTTAACTCTTTCTTTCCTCAAATATCAAAGTTCAGATTCTATAGGCCTCTAGAAACATTCTATAGCAGTGTAGCTGCAAAATGAGCAGGAAAGTTTGGGAAGGCAAACCTGAGGTAAAACTGTGCAGAGGTAAACCTTCTGAAGACTTAGGTTTACTTCTATACAGGTGTTTTCTGTAGAATGGCACGAAATGGACACCTCAGTTACAGAAAGCTAAAGTCAGCCTAAGTCCGGTTTATTGACTCAAGTATCACACTATGAACATATTTAACTTAAATTAGGTGTATTCAGGAATGAGTGGGCTTGGATGTAGATGTCCATCACTTCACAGTTAATGATGAATTGAATTTAAGGGTTTTGATGTCTCAGACGACATTTTTTATCATCATTTTTCTCTTTTTGTTTTGTTGATAGCCTGCTACAACGCACTGATAACCTTGCTGGTTATCTCCTTATGTTAGGCAGTGAACTTCCTGACAATAAGCAGAGTCACCGCAATGTATTATTTTTAACAAAATTGCAATTAAGTGGTAAAATAGGATATGCCTCTAGATATTTTTCTGTCAAAAGTTTTATATATTATTTTAATAGATAACCTGTTTCAATTCGAGAGTATCTGTTTAAAATTATATTACTGCTATAGACACTTGTCTAATTAGGAAGAATCTTTGTGATATGTTTGTGTGTACAGTAATAGCACCATTTAAACTTTATACTGTAGACAAGGAAACAATGTCCATTGTTGCTCAAAATGAATCTGAACATGGTGTTAAATTTTCCAACTCGCATTCAGGCAATGTATATTTCTCAAAACCACTATTGTGATAGTTTCTATTTTGATTAATTTCCATGTTTTAAAAGAGTTAACGATGTTAACTGTTTTGCTGATTCATTCCACGAAAATAAAACCTCTTAAAAAAGGCATTATTTTTATTAGGGTTGTGTATACATATATATGTGTGTGTGTGTGTGTGTGTGTGTGCATGTGAATGTGTTTATTTTAATAAAACTGTTTCGTAATTCACTTAATGGTCTTCAGCTTGAATTTTCAAAAGGTATTGACTGTTAGCAAATTGATAGGAAAGTAGATAACAATGAATTAAAGGTTACTGGCAGCCTAAGACACTGTTTATCTCTTTTAAGGTAGACAGAATTCAAATTGCCATCATTAGCTGAGCAATATGCTGTGGAAAATGTGCTGGGTACTTATCAAGAGGCTCTCTCATTTGCATTTTTGCTAAATAAACAAGCTGCTCTGTTTCTTAGCTGCTCAAGAGCTGTGAATAGAAGAGAAAGAAAATAATTCAGGCAAGTAAGCCAGGGGGCATTCCAGGACTAGATTAAAGAAAAGAAAAAGTTTATCAATGAAGACGTCAGAATTGTGCCATGTGTATTTGTGATACAAAAAGATAGTCTCACACATAGTTAGAATCAAGGATGTACAAATGAATTAATTCTCCCCACATTCACCAGTACCACAAGCAAAGATAGAGGCTGTTCTTTTGATATATGATCAATACTTCAGCCTGACACTACTCTAGCTACCCTGCTGTTGCTGGTTAAAAGTTTGCCTTTCAATTAAGCAGTAAATCTTTATGGCATTACATCTCCAACAGTCAATTATTGTCTCCCTAATCTCTTGAAATTCTGAAACATTATTATTTTGCAGAATCCTTTCCTTTAGGCTCATTCACCAGCAAAATGTTTTTGTTAGACAGGTAAAGACATAGTTTTCTCCAAATAAAAACTCAAATATTAAGTAATTGTTTTATTTAGATTTTTCGGTCATTTGCCTATGTGTAAAGAATATTACACTTCTAGAGTATGTTAAGACGCATACTTAGCAAATTCCGGAAGTAGACTGATGAATACTCTCAGGAAAAAGTGCATTGTCTTGATTGTATGCCTTTAGTCCATGTCATATTTCAAAATTTTCCCCACATACACATTCCTTGGAAAAATTCTTAAATCATGCAAAACACATAAGCATTCTAAGCACGGATCACATTCAAATCTGTGTAAATATTATCATCTCCTGTCATAAAATCTCCCTGTAGATTTTTTTCCCAAATATTTTCTTTATTTTCAGAGTGTTGGTTGATGCCTAAAAACCAGAGAAGACTGTAATTCCAATTACTCAGAAGGCTAAGGCAGGAGGATTGTTTTATCATGGAGGATGTCAATATTTTAAGACAAAATACAGAGAACTTGATAGACATTTCTTTCATTTAGGGTTTTAATAATTTTAAATTTAAGAGGTCACTAAGCTAAATTAGCACATCTTCAAAACTATAGATTTTTAATTGTTTTAATAATTAGATCCACTATTGCAATAAAAAACAACTTTATCTTTTCAGAATATCAAAAGAAAATCTTTTCACTGAAAGTAAATGCAGTCTGTGTCAGTAAAATTCTACCACTATAACTGCTATTCTTCTCAATCATTTAGAATGCCAAGTGTTTCTTATTTTACTTAAAATAATTTTCAGATTAACTTGAAGTCTGAACTACTTAACTAGAATACCTGTTTGATTTTGAAAAAATAAAACATTTTTTAAAATGATTTATATGTCAAACTGGTAATTCCCATCTACCATGTTCCAGATATTTTATCATTAGATGCTCAGGTATAGAGTAGGTTAAACATGCCTGCATAAACACACTTCTAATGCATACAGACCAGCATGAAAAACAACATAGTAAAAACAAGTCTATACCTTTTTGAACTAATAATTAGCCAGCATGTAAACATACGTCTGTCTGACTTCTAAGTTTTTGGCTCTTCATTCTATAATACTAAAATCTCCCCTAGTCTTCAAACCAGTTCTTAAAACTACTAATTTCATATTATAGCATGTACAACTATTAATAATCATTTGAAAAAATCACTACTACATATTTTATTTTAGAAAACATGAACAGTTATTATATTTTTCTTTGAAATTGATATTATTTTAAATTTAACTCAACCTAATTTATCCTACCCAAAACATGAGAGAACCCTGGGTATCATAAAACTGCAAGGCTATTAATTACACTAATCCAGCTAACTGAACCTTCTTATAAACAAGCAAAGCTTAATACCATGTCTAGGGTCAACTCATCAGGTGAAATTAAGAGTTTTATTATGTGATTTGTTGTCATTAAAGCAATAAACACTTATAGTTGAACAACATTCTACAATCATGAAGAAGAAAAATAAGCCTTGACAATAAAAATTAGAGATATGGCTATATAGAAATCTTATAATTCTACGATCCTGTAACTGTGAATTTTTTAAAACACATAACTGAAATGTGCATTGCTGACTATGAAGAAATATATGCCTTTTAAATTAAGTAATTATTCTCATATTAGGTAACTAAAAATTATTGAGGTTTCTGATTTGTATATTATTTTTGCATATTAGAATAAATGTAAGGTTTAGAAAACTGATGAATATGTTGGGATAGAGTTGGAAAAATTGATTTTTGGTAAAAATGTAATGAAAAGATGTAATGAAAGTAAATGTAAAAGATGTAACGTAAAAGATGTAAAAGATGTAATGAAAATATAATAAATCATGTAGTGTCACAAGATTGGGAGACCAATGGAATGGATGAGAGACAAAAGAGAAGGAGCAAAAATTTACGTGTGTATATATGTTTTCTTAATTTTATTTATTTTTAAAAACAGATGAAAGTCTCTTTAAAAAACAAACAGGCTGGTCTTGAATTCCTGGGTTAAAGGGATACTCCCGCCTTGGCCTCCCAGTGTTGGGATTACAGGTGTGAGCCACTGTGCCCAGCCCACAAAAATTATAGACTAGAAAGGTGATAATAGATTAGAAAACAGGGTGAGCATGGTGGCTCACACCTGTAATCCCAAGAATTTCGGAGGCTGAGGCAGGTGGATAGCCTGAGGTTAGGAGTTCAAAATCAGCCTGACCAACGTGGTGAAACCCCATTTCTACTAAAAATACAAAAATTAGCTTGGTGTGGTGCAGGCACCTGTAATTCCAGCTACTCAGGAGGCTGAGACAGGAGAATCACTTGAACCCAGGAGGCAGAGCTGCAGTAGCGAAGATCTCACCATTGCATTCCAGCCTGGGTGACAAGAGTGAAACTCCATCTCAACAAAGAAGAAGAAAAAAAGAGTAGAAAATAATGTAGAGAAAATATAGTAAAAACCAGACTACAGATGTTAGTCAGGATTAAATTACAAGTAGAAACACTGACATAAGGTGTAAACAAACAGCAGAATTTTCTTAATACATATTTCATGACTTAAAACTGACTATAAAATCTTTTAAGAAATCACATTATGAAGAAAACAAAATTTATGATATAGCATAATGTTCTAATCTTTAATCAAAAGAACACATAGAACTATATCATCTAATGACCCACACAAATTCTTATCCTAACATGCTATGAAAAGGCTTACATATTGCTTTGTAATTTTAAAAGTAAATTTAGGATCTATACCTTAAGTTTGTAAATTTTTAAATGTCTTGAGTATTCTGAAATAATAATAGGAATATTCATATGCAAAACAAACATGTACTTACCATCATGATTAGGATTTCCTAGTGTCCATGGCTCATCTGAGTCAAAATGGGTATCACCTCCAATTCCTGGTCCAGGGAAGTAGGCATGTGCCAAAAATCCTCCCTCTCCATCAAAGGGAGAACTGTCCCCATGGAAACCAGACGCAAAAATAATGGTTATATCCACATCTCGTTTGCCATTTTCTAATTCACTGTAGGGAACTTCTTCAAATGTCAGAGGAGTTACATTCTGCCACACATCAAAGGCACGGCGAATAGCTTTACGAGTCTCAGGGTCTCCTACTTTTGGAGTTACGTTCTTTATACTGAAAGTCAGAAAATATAATAATGAGTATTGTTATGCATAAGCTAACTTATTACAGGTTTTGATTGATTCAGTTAAGTAAAATATTAGAGAAAATAGTCATATTAAATAGGAATAACATGTATTCATTCCTTTTGTCTCTATAGCTAGATTGTGCTACATTGCAATCATTTACTTTTCAGCAGGATAGTATTCATGTACCAAAGTTTTAAATGAAAAGATATCTGTAGAATGGTTAACAGTACAGTAACTGAATCAATCAGTCATTTTACCTTCTGGATGAGAAAGAAAAAGGCAGATTTGCAAAGTGATCAAAGAGGTGCAACAGTTTTGAGGTGAAATACAAATTTCAATTTTTTCTAGTTATAATTTTTAGAGGCACACCATTGTATCTATATACATCAATTTCAAACAATGTATTTATGCTCTTCATGATCTGTAAATACTAATTCAGCATACAGCTACTTCTTAATTTTTAAAGAAATTATCAAATACCAACAATTTCTGATATTCTATTGTTTCTTATTAATTCGTTCTGGTTAAAAATATACTGTGAGTAAACAGCTATTTAATACAAAGATTTAACAATTATATGGATTTAAAGAAGTAACTTGGACATTATGTACTTTAGTTTGTCCTGATGCTAATAACAAATGGATTAAATAACTATAAATGTTGTCCTTGATTCATTTAGCACTAATCAGATGTTTTTTTCTCAGTGTTTTTTCTAATCAACAAAAATGGATCTAGTATGTGTATTTTTTTATATTATAGCACTATAAATTCAAACCATTAATGTAAAAAGCAATGGATATATTTCATAGGAGTCAAAAATAAGTTTCAGATCCATTCAACTAATAATAAAGTTACACTAACAAAATATTTTCGACTCTTTTTTTTCTTACTTAGAGATAGGATCTCATTGTATTGTCCTGGCTGGCCTTGAACTCTTGCACTCAAGCAACCCTCCAACCTCAGCCTTTCAAGGAGTTGGGATATAGGAAGTAATCACCATGCTCAGCTAATAAATAAAATATTTAATTACAAAAAAGAGGATGCCATATTCAGGTGATACATATTAAAATGTAATCATAAAAGAGAACTGAAAGTGATGGTTAAATTATGGCATTTCTAATGCATGTCATTGTATACATAGGATTCAAAATTTTTTGACCTTTTAAGACTTTTTATCGGCATGGAGAAACTTGTAGTATTAATATGCATATTATATTTTTAACCTGATTATATGTCAATACAATTACAAATATTAGGCAGGAATTACATAAACTAATAATGGTATTAATTGAGCATTTACTATGAGCCAGAGGAGCACTTTATAATATCTTTTTTAACCTCCTGAGTAACTCAATGAGATGACTATTTGTATCTATTTTACCAAAAGCGCTGTGGAGATTTATAAGAATTTAGAGCAAAACCTCTAAGTGGCAGGGCTGGGTTTTCAATCCAAACATGTGGGCTAAAAAATCTATTGTCTTAAACCCTACATTAGACCACACACTAAGATAAAGTTATCACTATTTTCTAATAAATATCTAGATCATATTTACATTATTTGGTGGTAAATATCATTCATTGCATACAAAGGAAATAAGGTTATAAACCAAGTGGAAATAGAGTGCAGGCAAGAAAGAAGAAATGGCAAGTGAAAGGCACTGAAGTGACGATATTCTTGTCAGGTTCAAAGAACAGCAAGGCAGCTGGTATACTTTGGTCACAGGGAGAGAGCAGGTGTCAGGATGTGAGGTCAGAAAGTTAGAACGAGACCAAATAAGGTTGACCCCTGTAGGCCACTCTAAAGAGTTTGGATTTTGCTCTGAGAAGGGAAAAACTGGAGCATCCTGAACAGAGACATGACCTTTGACTAATGATTTAATAAATGACTTGAGCCATTACGTGGAAAATATATTAATGTGGGGCAAGAGTTGAAGCAGGGAGACACATCGGGAACTATTGCAAAAATCCAGGTGAGAGATGATGATGCTTTGGACCAGGATGGTACCAGCAGAGATTTTGAGAAGTAGCCGTATTTTGGATATATTTTGAAGATACATCTCCCAAGATATACTGATGGATTAGACATAGGCTATGAAGGAAAAATTAAGAGCTGAGGAAGATAGCGTTTCTTTTTTTTTGACTCGAGGCAAAGGATGGACAGAGCAAAAGAATTAATGCCTGTTCAGGGAGAAGGCTATGCAATATTTTGTTACTGTTTTGTTTGTTTGCTTTAACTTTATGTCATATTCAGCATGGTGCCATAGGCTATTGTTTGAGGAAGAATAAACATCTACACTGAGATAGCACAGACATTTGTCTAGCTTGCTAGTCTCTAAATTTGCTGTCTAATGGCTAAAGAAACATGCAAGGTAATATAACACTGAATTTGGTCTAAATTAATTTTCCTAGTAGTCTTCTATTTTCTATGCACCTTGTGGGATTTCAGAAGTCCCTCAGTCGGCTGATATTCCTATGACATTACTGAAAGATCTTACTACGTAATTGGCACTGTTCCAGGTGCCAGAGATAACAGCTGTGAGCAAGGTTCTGCTCCCATAGTGCTTATACATTCTAGTGATAAGAAATAAATAGCCAGGCACGGTGGCTCAAGCCTGTAATCCCAGCACTTTGGGAGGCCGAGGCAGGTGGATCACAAGGTCGAGAGATCGAGACCAACCTGGTCAACATGGTGAAACCCCGTCTCTACTAAAAATACAAAAAATTAGCTGGGCATGGTGGCGCATGCCTATAATCCCAACTACTCAGGAGGCTGAGGCAGGAGAATTGCCTGAACCCAGGAGGCGGAGGTTGCGGTGAGCCGAGATCGCGCCATTGCACTCCAGCCTGGGTAACAAGAGCGAAACTCGGTCTCAAAAAAAAAAAAAAAAAAAAAGAAAAGAAATAAATAATAAACAGAACAAAAAAATAATTACAGAGGAGATGATAAACAGGATTTCAATGGCAGAAGGAGCCAAAGATGCCTAGCACTGACTTTCCAGCCAGAGGGAATGGTAAGGAGACCAAACAAATGTGGCCAGTTTAGAGAACAGCACTGCTCAGTGATGGATGGGGATACAATGGGATTAATGGATGAGGAGATAAAAATGGGAGTAATCAAACATTTCAAAGTTCACATAAGAGAAGATAGAGAATAGGACTCATGTGATAGCTATGGAGATATGAAGAATTAGTTTCAATATATGTTCTGAGAGAATTGTTCATGGGGATTGGTGATGGATTTGACATGTAATGGAGAAATTGATTTTGATTTCAAATATGGAATACTCTTATAATACAGAAATAAAATCATATTTGTATGGTTTGTAAATATATAATAGTTTTGAGAAAAATGAAGCAAAATAATATAATAAAAACTAATATATGTGGAGTATTAGAAATCTCTTTGCTCTGTATACACTATTAAAGTAAAATAACTTCCAGTGTGTGTTCTCAGTTGTAATGGAGTCATTCATTTAAAAACAAGAGGAGCTAAAGGATTAATATATTGTAAAAATAAAAAATACTCAATATAGTACTATTATATTAACTAATATATTGTAAATACTCAAATTCATCTGGCAATTTAGGTACCTGTCCCATTGGCCATTTATCACACAAAATAACATTTTGGAATTTAGATTTCTAGGAGAAAAATAACTTACTCTAAGTCCATTTTAGTAATATTCAACAATTGGGAAATACAGATCTATTTGATAAAAGTTATATTACTCAATAAGCTTCTATCACTGTCATGAAAAAAAGTTAAACCAAACACAGTTTGGAATTAATGAATTTATTCAACAACTAACTTTTCAACCACTAAATAAATGCATAAATAGTCTCTAATTTAACCTAAGTGAATAAACATTTTTGGTTTAAATACTTCCAAAAATGGAAATAACTCATATAATGTATGATTTAACTTTCCAATCATTTTAAACACTAGGTTTTTCTGAAAGCCTTTAACAAGTTGAGAATCACTGGAAATTTCCCCCTTAAATACTCTCGCTACGATGTTGAGAATGCTTATCTCTAATCCTAAGTTGTTCCACATGCAGAGTACTTTCCAGCCCCTTAAATTTTGACTGCTTTTTGAGAAGAGTACATTAATTTTCCAAGAAGCAGCCAAAAGTGTGGTAGCCAGAAAAGAAAATTGTGTATTGGGTAAGGCTTGGCCAAAAACCAAAGAGAAAAATTAGCATCACCACTGCTTTGTATATCAAAGTAATCTGGTCATTTTAGCTTTTTCTGGGTCACATTATACTATTGGTTTATAATGAGTTTGCTATCAAATAAAACTTAGATTCCACCACTCCCACTCCAACTCCTGTCTACACATTGTCAGGATACAGTTCAGCTATCCTTTCCATGAATAGTTATTTTTTTGAGCTTAAATGTCAGATTTTATATTTTCTGTAAATACAGTTAGAAAAAAGGAATAGCAAATGATTACATAATGTTTTGTATACACCAGGCAATTTCTTAGCACCTTACATACATTAACTTTCAAATGCAATATACTTTTCTCTCTAACTTTAAATAATCTTGTCAGAGCACTCTCAACCAATTTCTGCAATTCGTCCAGTAAATTAAAAGAAGTAAGATAAAAATTGGCATTGATTAAACACTAACCATACTTTAAGCATTATGTTACATTTAAAATTTTTTCCATTATCTTACTTTTCCCCAAGCTTTATGAGGTAGTCACATGGTTTGGCTGTGTCCCTACCCAAATCTCATCTTGAATTGTAGTTCCCATAATCCCCATGTGTCTTGGAAGGGACACGGTGAGAATCATGGGGCTAGGTTTTCCTGTGCTGTTCTCTTGTTAGTGAATATATCTCATGAGATCTGATGGTTTTATAAAGGATGGTTCTTTTATGAAGAGCACATGCTCTCTTGTCTGCTGCCATGTAAGATGTGCCTTTGCTCCTCCTTTAACTTCTGCCATTATTGTGAGGCCTCCCTGTGGAACTGTGAAACTATTAAACCATTTTTCTTTATAAAGAAAGAGGGTTTCTTTCTTTCTTTTTTTTTTTTTTTAATAGCAGAGACTCACAGTTTATAAAGAGCAAAAGCCTCTGAAGCAAAGAGAAGGAAAAACTCCCAACATCCCAGCCTTAGGATTGTAGGGTGGAGAGACAGCTCTTTAAGGAAGAATTTCTAGAGATATTTAAAGACAGGAGGAGACAAAGGAAAAAAAGAATTCTAGAAGAAATTCAGCTAAAACCAACATTAAATGCAAACTCCTAACTAGATAAACAGAAAAGCTCATACCAAAGGATTATTACCTCATTTACTATTACCCAGTACATTCCCACTTTCAACAAGAAATTACAGCTGTTCTATTGCTTGCTTTGCAAAAGGCAAGAGAAAACAGAATCTGAAGAGATACAGAAAGCAACAGAACCAGAGTCAGAGATGGCCAACATTTTGGAAGTTTCAGAATGAGAATTCATAATAACTGATTAATAGGCAAAGGGTTCTAATGAAAAAAGTGGACAACATAAAGAAAACTCATGGATAATATAACCAGAAAGATGGAAACTCTAGGGAAGAATCCAAAAGAAATGTTAGAAGTAAAAAGAACAGAAATGAAGAATGCCTTTGATGAGCTCATCATTAGCTTAAACATGGCCAAGGAAAGAATCTGTGAGCTGTAAGATATGTCAATAGAAATACTGCAAATTGAAATAAAAATTGAAATCAATGTCTAATACATAAATTTAATTTTTATATAGTTGTTTAATTCTTCTGTGATTAATAGGTCATTGAAAATTGAGTCTGTTTATTGTTAAGATTTTTCTTACTCACCTTATGTGTGAAGTTCTGCATAGCCTCACCTATTTCCTATATTCCAACTTTTATTCTTGTGAGAAAAAATTATATTTTTTTGGTGTAAAAAGTTGATTTTCTTTTCTTACCTAATAAAGAGCTTGTGTCAATTTGTAAGCATGTAAAGTTTATCACGGAGTATAGCCTCATGTAAATTATTTTTATATGTTCCCCTTTAAATTTTTCAGTATTTCTGGCTGTTACCGGATATTTCACTTTGAATTAAAGAGAGAGCTGTGATAGAGATTTGATAGGTTGTATCTAATCTCTATGTCACAGTATAATATTAGTTGTGCATTTTTTAGTAAATGCATTAAAGCAGAAAAAAAAAGAGAGAGAATGAGAGAAAGAAAAGAATGATCAAGAACTGGGGAAACAATACACACAATGAAAATACTAGGAGAAGAGAGAAAAACTTTAAGTAACAATGGCTGAGGATGTCCCAAAATTAATAGCAGAAGCTACACCCTATACCTGGGAAACTCAGGAAACATGAAACAGAGTAAATATTAAAAAAAAAATCTATACCTTAGCATATCACATTCAAAGAAGAAAATCAAAGACAAAAAGAAAACCCTGGAAGAAGCTAAGAGGGGTGAAATACCTTATCTGTAGAAGAACAAAAACAGTAATTTTATTAAAGCTCTATTCAAAAACCATGCAAGCAAAAAGAAAGGGGTTTGAAATATTAAGTGTTCAGATAATAAAACCACGAGCCTAGAATTCTGTATCCAGTCAAAAGTGGAGTGAAAAAGTGACTTCTCAGACAAATAAAAACTAAAAACACTTCTTGTTCATAAAATTGCCTTGCCAAAAAGCAAATGTAAGAGAATTTCTTCAGAAAGACGAAAAATGATGTTCATCAGAAATGCCTATCTCTTTAAAAACGATTACCAGGGAAGAAATAAACAAAGGTAAAATAAAATATTTTATTATTCTTATTTTTAATTGATTAACAATAACTATTCAAAATAATAACAGAAATAATGTACTGGGTTATTATAGCACATGGATAAATAAAATGAATGATGAGAATATTATAAGGGACAGAAGAATTAAATTGGAAACTGTTACGAGATACCCGTAATACCTGTGAAGTATTATAGTGTTATGTGAAAGCAGACTTAGATTACTTGCACATATATATTGCAAGCCCCAGGGTCACCACTAAAATAACTATAAAAAGGAGGATAATTGACATGGTAAGAGAAAATGAAAACACGTAAAATGGTCAACTAAAACCAGAGAAGGCACTGAAAGAGGGGAAGACAAAAACAAACATAAAAAAACCAATAGCAACAGCAAACAGTTACAACTATTATAGGTATTAATCCAACTACATCAATAGTCACTTTAAATGTGAATACTAGGCTGGGTGGTGGCTCATTCCTGTATTCTCAGCAGTTTGGGAACCCAAGGCAGGCGGATCATCTGAGGTTGGGAGTTTGAGACCAGCTTGACCAATATGGAGAAATCCAGTCTCTATTAAAATACAAAATTTACTGGGCACAATGGTGCATGCCTGTAATACCAGCTACTTGAGAGGCTGAGGTAGGAGAATCACTCGAATCCGGGAGGTGGAGGTTGCAGTAAGCTGAGATCACACCATTGCACTCCAGCCTAGGCAACTAGCAAAACCGCGTCTCAAAAAAAATAAAAATAAAGTGAATATTAAATATGCCAATAAAAATAGCACAGATTAAAAAAAAAACAAAATGAAACAAAAGCAAAAAGCAAGTCCTACTACATATTTCCTGCGAGAAACCTGCCTTAAGTATGAGAACATAGATAAATTAAAAGCAAAGGTATAGAGACAGATATATTATCTTTACGCACATTAAAAAAAACTAGGTTATCCATATTAATTTAAGATAAAGCAAATTTCACAGCAATGAAAATTATCTGGGATAAAAAGTCATTACACAATGATAAAGGTCTCAACTTTCCAAGAAGATATGACAAAACATAATGTGCAAGTGCCTAACAACATAGCAAAAAAATACGTTACAAAAATTGATAGAACTGCAAGAGAAAAATGCATAAAGCACTACTGTAGTGGGAGACTTCCAATATCCCTCTATTTGATATCAAAACCAAATAAAGATACTATAAAAAATAAGAACTATGAATCAATAACATTCATGAACACAGATGTAAAAATCCTAAAAAAAAATCAGCAAACCAAGTACAACAATCTATAGAAAGAACTGTACATTATGTCAAATTGAGATTTATGCCACCTATGCAAGGCTGATTCAAGATTTGAAATTCTATCAGTGTAATATTTCATATCAAAAGGCAAAAGAAGAAAATTCGTATCATCATATCAACACATGCAGAAAAAGGATTTGTCAAAATCCAACACCCATTCATAAAATATACATTTAGCAAACTAGGAATAGAGGGGGACTTCCTCTACTTGATGAACAACATCTAATAAATAATCTACAGTTTAGAACACTTGAGGTTGAAGAACTATTCGTATTTCTCCTAAGATCAGAAAAGCCAATGAGGTCCATTCTTACCACTTGTATTCAACACTATACTGGAAACACTAGCTAATGTAATGCAACAAAAAAAAAAAAAAAAAAAAAAAGAAAAAAAAAAAAAAGAAAAGAAAAGAGGCAGATTAGGAAGAGAAAAATATATGCAACTGTCTTTGTTTACAGATTATAGCATCCTCTACTTCTAAAGTACAAAGAATTAGCAACAAAAAATCTTCTAGACTAATAAGCAATTATAGTAAAGTTTCAGGATAGAAGGTTAATATACAAAATTCAATTGCTTTTCTATATGCTAACAAATCAAATTTTATATGAAAATCTTTTCAAATCTTATATCTTTTATTTCCTTTCCTTCTTTACCTCTATAAGTAGTTGCTGAATAGAGGAAAGGCAGCAGACATTTGTTGTTCCTTACAGATTTTTCTAACATTTTACATTAATTACATGTGAACTATATAACAAAAATGTATTTATTTTCATAGGTACCATTTTTCTGTGTAACAAAATGTACTTCTTTGCTTTGATTTCTACTTATCAAAAATGGATGGTAAAATTCCTTGGCCACTGCTCTGTATCTATTAATCAGATGAATTTTCTCATTTAATAGTCTATATTACTGCTAAGACAGAAGTTCAACATCTCTCTACTTGACCTACATGCTCATATGCCTCCTAAATTTCCTAATTTCCCTCTATTTTTGGTTTTTAGGTTTCTTCCCTTTGTTTCAGCTCAACAATGCTTTTAAGATATGTTTTAGTTTTAAAAATCTAATATAACTCATACAAGTTTTACCCTAATTGACAGTATATTTTAGGCTTTCTACTCTACTATGTGATCAGAAAAATAATCAATCATTCTTCATTGAAGTCTACAAACGCCTTTCAAGATGTATCCCTGAGCTGAGTGTGGTGGCTCACTCCTATAATGTCCATACTTTGGAAGGCTGAAGCAGGAGAATCACTTGAGCCCAGAAGTTCAAGACCAGCCTGGGCAACATGATGATAAAACCCCATCTCTACAAAAAAAAAAAAAAAAAAGGTAAAAATTAGCTGGTGGTATGTGCCTATAATTCCAGATACTCAGGGGGCTGAGGCAGGAGGATCCCTTGAGCCTGGGAGGCAGAGTTTCTAATGAGCCAGGATCACACCACTGTACCAGGGCCTGGGTGACAGAGTAAGGCCCTGTCTCAAAAAAAAAAAAAAAAAAAAAAAAAAAAAAAAAAATTCATGTTTTCCTCTCAGAAAGCACTATGTCACCACTAATTTCACTTATAGTAAAAAGGTCACTAGACAGGATACATAAATATTATAGGTATTGGGAAAATATCAACTGTATTCCATGGGAACTTATTGGTATAATATTTTCTTAATTCTGTTTTAGAAACGTAGATCACAGAGATGATAAAACATACGTGCAGTAAAAAAATCTTGTGAGCAAATTTAAAGGATGGTGACTACCACCTTCATGGGCTTGATCTAAAGCTGCTTCATCTTTGATTTTTCTTATCTGCAGAAATAATTAAAGTAAGTAGTATAAGACAATAATCTAGGAGCATGTTATGTGAGAAGATAGCATAAGAATATAAAATAAGATGAAAATGTGTTCCCAGGCCAGGCGCTGTAGCTTGTGCCTGTGACCTCAGCACTTTGGGAGGCTGAGGAGGACAGATCATTTGAGGTTAGGACTTTGATACCTGCCTGGCTAACATGGGGAAATCCTGTGGCTACTAAAAATACAAAAGTTGGCCAGGCATGGTGGTGCATGCCTGTAATCCCAGCTACTAGGGGGGCTGAGGCAGGAGAATCGCTTGAATCTGGGAAGTGGAAGTTGCAGTGAGCTGAGACTGTGCCACTGTACTCCAACCTGGGTGATGAAGTGAGACTCTGTCTCCAAAAAAAAAAAAAAAAAAAGTGTTTCCAGAATAACTAAAATAAGTTCAAGTGACATGTTCCAGTTATATTGGTAGAAAACCAATATATCGAGGCTTTAATTTTATCTTTAACCATACACAAAGGGTTTACATGAAGAATAAAGATTATAAAATTATAATTTTTATTCACATAATCTGACATAGATGATTCCTGATATTCTACCCTCTCCCCAAAGTACCTTTCCTCTTCTCCTGCCCACTGGTTTAACAAGTTCTTTCTCTTTCTATGGGTTTTTGTTGAAAAGTTATTTCTTTAGGGTCATCTCATCTTGTTTTCTAGAATGGGTTGGATGACCTGGTTTACATTTCTCTTGCATCCTGTCCTTACTTTTTATAACAAGCATCATACTTACATGACTGTTCAACTTCTCATGAATGTAAATTCCATGAGGACAAACAGGATCCTCATGTATTATTTCTTGCTACATCTCCAGGCCCTAGCATTGTTCTTTGCTCATACTGGGACTCAATAAGCAGTCGTTCAATTAAAAAATGAATAAATGTGATGACCTATTAGTAACAATTGTCACTCTAGGTTGGAAAACACCTTCTGTTATTGAAGATAGAACCACTTGCATAATTAAGAAAAAGATTAAATGCAAAATGGTTAGACTGATATTAAACACTGATTGATAAATTCAATATTTTGTTTAAATGGCAGTTATTTACCTATTTTATTCTTTGATTATTTTAGAGATTATAAGTATTTGCCAAAGAATGTAATATGTTAGAATATTCATCTTAAAGTCACTCATAATATTGGCACTTATTCAAGATCCTGAAATAGTTCACAAAAGAGCCCAAGTGTTTCAAAAACTATCTATGTGGTATCTAATGAACAATTACTCTCCTCTCAACTGCAATTTTAAGTCTCTTACATTAACTTATATCTCTCTCTATAAACATGTAGTCAATGTGCAGAGGATACTATGTGTCAAAACAAATAGTAATGAAAAACGGGGAAAAGGGGAGATTAGTCATGAGTTCTTATACCTGTAAGTGATGTGCTTGTGCTGCCACTTCTGTCCTGTTAATGCATATCGTTTTCGACGAATATGAAATTTGGAGCTACCTCTTGTCTGGTCAGGTACACCACATCGGGGCTTCTTCATCCAGCTGCAAAAAAGGAGCAGTATTTCCAGTTATTTACTAACAACCCTAATCATTAAACTGAAAAGGTAATCAATTAAGAGGTTCATCCAAGACAGTGATGATGAAAACAGCAAACTACAAAGTAAAGAGAACACTCAATTGTCTTGCACTTTGAATCTAAGTAGAGAGCATAGTTTTTCCTTAAGTATCAAGAATCACTGGTTTACTATTTGGATCCTTTAGATAATTTTCTTCTAATTCATTTCGAGATAACTGTAGACAGAGGTACTCTAAAGCTTCTAAAAATTTACCGTTAACAAGATATATAATCTTGGGCAAGTTTTTAATTCCTAGTGTTACTTATAAAATGCCACTACAGAGTATTCTACCTTTAAGATTCAAAAATTATCCTAATCTATTACCTGAATTTAAATCCCAGGATTCAAAAGGTTATATGCTACCCTGTTCTAACTCACATAGCAGTCAACTATTCAAATAACATGTTCATTTCTCCACCTTTTCTTCTTTACATATGATCATTATTTCATTTCCAAGTAGCAGCCACTTGCTTTGAATATTTGATAACAAAATTCAAGGCTTAAAAGATATTTTTCTCAATATGAGGTTTTGCATTAAGGTTTAACATATTTAAATTAGAAAAGGAAACACTTTTAATTTTTGAATCTTAATACATATACAGATAGAATAGTCTAACTACTCTTCTAGAGACCCTCACTGGACCACTGTCACATTTTCTATTTATTCTTGTATCTTACCCAAGTAGACAGATTTTCATGATTTTGGGTACTTTTTTTTAATGCCTTATAAAGTGACTTTACTGTTTATTAGCCCATTTATTTTAATAATTACAAAGGTAAGGCCAAATCTTCATAGTACTACATGGTTCAGAAAGTAGAAACAAACAAACAAAAAATTTTGGAGTATTTACCTTATAATTTCTATATTTTTTAAATGGAAAAGGAATGGTCATAGAAATGACTAAGTCATTTACATGTTAAGTAATATACACATGAAGTAATTTACATGTTATGCAACAAAATCGAATAATCTTTTACAAACATAACAATAACTTCCTGCAACAGTGAAAGAACAACTTTTATTTCTTAAGAAAGATGGCACTTTTCCAGTAAACATTAAAAGATTCTGCTTTCTTATTATGACCCCAGCAATGTAGACCAAGTGGTTACCAGATTTAACAAATTCCATTCTAGCTGAAATGCATTGTAGAGTTACTTCAGAAAATCATTCTTTCCCTTTATTAAAGTCCCCAAACTAATAAAGACATCTTGTAAGTGCAAAATTCTAAGAGTCTACCCAGCCCTATGGGACTAAACTCTCTGGAGGTGAGACCAGGGGCCCCTCATTTTTAACTAACACTTCCAGGTCATGCCTAACACACTGAATTTGAGAGACATTTCACTACACTGTAAAACACTTAGAAGGAATTTGGTATTGCAAGTATCTTGCACAACTCCTAGCATAGAAGAAATATCAAGTAAATATTAATTGACTAGATGGATATGGTTATTTTTATTGTGTAACAGTTTAAGATCTAGATACCGATTCAACTAATAATTATTAATAGCATGTCTATGATGATTTAAATTGCTTTTATATATAGGTATTAATTATATTCTCAAAAAATTATCCCTAAGGTAGGTTACTTATCTTGACTTATCTCATTGAAAGTACTGGGAGGACAAAGAACATGTAATTCTGAAATATGAGTATGTTTACCTAATGTGGGATATGGCTACATTCACATTTAGCTAAGAAAAACATTTAAGTCAACCACCTGTGAAAAAAAATTGAAATGGATAGCTGGATAAAATTTGAAACAATAGAATTAACTATTATCAAAATAAAATGTACTTTCAATGAGGGTATAGTCTCGCAAATTACTTTAGTATGTATAAAATTGAAAAATGAAGGCAGTAATGTCATGCTTTTGTTGGGGCCAGTAGAAGTTTTCTTTGTGAAGTGTGCATCTTCCAAAGAACAGATATTTTAGGGAGGAATATTAGGTTCCTATGCTAAAAGACATCTCTGCTGAATCTCTTATATAAGTCTTGGGCTTTTGCCCACTTTATATAGTTGTTTGCTTGGATTCTAACTATTCGTTCATTTACCTGTCTCATCCTGATTTGTTCACCCTACAATATTTTTGAGCTTTTACAAAATGCTAAGATATTAAAAGAAAGTATGGATTAAAAGGTGAAGAAAGAAAGAGGCTCTTCCTTACTGAGCTCATAACACACAGGTAAGACATGCACAATTTTAAAAGTACAATATAATGGGGTAAGTGCTCTCACACCTCCATCTAGACATCCTGTCATCATCTCTAATGTTATATGTAATACAAAGAAAATCATGATATTCCTGCTCCAAACTTACACCAATTTATCTGATGCCTCATCTCAGCTGAAAGCCTTAACATCTTTTAAAGCCCATACCGGATATCCAGGTACAATCTTCCGCTACTCTCTCCTCACTTCCAGTCAATAACAGTCTAGTTTCTTCTACCCTCAAAATGTCTCTTTCACTCTCAACACTTAGTTCATTTTCATGACTAACAATGCATTTTTCCAAAGCAAAGGCGTGCTCTCTACATGTTCTGAGCATGATGTGCCTTTGTAGAAAGAATCTTCTTCATGCCTATTTAGCAAGGGTGTTTCCTGTCCTCCTTCTTTTCAAAATCCCCTAGAGTTTCTAAAGAGCCAAGCCTCTTCTGCCCTTGTATGCAATGACCTCTGTCTAGAATACATTTTGCACCTTGTTTACCCTGAGAATCCTAATTATTATTAATATTCAACTCACATAGATATGGTTTACCACCCCAATACAGCAGGTCTTATGTGTATCCTGATTTGTATGTGTCTGTCTCTATCAACCACTGACCTGTGAGTGAGGGTAGAGAGCCCAGCATGTGGTCAGTGCCTAGTGAAGTTGCCAATAACAAACATGAAGCAAATGAACTAAGTCTATATGTCTTGTTGCATATACTGGTCATTTCGACAACCCGACATATTTCGTGGACTTCTAACTTTTTCCAACTCTGTGCCTTGAAAAAATGATTATTGTAGAGATATTATGTGGACACTTATATAAAGCAAAATCATGAAGTAGATGATTTACACATAAGAAATAAGCATAACATATACAATTTAATATCAACTAATGATTTAATGAAAGTAACTCTGAATGAAAATTGGTCAAGTTGAGAATACTCTATGTTAACTTCACCAATATTTGTATCCAAATATGCTGGCACAGACATATTAGTGGGTGTTATCTTCTCAAAGTACATAAAATATCACAAATACAATCAAAGCACATCACACTACTGAACATGACACAGAATCTGAGCTAAATTGATCTTCAGGCTTTTGTATATCACTTGGAACATTTTGTATATGACTGGAAACATTTTAATAAGCAGGCAGGTTCTTTCTTATAGAACTTTTAAAGTTCCCAATGGATATAAAGAATGGTCAGTGTTTAACAGGACTCATCAATGCATTAAATGTTGTCTAATATTAAATGCAAAACTGGCATGTTAATATTATTATTCAGTCACAGTCCAGGAGTCAGGTTCATTTCCAGTTGCCCAAATAGATAATATGAATTTATTAGGCACTAAAATGTTAGTAGCATTCAAATTTCAGTTTGATAAATCCCACATATACCTGTTAACACAAAAAGCAGGCATATATAACTATGACTATCTACATATAAAGTTAATATATAAGTGTAATATATATATATTTGCTTATTACCAAATATACTGGCAACTTGGCAAAATCTAGTTACCACCTTTTTTAAAAAAGCTTTCAATAACATACTACTTCAGGCAATACTTTTTTGTGACAGTGTCACTGGTTAAACATAGTTACTTTTTCAGTGTGTCAACACACAAATCATATAACTGTGCTTTTTCTTTTTCTTGACTGACTCACTTGTGAGAAATTTTAAGTTGACATCCCAAAGAAGACAAGACATGGGGAAGGAGCCCTGCAGCATGGGGTAGGCAGTTAACAGTAAAAGGCATTTTGTAATTATCAAGGTGTAAATAACAACATGGCTTCAGTTTTCATAAATATAGTACTGATTTTTAACACTGATTTAATTTTTAAGAAACTAGAGAATTTTAAAATTAGGTGGAAAGATCATTAATGTCTTCATTTAAGTTAACTCAATTTAAAAAGAAAAAAAAATGTCTAGAATCAGTGCTCTTGAGAGGAGTATAAAAACTGAAAGCAGAGATCCTGGTGCCAAACTGCAGAGTTACCACACTGGCTCCACTCACTGACTCACTAGCTCTACAATAATTGTCAGGTTACTGTTTCTTTTTATGTTTCAGTTTCCACATCTATAAAAAGGAGATGATAATATGACCTCTATTTTAAATAATTAAAACATTTTGAACACTTAAAATAGTGTCTAGCAGACAGTAACTATTATTATTTTACAAATATCAGGAAGTAGTTGTACCGCTGGTAGTAGTGGTAGAAGCAGCAACAGCAGCAGCAGCATACAGTATCAGTGTGCTTCACCTCCCTTTGACCTGTATGTATGTTATTTAAAACAGGGATCTTTTTGATACTTTGATATTAGAAACGTAAATAAGCAGCTTCACTGTCCCCTGTTTCATGTAAATAAAGTAGCCAGAAGCTTCTAAACAGTTTGCTGTACAAACACACACACACACACACACAACACAACACACACACACACACACACACACACACACACTATCTGAAAGTGTCCATTAGCTTCAGCAAAACATATTTTTAAAAACTATTTAATAAGTTGGGCATTTATGTCAAACACACAAGACCGCTGACTGCATGACTCTAAGAGGTGTCCTTACGTTATAGTCCGTGCACCAGGTATCCCGTGGTGGCACTGCAAGAAGGCAGTGCTTCAACAAAATACAAAGTAAACACCATCCCTTGCAGCTAGAGCTCTGCCGCACAGTGGCTCTGTGTACATACTCCTATCTTTACCAAGAAAAAAAGAAAACAACTGCCAAATACATATGTTGTACTTTATCAGTAAGTGTTCTAAGAACAATATTCACCAGCATAATATGTTAAATAAGTTTCCATTCTCCATACTTTTTCAAGTTTTAAATAAAAGTAAAAGTAATATTTGCTATTTATAGTAGTCCCTAAATATCCTTCTAGAAATTTTTAAATATGCTTATTTTAATTACTTTTTAAAAATCCTTAGATTTTGTTTATATTCATAAGTCAAGTCCAGTTGTCATGGGAAGATTTTTAAAAGTAAATTAACTTAGGGCTAAAAATGTTGCAGCTGACAGCTCACTCTAGTCTAGAGTTTCTTTTTTCTGCAGACTCATTAACTGCCTGCATAACCACACAGATTATTCACAAGATTGAAATGGCAAAGTTAAAGTACCTAAATACCTGAGCAAGAACAAAAGTGTATTAAGCCACCATGATTTCAATGTGAACACAAGTTCAGTTAGTGTCAGCTCTTACTAATTCTTTGAACTTTTTACTTTCAGAATAGGAACCTAAGGTCCCTGCTTACTAGCTATCAACTTTCCTTCTGCTGCCACTAGAATGAGGACTGACCCATCCTATGATGTGACAGTGTTTTAATGCTATGAGTATTTTCAGAAATAAAAAAAAAGAACATAAATTGCTCAAGAATATATATTTTATATCCAAGTTGAAAAAGAAGATAGACAGTATTCTCTTGGCCATTTAAAGAATAATAATCATAAAACATATTGATAAGCCAAAAATGTTGACGTTCTTGGTATATCTAAATAGGCATTTTATTTATCAAATTAAGAATTCAAATATCACTATAGTTTCATCGAAATGACTTGAAAAAACTACTTATTCAGTCTTAAATAAATTTTAATTAGGTTAAATTTCTGTAAAGTGAGATATCATCCTACCCCAGTTAAGCAAGCTTTTATCGAAACGACAGGCAATAATGAATGCTGATGAGGGTCTAAAGAAAGGAGAATCCTTATACACTGCTTATGGAAATACAAATTAGTATAACCACTATGGAGAACAGTATGGAGGTTCCTTAAAAAACTAAAAATAGAACTATCATATGATCTAACAATCCCACTGCCACAATAGCTAAGGTGTGGAATCATCTGAAGTGTCTGTCAATGGCTGAATGGATAAAGAAAACATGGTATGTTTAAACAATGAAATATTATTCAGCCATAAAAACTAAAATCCTTTCATTTGCAGCAACATGGATAGAATTGGAAAACATTATATTAAGTGAAATAAGCCAGGCACAAAAAGACAAATGTTGCATTGCATGTTCTCATATATGTTGGAGCTAAAAAAAAAAAAAAAAGAATACAAAAAACCTGATGGAGACAGAGACTAGAATTATGCTGCCAGAGTCTAGGAAGGATAGTAGGAAGGTAGGTATAGTAAAGAAGGGGCAGATAATGGGAACAAAATATAGTTAGGTAGAATGTATAAGATACAGTAGTAAATGGCACAATAGGGTGACTACAGTTAAAAACAACTTATTGTATATTTAAAACTAAAAGAGTAGGATTGGAATAACCCTAACATGAATAAATGGCAAATACTTGTAGTTATAGATACCAAACTACCCTAATTTGATTATTATGTACTATATGCCTGTATCAAACATAACATGCACCCTATAAATATATTATATATCCATAATAATTTTAAAAAGTTAAAAAAGAAATATTTCCCCAAGGACACTTGAGTGCATGCCACTGTGTACGTAAAAAAAAGATAAACTAATATGAAAAAATTACTATTAAAATTATAAAACATAGCAGACTCATTTTATTATCTTGCTATTTTTTTGTTTCCTTGCTAAATAGATACAGTTTATGTGTAATATAGATTGTTCCATTCATCAAGAAATTTAAGGGAACTTGCTTATAAAAATTAATTATGCATCTATAAAAGAATCAGTAATGAACTCATTCTGTGGGAGGGAGTAAGTATTATGATCTCTAACACATTTGTTAGTTAATATCAAAGCAATGTAATATGCCATTTAAGATCATACCTTAATTTATTGCTTGAAAATGGTTATAATTTCTTCAATTTAATATAGGGATTACTGCAATTGTCATTACTTTTAATTACCCAATAATTACAAATTCAAAGCATTACATGTCTATCTGCCAAAGGAGGATATAATTATTTAATTTAAAAACAATTGATCTTGACAAGAGTCTAAAATTATATAAGAGTTTAAAGCACTGAAAATGGTTAAGACATTATATTAACACTGAGGAATAATTTAGATCTATAACTATAGTTCATATTTTGTGTAATAAGTGTTAGATAAAAATTCATACCTTATAATTTGACTGCAATATAACAGAGTGTGATTTCAGCATGGATTGTTAGCACAAATTCAAAATTATAAAAGCACAGATGATTGCTTTAATAGCATGATGATGGAGATTATGCTTCCGAAAACAGTACACGATTTCAGCTGAGTAACTTGAGCAATAACACCTTCAGAGTAAAAGTGCAACAGTAGAAAAGAAACAGGCAGGAAGCAAGTGAAGCCACAGGGTTTCTACTGGAAGTGACAATGAGAATGAAGTCTCCAAGCAGACAAGGGAGCAGAGGAGGCATGGCAGGCTAGCAAGGGAAGATGAGGAGGAGTTAACAAGGCTTTCATGGTTTCACCTAGAAATAACTGCCAGGTGAAACACTGTTTGAAGAGAAAGATGCACTGCCAATTCCTAAAAAGACACCAAGAAAATCCAAACCTGAAATAGAACAAGTCTTTGTTCAAACAAAAACAAAAACAAAACAGCTCCAAACCCCAAAACAAACAAGCAAAAAAAAAAAAATCCCTTTGATTTTAAATTATGGGCTGCCTATATAGTTGATCTTTTCTGTATAATGCTATATCACAGAAATTCTGCTTTAACTCCCACACAGTGACACGATCATTTTTACTGGTCTGGAATCTGAGCCACTCTGCCCAAAAAAAGGCCGGTGTCCTTCTCTACGCCTTCGCATTTTTTACATCCTCCTGCCAGAGAACAGTAAACTGTTCGGACCCCTTTCCACATGAAGGGCCCAAATAAATCCTGTGCACATTACTGTTCCATTACCTCCTGACAAAAACCTTTCTCCAGCCACTTTTGGGAAACCAAACCTTTCCATCCCATCCTTCCAATGACCAACAGCTCACAAACCTGGCAGAAAAGTAGACACAACCTTTTCTAAGACTTCACTTTCTTAAATTTAATAACTAGTAATAAATATCACAAACTTCCTTATTATTCTGGCACTATTCAAGTTAGACATTCAAACAACGTAAACTAATTTGTTTCCCAAGTCCTCAATTTATCTGTATTTTTATGAATTGTGTCATATCCAAGAAATGAATCAGAAGCGAACAGCTCTCCATTACGAACAAGAACGCTGTCCACAGCACTTTGCAAAATGCTGGGATGAGGAGTATAATTTAAATAGAATTTGGTATAATATGCAAAACACAGGACTTGCTGGAGGCTTTTGATTAACTTAAAACTATATTTATTTAAGACAAGGGGCATATTATGACTTAAAATGATATTATAGATATTACAGTATTTAAAGAGAATTGCAGTGATTAGAGGGCAGCAGGTCCAAAATATCAAAACTCTATTCCCAATATTTACAACAAGTTTCTAATTGTGGCAGAATACATTCTTTTTCCTCTTGATTCTGTTTCCCAAGATGTAGATCAAAGTTAATATTTATGCATCTCTCAAAAGTGCTAGGGGAGGTAATGTGTTTATATTTTCAAACTGCTTTGAAGTTTAATCTCAAAGCCTTTATTATTTATAAAGGTTTCCCTGCCTTGATGAAATAAAAATATTATGACTAACATCATGCTGCAAACATTAGAAGGCAAAATATAATTTCAAAATTATGTATTAAATTAGTTAGATATGTCAGAATTAATTAAGTATGTCTGAGTCCAGATAATCCAAGTATTTAAGATTTCAAAAGAAAAACAGTATGTCTTTTCTCAAGATATATAGCAGGGCAAGTTCCCCAGATCAAATGTCAAAAGACAGGTTCTGTAACTACTCTGCAGTTCACTTAGCCTTTGACATTTAGTGCCTTTATTTGAGGAAGCAGAGAGAAAAATGTATTATTGTCCTTCTTATTGTGGAAGGCTGATGTACCATGATCAAACTAAGTAAGAAAAAATAAGTAAATTTTGTGAGTGTCAAGGATTCTTTATTTTTCTTTCTTTTTTTAATTATTCTTTAAGTTCTGGGGTACATGTGCAGATCGTGCAGGTTTGTTACATAGGTATACACGTGCTGTGATGGTTTGCTGCATCCATCCCCCTGTCATCTACATTAGGTATTTCTCCTAATGTTATCCCTCCCCAATCTCTCCACCCCCTGCTATCCCTCCACTAGCCCCACCCCAGCAGGCTCCAGTGTGTGGTGTTCCCCTTCCTGTGTCCATGTGTTCTTACTGTTCAACACCCACTTATGAGTGAGAGCATGTGGTGTTTGGTTTTCTGTTCTTGTGTCAGTTTGCTGAGAATGATGCTTTTCAGCTTTATCTGTGTCCCTGCAAAGGACATGAACTTGTTGTTTCTTATGGCTACATTGTATTCCATAATGTATATGTGCCACATTTTCTTTATCCAGTCTCATCAGTACACAACCCACACTGTTGCTCATGGTCACTCTTCTTGTACTGGCTTTAACTGTACACCTACTTCAACTCTCATTCATATTTTCCTTACTACTTTGAAAATATGTTGCTAAAATCAGGTGAGCAAACTTGACATTGAGCTTTAAATAACTAATGAAATCTTGGAGGAGTGGGGCTAAATTAGGTTATATAATCTCAAAGAAAGTTCATGAGACAAATCACTCCATTTGGTGTAATGGAGTAATGGTTGGTGGAGTTCATATAAAGTTTTCCAGACTACTTAGTTTGGCTCAAGGACCAAAAAGAATGGAGTGTAAGTGCCATTACTTACTCAATTGTGTTTCTGTCCACTTTTCCTGTCATGTTAATGCCATAGAACTGCTGCATGGCAGCTAGGGCGGACTGCATGGTCTCTGCAGAGCGCAGCACTGACATTCTGGGGTCAGTCGGTGGAAGGTAGCCGTACTTTTGTAACCAAACCTGCAATAACAAGTACAGTTCCTTTTAGATAAATTTTACAATTTAACAATAGTTTTCTGGTAATTAATGTATGTCTATAATAGAGTTTTATACATTTTCTCCACAAGGGCATACAGTATTTTAAGTGTTTGAATTTTTCTGGTAACATTTATTATATAGGTTAGGTTATTTTAATATAATTGCAGTGATTGTTATGGATCTTTCTGACACACCTTCTAATGCTAATTTAAAAAAGATTAATCATGTGTTGCAAGCTTATAATATGTAATGTACTATAGCAAATACTGGATAAAGACTTAAGATTATTCTTGTCCTCCAGGACTTCAACCTCCCAAAGTGAACTTTTTCAACAGTATAACTCCATTGGGACATTTATGCTGCAAGGGGAAGTTAATGTGCATATACTACATTAAAAAAAAGCCATCTTCCTGAAGTTCACTAGTGACTCCAGCTATGATATGTAGCATCTTTACAGATAAATTGTAGCTAAGGTATATTTTGATGACTTTACTATGTCAATAATATTATTTCTTCATTTATTTACAGTGACTCAGTTTAATATAAATCACATAAGTAACCAAGTTTTTTCACCTATAGAAGAAATACAATTATCATCTTAAGTGTGTTTAGCCCTCTCTTTAAGGGTCTCATGATTTTTATCCCCCACCTTCCTTGGTGATGGGGCCTCTAGAAGGACAGAGAAAGAAGTCAGAGTTGAGCTCACATCCTAATTGTGATTAGAGAAAAAATTCAGAGTCATTGAAGGTAAAAATCTAAAAGTTAATACACACTCAGGGCATTTGGAAAAAATATGTATCTCCACCAGGGAGCAGATGCTTTCTAGTTTTGCAACTCTATGCATCCATTTTATATGCACAATCATATGTTCAGGCCACATCTCATCCTGCTGTCCTTTACCTCAATCTTCTTTCTACAGGACTCTGAGATTTCCTGGAGTTTAGTGAACTACCTATCAAATTTATAAGGGCCAGGTAATTCTGTCCTGGCATAAAGTAGAAGCCTATTTACATAAAGTAAATACCTTAGTGAAAGGTATTTACCAGCACGTGTTTCCCTCCGAATCTCAGTCTATTTATTACATAAATTATCATCCTATAAAATTGTAGCTTTCCCTAATAATCAATATTCTTCCTTTATGAACTTAAACTTCTAAAACAGGAGATAGATTTTCTAAGTGCAATTATTCAGCAAATATGGAAGTTAACTTTCACCAAAAGAAACTAATATTAAATGTATCAAAGTCTTAAAATGTGAAACACAAAGTGGAATTCTTCATGGTATTTCCAAAAACTGACCACCTCAAAAGTACAGTACCATAAGCACATCCCCTTGAAAAAAACATTATTTTAAAACTATTTAAGAAATGAGCAATGCATCACTGTCAGGAAGGTATATTAGTGAAACTTAATCTAGTAAAATCATGTACTATACAGTAAAAGCAAGCCAAAACACTTTTCTCATCTAATCTGTAATGAACAGACTGCCAGGGAAAATATGAATATTCAGTTTCCTAGTTAATAGTGCAGTTTGAGGTAGACTCCATTTTTTTTCTGAATGAAAGAGGCAAAAAATGTTGCTTAATATAAAAGTCAATACCTATTATTATGTAATTTATCAATATTAGAATGTTGCATATTGATTTTTAATAACATACATGCACCAGTATTCTTAAACTGAATGCTTTTTCCATAACACTTTGTTTGCATTCATTTCTTACTCACTGGAGAGCTGACTTGTTGCTAGGTTACTCATGGGTGCTAAGCTACAAGCAATTACGTTTATGAGGACAGCAAAGAAAAAACCATTAACAATAAACTCTATGACTTATGTACAGATAGAGGAACTATAAAATACATAAATGTTAAGTGCACAATGAACAGAATAAAAAGTACATATTTTATTTATGCACTAGCCTTTCAAACAAATGTTTTAAAATAATATAAAAAATGAATTGTGATTTTTCTTCAAGTTTTCTTTTACACTGTCATTTATCATGAAAGGGAGTTTTTTTCTGAGTGACTGAGCAGTGGATCATTATTCTTAATTGTAAAATATTGGGAAAGATATGAGTGCTATCATTTTATGGTCAAGGTTTGTCTTCTGGCAAATCAAGATTGATTTGTCACCTAGGAAACAAACCTTTCTTCCAAATTACAAACTTATAATATCCTTTTTGATAAAAAAATTAAATCGATGAAGTAGTATTTGAAAATGTATCTTTCCCCTTACTCCTAGTATTATGCTATTCAAGGTTAATGATCTGGCATGTAGTCTTTGCATCTTTTTCACTGTTCTTAAAAATACATTTTGAGATATAACTGTATATGTATGTGTATCTATAAACATATATATATATATATATATATATATATATATATATATATGTATGTCACAGATTATACCATACCCTTCCAACCTCATATGTTTTTATTTGAAATATATTCCTGTTTTCAACACTGTCTAAAAATCTTTTACCTACTGGATGATTGCAAATGCTAAATTTGTCTCACAAGATTAGTTGTGCTTTAATGTCTTTTCAATGTTCTCAAATGCACATTATGAATAGTCAAGGAATCATCCATCCTTGTGTGCACTTGGATGAATGATATACAATTTGTATGGGTGATGTTAGCATTAACTTAGAATATACAAAGCCTTCAGCATAATTCTTGCTCAGTATGTCATATTATTATTTTATGCTTACTAAGTACCCTGAATTCTTAAAATTGCTCCTGTTCAACTTAAGATCTGTCCTTGGGATAAGGCAAGATTAAAAATACTGGTGAGGTTGAACTAGTCATAGCTGTAAGGAAATCCAAACAACATGGGGTAAAGAATCATAGAGTGCTTGAAAACTCCCCAAATCCAAAAGCAAATAAGGAAGGTGTGACACATTTGGCAAATTAATTTTTGTTATGTTTTCTTCATTTTGTGCTCACTGGATTGATAAGTGTCATTGAGAACACTGAAAAAATACCAAGGGAGGAACAAGTTCCTTTAAGGAACTTGACTTTACTATCTGGGACTTGCCCCACATCATTATTACTAGAACAACCAACATCAAATGAAAACAACAAAATCTCACCTTGAATTACATTCCTGTTTTACTAACTCATTCAAACATCTTGCTACCAGGTAGACAGAACCAATTTCCTGCACTTAGTGGCTATTCAGCTAGAGGAACAACCAGAAGAATGTTGTTCTCTGCAGAGCAAGATGATATATCAAGCGATAAAAGGTAAACACTTAAATATTAAATGCTGTGCCAATAGATACTGCCTTTGCTAGACTGTAGTATAAATAAGGACTGTCAGGCAAAATTTTCAGCAAAATTCATTAGTTAAAGAATGACTTTGTCACTAATATTTCATGTGCCCATAATGTGAATATCTACATTGACTCTGTTATTCACTGCATATATTAAGCAGTATTCTGAAAAATGATTATATAAAAAATGAAGATAGTAGAAGTTCTCACAACTAAGAGCAAATCTAAGCAGTCATTTTTTAGAATATGTATCCTTATTTATTCCTTAAGGCTAATACTACAACCTAGAGAAATAAAATTCCCCCTATAGTCTTTAAGCTGGTAAGTTTGTCACCATCTTAATATAAAGCTAGATACTGTAATTCATTTGCTTAGATGAATCACAAATGCAAGAACAATTTTAAAACTTCCCCACTGACAGGACATAACATACAGAGAAAACATCTTGAAATACTGACTCTGATTAATGCAGACATCCTTTTCCCCATCAGAAAGAAGAAAAAAAAAATAAGTGAACAGGTGATTAAACTACTGAATATATTAGGGCTAGAAGAGATCCATTTTAGAAATTATAGAAATAGTTGAAGGGGAATATAAGGAAGGCTGTGTTAGGATTTTACTCAATCTGAAAAATCACTTTGCCAGTCCACAATGCGTATTTGTGACTGAATTCATTATTTCAGCTTATTTCAAGTATAGTTAATTTCCACCTAACATGGTATGGCAAATGCAAGCTCCTCGTGCCCAGTGATTATATGATCTGAAATACAGTATTCATATGAAAAGAAAAGGACAGAAAAGGGCAAAGGTGATAAATTTATTTTATAGCATTTATTTAGTAACAATTTCTTACATTTACTTGATTATATAAACATTTTTAATATTTTGGGAAACATTTTTTTTAAATTACTGACTTTACTTCAAATTTTATCATACTAACAAAATATTTAAATCTATGATGTTTAAAATATATCTGATATAATTAACTTTCTCAGATGAAATCCAACTGAAAGAATGCATTTTTAATAGATTACTTCTCAATGTTATAAAATATTAATTTCCTTTTTTCAGTATGAGACTTATAAATGCATTTGCTAAATTTTGTTATAAAGTAAAATTAACAACTAAAAAGAGTTGACCCTTCTATTCTATGGTATCATCAGCAAAGTCAGTAACAATTTAAGGACATTTTTCCCTCAAATACCATATATTTACCGGTTATAAAAAATGGCAGATTTGTGGCATACATTTTCTTGTTGGAAAAATGGCTATAAATATAACTACCTATTAACCAGAAAATTAAACTGATGCTGGAGTAGTCATTCAGAATTGGTCAAATTGAAAATTCATAGGCTAGGTTAGCAGGCAGAAATTAGCCTTTTTCTTCATTCAAAAATCTAAATGGGCTCTAAATCACCATCCCATCCCCAGCATGAATGGATTAATGTATGAATTGCACAAATAGAATTCAATTCATTTAGAATTTTACCATCTCTTAAAAGGCTTCTTAATATAATTCAATTCATTTAGAATTTTATCATCTCTTAAAAGTCTTCTTAAAATGGAAATGAAATAGTGGAACAACCAAAAGCTACTCCACTAAACATCTTCTCAATCAAGAGGCAACCATCATTTGGACAGGAAGAGAAGAAAACAGCTAACTTACTAAAAGTTGTGATAACCATCATGATCATATTTTGCACCTTACTATGAAATTGATTTACGATAGAAGCCAATAACCCTCGGTGTCAAGACTGTGGAGAGGATTTCCAATCTGCATAAAGTGAATTGCACTTTGTACTTAGTAACTGTGGGAGCAAAACCCTCTCAAAGAGTAATGGCTGAACTCCAGTGTTAAAAAAGAGCAGTGACCTTACTTGAAATTCCATTATGGCTGGGCAAAGTGGCTCACACCTGTAATCCCAGCACTTTGGGAGGTTGAGGTAGGTGGATCACAAGATCAGCAGTTCAAGACCAGCCTGGCCAAGATGGTGAAACCCTGTCTCTACTAAAAATATATTTTAAAAAAATTAGCAGGGCATGGTGGTGCATGCCTGTAATCCCACCTAGTCAGGAGGCTGAGGCTGAGAATTGCTTGAACCCGGGAGGTGGAGGTCACAGTGAGCTGAGATCATGTCACTATACAAAAAGGAAGAAAGGAAGAAAGGAAGGAAGGAATTCCGTTATGTGCTAGTCATCATGCTGGAAAGTTGCAGAGGGCTATGATATGCTGTCGACTCAGATTTTACTCTTGTTTTCTTCTGTGTTGTTTAGCTTTTTAAAAGAAAGATTTATACTGTACATGCACACACACACACACACACACACACATACACGCAGTGACAAAACAAGATCCAAATAAAAGCAAAACACAACCAACGATAATAACAAAGTATGTGTATGATACCACAACCCCTGTGTTTCTGAAGTAGACAGAAATAATTACCAAAAAACTAGCTACCTGTAATAATCATGGACATGATTCTACTTTATCTCACAATTAACTAAAAATTCAGAACAGTGAAATCCCCTTCAAATCTTTGTCTTTTCACACAAGCCAAGTGAAGACGAATGCTGAACAATGTGCCATGTGAATGCTCTAAAAGGCACATAGTTGAGAGTCTGTCATGTGAATCACAGACTAAACTCACCTTTATTTACTAGGAGCAGATTCAGTTTCATTGACACCAACAATACAAAGATGAAATTAATCTCAATTAAGCTTGCAAAGTGCGGGTACAAAATGTCCCATTGAGATGAAGGTACAAAATATCAGAACATTTTATACAATGCACACATCCACATATGCATGCATGAGCACAACTGTAGATGAAACCTAACATTAGAAGAAATAAACTTTACTTTTACTTAATGAACAGACTAACCAAACTTCATACATTCATCACCACCAGATGTCCTGAGGGAGGAGTTGGAGTTTCATAGTGTAGAGAGGTTCACACTGTCACCATCCACAGTTAGGGAGATTCCAGAACAATATAACATATACCTATTTTTTCTGTGCCAGGTTACATGGATTTATGAATTATATCATCTTACAAAAAAGACATTTTATAATACTTTATAACAATACTTTATTGTAACACTTTATAATACAAGAAAATATTTTGTGCTATATAGATGTTTGCTGGTTACTTCATAGCAAGATACTTAAAAGTTATCAAACTTAAATGAGTTATGTATTTCCTTTTACAAAAAGACAAAAGTGTTGTCCTTTCCTGGTGAAGACAAGTGGCTGCAAATAGTATACTACTCAGTAGTTATTTTGGGATAAGAGAAACAAAAATCTTTTAATCTATAGCATCAAGATTATAGTGATGTTTTTGCAATACAAGTGAAAGAAATTGCTTTTCAAGAAAAGATATGCCATGCCAACTATTTTTAAAAACAGATGTTTGGAAATGTTTCTATCATCACATGACATTACACTCAAAAAAAAAAATAAATTCATGACCTATTCAAACTGTCATAATTGCCTCCTTTAAAATCCCAGCAACAGAATTTTCCATCTGCAAAATAACCTGCCAAAACAACAGTTGCAGAGGGTTTTAATCCCACTTGCTAAAAATATGAAAATGCAACACCTTTTGACTGGCATTTAGAAACAACTGATAGACTTCAGAGAAGATGATAATTCAACTCCTGAATTTTACCAAAAAATTTTGTATAATTGAGGGATAGAATTACAAAACAAGGCTCATAATTTATAACCAGCTAATGATGCAACTTTTCCAGGATCCTGTGTGGTGTTATTTTTGTCCATATTTTTAAGATAAAGATTATAAATAAACTGATCTTGAAATTGCTGTATTTCAAAGTGTTAAATCAGCATTTTAAAGAAGAATAAGGGTCAGTCATAGAACTCGCAAAGAATAAATGATTAATAATATTTCTAATAAGGACAAAACAATGTAAATTTAATTCATAAGTAAAAAACAATTATTTTAAAACATCATCTTTAGTTCGCCTTAATATTTCTATTATAATGTTGTATAATATACATAATTTTAGTAATTCAGTTCATGAATATAATTATAAATAAAAGAAGGTACATGTTTTAAAAATTAACGTGTACAGTAAAAAGTGTAGAGATCATAAAGCTGATAGAAGCTACATTATTTCTAAAAATGAAGCTATTTCTTAAATTCTCTCCAATGTGCCACACTGACTCTCCTGAAAAGGTGAGAAGACAGCTTATCAATACCTAGATATTAGATTCTATTCTGACTATGACAATTCTCAAGCTCTTCCATCATGCACTACTGAAGCTGCCCACATCCTGCAGAAACAATTTCTTAGAATGCCGTCCAAGCTTTGTATGATTTTGTCTCAAGTATTCTCACGTTGTTTTCCTCCATAGAATCTGTTCTTTGGTCACACTGAACACCCAGTTCCACTCCCCGCAAGTCTCCATGGGAAGAACAACTGCTAACATGCTTTTACTGCCCATGATGTACCAGGCAAGTTACATGCAGTATCTTTAATCTTTATAATAAGTTCTCATATTCAGCACTATAATCTCTGTAATGATGAATTAAAACCCTGCAAAAAAAAATACGTAACTTGCCCAAGGACACATCAATGGTAACAGGAGGAATCAGTATTCAAATAGAGACCTGACTGACACCCAAGCTTGGCTCTGTCTGTTAATCTGGATTGCCTTTAAAAGAGAGGAGACCCAGCTGCCTGTCTGTATGATGGGAAAGCCTAGGAGACCCTATTCATATTAAAAAATGAGAAGGCAGACTGTCTGAAAACAAATCTAAAAGAACCAAGAGTATTTAGTTTTTATGCAAACAAAACACCCCATTTTGCACCATGATAGGACACTGGGCTGTGGCTGCATATGCTCTGAGTATAATACTCTCACTTCCAAAGCTTTTCTAATTGCCAATGCAAAACAGCCTTGCATAGTCCAATTTGCCCAGCCTAATTAATATTCTCATTTCTATGCTAGAATATTTCACTTACGGCCATTTCGGTTTTACAGTTAAAAAAAAACAAAAAACAAAAAACAAAAAACCTGAAATCTCTTTACCAGACACACCCTTTCTTCTCATTTTATTATTTCACAGCACTTTCTTACTGTAGCCTCAAGGTTGATAGTATCTAGAGCTGACCAGCAACCTTGGTTATCTTTTCTAAAATTAATCACTTAAATACAATCTATGCATCTATGACACACTATTTAACTGTAACTCTGACCTCAGCCAAATGTCCAGACTCTGAGATCACAGTGCTGTTTAAATAAAAAATACAGGGGTCATTCTTAATTTCTTATTTTTCCTCATCATGGATACCCAATCCATCATCAGGTCTTAGCTACAATTTTATCTTCAATGAAAATACTTATTTCTACTGCCACTCCTTTGTCAAGGAAACGATCATTTCCCACCAGAAACTACAAGATTCTCCAACTGGCCTCTATGCTTTCATATTGCTCCCATCTCTCTCTTTGTCCAACTAGGGTGAGTTGTCTTTATTTTAAATTGTGGTAAAAAATACGTAACTTAAATTTATCATTTTAACAATTTTCAAGGATACAGTTTGATGGAATTATGTACACTGACACTGTTATACAATCAGCATTACCATCTATCTCCTGAACTTTTGCATCACCCTAAACTGAAAATATATATAGAAGAGTCCACGAATAATATTTTATTCAACAAGGTTTCATTATAATGTTGATGAGAAAAAAAAATCAATTCCCAGCTGGGGCCACCGTTTGTGTAGAGATTGCATGTTCTCTTCATCTTTGTGTGAGTTTTCTCTGGGTATTTAGGTGTTCTCCTGCATCCTAGAGATATGCCTGTTAGAAACTGCCATGTCTAAATGACCCCTGTCGGAGTGAGGAAGTGTATGGGTGAGTGTGCCCTGCAATGGATGACATCTTGTCCAGGATGGGTTCATGTCTTGCACCCTAGGCTGCCAGATAGGCTCTGGCCATATGTGATCCTAAGCTGGAATAACTGGATAAATAATTATCTTACTTTGTATTAATCTTAAATGTATGTATAGCTTACATTTCTTTCAGTGTTTAATATTAGAAGTGTTTCAGTCTTTATTTAGAAGTCTGGTGATTTTTTTGTGACCAGAAATATGCTCTTATTCATATTAATTAACCCCTGATAAAATTGGTTATGTTACATATCATTTTACTTAAAGATGAGTTTTCAAGAATGTTTTCATGATAACATTAAATAAAGACTTACTGTGATTATTAAATAATGACTCCACATTACTGCTTTTCCCAGCCTCTGGTAACTACAGTTGACTTGTGAACAATATGGGTTTCAATTAACTTACACCTAAATTTTTTTCGGTAAGTATATTGGAAGATTTCGGGGGAAGTTTCAACAATGTGAAAAAACTCACAGATGAACCACATAGCCTGGAAATACCAAAAAATTTCTAAAATGTAGGTAAGTAATTAATGCATAAAATACACGTGGTAACTCATCTATTATGTACTACCGAAAATATATACAAACCTATTATAAAAAGTTAAAACTTATTAAAACTTATCCATACAAACACTGACTATACATGATGTTATTATCAGTTGAGAAAAATATAAGCAAACACAAAGAGGCAGTATTAAGTAACTACATAAAATTAACTCAGTACATATTGTACTAATGTAATAATTTTGTAGCCACTTCCTGTTGCTATTGCAGTGAGCCCAAATGTTGTATCTGCTGAAAACACCATATGATGCTAATCATCTCTGTGTGAGAAGTTGTCTCTCCAGTTAATCGCATATCTCCAGTTAATCGCATAAAAAGTGAACTTCTGCAGTTCTTATGTATTTTTATTGTGTTTACTGCAATACTGTAAACCTTGAATAATACCATGGGACCCATACAAAGTGTTGCTAGTGTTGTTGTAGCTATGCTGGTAGCCACAGAAGTCTTGCACTTTTTGAAAAATGCCTTTTAATCTCCTATTGAAAATGCAGCTTGTATGTGGTTGCACGATTACTCTAAGAAAGGCTTACCTATAGATTATAACATGATTTGAGAAAAAGTGAAGTCATTATATGCCAAAGTTAAAGTAAAAGGAAGGTGAAGATTCTAAAGCTGGAGAATTTAATACCAGTAAAGGATGGTTTGATAATTTTAGAAAAAGATTTAGCTTACAAAATGTCAAAATAACAGGATAAGCAGTTTGTGCTGATCAAGAAACAGGAGACTAGTTCTCAGATGTCTTGAAGAAAATAATTGAGGAGAAAACATATTTGCCTGTGTACAATTTTAATGAAGACGAAAGTGCCCTATTCTGGAAAAAAATGCTACAAAGAACATTTATTAGTAAGGAAGAGAACCAAGCACCAAGATTTCAGGCAGGAAGAAATGGGCTAACTCTGTGTTTTTGTGCAAATGCAGTTGGGTTTATGCTCACGACTGCTCATATTCTAAAACCTGCTATCCCATAAGCCTTAAAGGGAAAAGATAAATACCCATTGCCAGTATTTTAGTTATCTGGACAATGAGAATACCGATTGGTTTTATTGATGCTTTGTCCCTGAAGTCAGGAAGTCTGCTGCCAGTAAGGCAAGTTCTTCTCATAATGTTATTTAAAGTTCTTCTTATATTAGAAAATTTCCTTGGCCACCAAGAACCCCATAAATTCAACACTGAAAGTGTCAAAGTGGTCTACCTGCCCCACAAAACAACATCTTATCAAGGGGTCATAAAGATCTTTAAGGCTCACTACACATGGTATTCTATGGAAAGTATTGTCAATGCTATTGAACGGATCCCCAGTAGAGAGAAAATCATGAGATTCTAGAAGGATTACACCATGAAAGATGCCATCATTGTTATATAAAGAGCCATCAATCTTGAAACAATGAATTCTTGCTGGAGAAAACTGTGTACACAGATGTTGTGCATGACTTCACAAGATCTGGATCTTGGAGAAATTCAAGAACTGATAGATATTACATCAGAATTAACAGAAAACAACTTTATAACGATGAGTGCATCTGATCCAGTGACAGATGAGGAAGATGACACAAAAGAAGCAATGCTGGAAAACAAACTGACATTAGACAATCTAGCAGAGAGGTTCCATTTATTCAAAACTACCTTATGGGCTCTTCTATGAAGCAAGCACTGAAACTAAAGCAATCAGTGGAGAAAGGATTGATACCATATACAAACACTTTTAGAGAAAAGGCAAAATAATTAGAAAATGCATTTTTTGTAAAGTACACTGAGTGTCTCCACCTCTTCTGCCTCTGCCACCCTTTAAAGAACAGTCAACCCCTTCTCTTCCTCCTCCTCAGCCTAGTCAATGTGCAGATGAAGAGGATGAAGACCTTGATAATGATCTACTTCCACTTAATAAAAAAGAAATATATATATTTTTCCATATGACTATCTTAATAACATTTTTCTTTATTGTAAAAATATGGTATATAATACCTATAACACACAAATATGGGTTAATCAACTCTATGTTATTGGTAAGACTTCTGGTCAACAAGAGGCTATTAGTAGTTAAGTTTTAGGGAAGTCAAAAGTTATATGCTAATTTTTGACTATGTGGGGATCTGTGCCCCTAATCCCTGAATTGTTCAGTGGTAAAATGTATTATTCTACTCTCTCTCTTTATGAATTTGACTAGTCTTGGTAACAGGTATAAATGGATTTATACTATTTGTCCTTTGGTGTCTGGCTTATTTTATTTAGGATCATATTTTCAATGGTCACACATGTTGCAGTGTGTACAATGTAGCATTTTTAAGACTGGCTAACATCCCATTATATGTATATACCACATTTTGTTTATCCATTCATCTAGCAAAGAGTGTTATGAACTGAATATCTGTGTCTGTTGAAATCCTAACAGCAAGGTGATAAAATTAGGAAGGAGGGCCTTTGAGAGGTTAATTAGCCCTCATGAATGGGATGCCCTTATAAAACACACCTCAGAGAGTTCTCTAGTCCTCTTTCCACCAGGTGAGTGTACTACCAGAAGTTGGCAGTCTACAGCCTGGAAGATAATCTTTCCTAGACTTCCACCAGGCTGGCACCCTGACCTTAGACTTCCAGCCTCCAAAACTGTGAAAGTAAACTTCTGCTCTTTATAAGTAACCCAGTCTATGACTTTTTTACAGCAGCCTGAATTGAGTAAGACAAAGAAACAGAGGGTTTCCCTGACTACTTCACCACCCAAACATATAGCACCCAGTTTGTCTATTGCTGTACTTATTGTGATTACTATATGGTTACTTTGTTTATTTATGGTTTTATTCTGTATCTGTATCTATTTCATTCAACACGATAGGGTCAACACAAACAGCTCCTGGCACATTTTCTGAGCCTGAGTGATAGAATTACAAGGGCTCGCTATGTGGGGCACTCATGTATTACTGTCCAGTTGATAACACAATCAACTGTACAAATCATATTTAGCCATTTTCTGCCCACTGGGTTTACAGTCCAATTATTTATCACCCTACTCTATCCTATACACACAGCTAGACCCCCAGTAGGAAGTCCAGTGCTCCAAGGGTGGATAACATATCTCGTTTTATCACACAGATAGCAAAGGTTAGCACCTTCCCAGGAACATCTGGAAAAATCCTAGGAAATACACAGCAAGGTATAGTAAGAGGTAATAGTGATAATTTAGGCCACTGTTGGGCAAGCACTTTGAGGTTTTTATCTTTATCTTATCAGATTCTACCTTTCATCCCTATGCCCAGAGATAAAAAAATCAATGTGGAATTGTTTTACTGCTTGAAAATTGCTTTCTGGTAAGTACTGATACTCAATGTAAACAATACACTAAGAGCTTAACATTTATTATGCCAGGCACAGAACTAATCTCCTTAACACATTGTCTCATATAATTATCACAACAAGCCTATGAGATTGGTATTATTATCTTCATTTTACAAATGAGGAAACAAGTTGAGAAAGGTTAATCAATTTGTCCAGGCCACAGAATGAGTAGGCAATATCCATGGATACAAGTGTCATTGTAACTTTGAAACAGCTCTTGCTCTTAACAACTTCCAAGAAGCCCAGGTGACAAACCTAGCCTTTATTACATAAGATTAAGGATGATCTACACAGGCCATTCTAGCTCAGAAATGCACTGTCTGGTTTCACACAGTTGAATCTCATTAGTGTACAGGTGGGCCATTTTGCTGGAAGAACAAAATAAAATGCAAACAACGAACAAGTGATATTTTGGAGAGGTTGTTTAAGCTATAAAATATGTTGTCATTATTATTATTACCATTGTAATCCTGTTTAGTTTTGGTGCATACAGATTTGGGGGCAGAATGCTAGACCCTAGGATGCAAAGGTAAACAGTAAGGTATTTGTTATCAAGGAGTTCACAGTTTAACAATCAGAGACACCAGCAGGTATTCTGATAGGGATTTGTATGGGCACTTTGGGTGCACATTGATAGGGCTCCAAATCTCATGGGTTAGAGCACTAGGAGAATGGAAATGGAATCTTAAACACAACTTGAAAAGCATTTCAAAATTTTTTAAATGCCTGAGTTTATAAAGTTCCTCTGACTCCTTTCTATCTTCAAGGTAACCTTCCTAGACCAGGCTCTCATTACTTGCAGTTGAAAATTGCAACACTTTCCTAATTGCCTAATTCATTTCCTTGGCTCTATATTCTTTCAATTTTGACCTACCCTACTAAGTATGGAAAGATTAAGTACCCTAAAATATCATTTCCTTTATTTAACTTCCCTGCGCAGAAAACTATGATTGCTATGATTACCATCATTTATATCTGAAGTGGTTTAAAATTCTTTATCCTTGCATTGAGTAAACTTCAAAAATTCATACATATCTACCTCCACAAGCTCAATTTTCCTAAAGGCTTATATACTACCTGGGCATTATCCAAACTGGGTCACAGAATGTGCCTCCTGGGCATCACCTGTGTTCACACTGGTCCCACATCTCCATTGTCCTGTATATACCAAAGGGCCTTGGTCAGTCAAATCCTAGTCTTCCTTGAAGTCTCTCTCTTTCTTTATCTCTGTTTCCCTCACCTCCGAGAGCATTTAGTGCATAGATGGCTTGCTGAATACTTAACAAGTCAACATATGAGAGGTAATGGTGTGTGGTGGGTATGGACACAGGCTTTAAGTCTGGAGGACACAGAATCAGGGCCTGAATAAGATGCTATAAATTATGATCTTGAACAAAGTAAATGGTATTTGCTAAGTCTCAAATTCTACATCAACAAAATGAAGATATGATGCTGCTGCCTTACATGACTGTGGTGAGAATTCAATAAAATTATCTCTACAAGAATTCCTAGTACAGGGAATAGCACAAAACAACTCAAAACAGTAGATAAAAATTATGTATCTGTCCATGCTACAGTTATATACCTAACATAATATTTCCAAAATATCTAAAGAATACATAAGAATTTTAGGTAACAAACGTGTTAAATTTATTAACAAAAATATCTATGATAACTATACTCACTAAGAAAAAAGCAAAACAAACAAAAAATGTTCCTCTGATACATTATTACTAATAACCATCTCATGAGCCTCTCTGAGATTTCATGACCTTAAGAAAAGGTCCTTTGAACTGTATCCACTCTCCACCATAAATCCTGTTTTCTACTCTCTGATTATTGTAGTAGAATATTATATAATCCTAAAGAAGAATCAGATGAATCCATATGAACAGATAGGAAGAGGTACACATAAAATTCTGGTAAGTGAAAATGCACATGGATATACATAACTATATATTATGCTTGCACATGTATACATATTTTCCATACGTTTAGATAAGAAATTATTAAAAATAGTGACTTCCTGGGAATGAACTTTGTAGGCAAAGGCTTAAGTAGAAAACTCTACTCCTGAATAAAGTTTTCTATGATTGTAAGACTTAGTAAATGTGAAAATTCAGAGGCAAAGTTTGGTTAAAAGGATTTTGTGTGTGTGTGTAACATGCTACCTCACAAACTTTTAAAAGACTGCCTGAAACAATGCTTGCTAAATGGATTTGGGAGCGTGCTGATTAAGCAAACATGAGTTCTGTAATTCTTTAGCAGTATCACTGGACTACTAATCCAGTAAGCACTGTGTTAAGATCCTTCACACTGACTCTTACATGTTACTCATTTGTGTTTAACTTAACATGTCATTCTGACTTGATAAATACTGCAAATTAAAATTTGAGATGGGTCAACCTTGTCATCATAAGATGTTTGAGAATGAGAAAAACTGTTTTATAAAACCGATTTACATGGTTACATGTTTATTCACTTTAAAAATATTCTACCAAATTAATGTAGATTATGTATACTCTACTATCTGGTATAGATGCCACATAACTGACTTCTCTGAATTTCCTAAAACTTAAAGATAGAAGAATTACCAGTTATAAGATCAATTATAATAGTCACAAGATTGATTTACAAAAAGTAAAAATGGTTTTTCTAGTCCCAGTCCTAGATACTATTTTCCCCATGAGCTTTCTAAGTCTATGACCCTTAGGCTAGATATTAAATTCAACATCATAATAACATACCAAAAAAGCAGTAGTCTAGAAAAAGGAGTAATCATTTAGAATAGTGAAAATTAATCATAAATATCAACTTGGAAAATAAATGACTGTTTCTTCTTTTTCTGTTTCCTGATGCTTCTTCCTTCCCATCCCTCAAAAACTATATTCCAAATATTTGGAAATGATCTGCCTATTCCAGTCTCTCTTCACTTAGAGAACTCATCTTCTCCTGAGGGTACTACTACAAACTGAACCTCTCTGCTTCTAACAAGTGCCTAAGATATTGCTGCTTTTCCATACATGGAGGCTGCTAATAACAACAAAAGCAACAACAGCAACGTCTCCGATACCTAAATGTGATAACTCCTCCATGTATAGCTCAAGATGAACTCTCTCCAGAACTCCAGAAATATATCTCATGCTTTTCAGCAAACATTTACCTCTACACATCTCCATAGGTCCCTCACATTCATCAAGCTTAAAACTGAACCTTTTATCACTTTTCATCTGGCTCCCAATGCAAGGAAAACATAGCCCAGTCTTCTGTTATTTATAAAGGTAAATGATACCATCTAATCAATCAAACTCCAAATCTGAAATTATCTAAAACACATTTCTTTTTCTTATCTTTCTCAACTAATCAACCAGTCTACAAACCCAACTGTTTGTGTACAGTGAATACAACTAAGACTCATCTCTCTCTCACTATCCTCAGGCTTAGCTTAGTACTGCAATCTTTTAATGTTTTTTTTCCAGTTTTTTTCATTATATTTTAATGGACAAAAATTGGATCTGTTCATGGTATATAACATGATGTTATGACATAGTATATATATGGAATGACTAGTCAATATAACTAATATGTGCATTATCTCACATATTTTGTGATGAGAGTGCTTAAAATTTACTCTCTAATTTTCAATTATAAATTGCCAGCTTGTTAACTACAGTCACATCTCTTGAACTTAATTCCTCTTGTCTAACTGAAATGTTGTGTCCTTGACAAGGACCTTTAATCTTTTTAAACTGAAAAATGGTAGTGATGTCCTAACATGTCCCCATCTCTAGTCCTGATTCAGCTCCCTGTTTACGGCCAGTGTGGTCATCTTTATAGAGCCTTCCAAACACTTGAAGAAGAGAATAGAATAAGTGAGCCTCCTTCAGTGAAGGAACTATCATTCTAAACTTTAAATCTAAAAAGGTATCCTCAGATAATAAATTAGTGACAAACTTCATTACTGAATAGATAGAAAATTTAAAATAAGAAGTAGCAACTGAATCTAAGAATATTTTTTAAGTGCTATTTGATTTATTTTTCATTTGCTCTTCTAAGATCAGTCTGTCCTTCTCAGCTCTGCAGAGGCTAGAGAGATTGACCTCTAGGGACTCTACTGCCCAGGATTCCTTGCTATTTGACTTCCAGTTGGATTGAGACAATAGGAAGCTCTGACCATAGAGAAAAGAAGACAAGAGAAAGAACAGGTTGAGATATTCGTGCCCCTCCCTAACCTTACTGCCATTCTCTACGATGCCACGTTTCTTGGGCAGTTAATTACCTTTCCATGATGCCAGATCTCACCAGGCTCTGAAACTAAGTGACCTCCCTTTCCCCTCCTACTTCTAAGAATAGTGATGACTTCCTGCTGTTCTCAGCGCAGTTCACCATCTCCTGTAAATTTTCTTAACTGCCCCTAAATCTCAGGAAATAGTTCCACACTGAAATTTTTTTGACTAGACACTTTAGAGGGTTCAATCTTTTTCCTGCTAGGATTCTGACTGACGTGTATTGGCCAATACACATGGCAATTTGAGTGTATTCCATGAACCAAAAAAGCAGCAGTATAGGGTCATCCTTACATATTATCTTGATAGCCTTTAGAAAGACCGTCAGATAATGACCATGCATGCTCAAAAGTATTTGGTATGATTTTCATACATTTATGTCACCTAAAATTCATTTTCACATAGGAAGAATTACATATTTTATCATAAAAGACAATTTTAATCTAGAGCAGTATTCTTTAAACTGTGGTGCATTGACTGGTATGTCTCTGAGGTCTGAGATAAGCAGAAAATAAGAGTAAGTTTTTATAAACTGTTCTAGCAATCTCACATTATGTCCTATTTTTACTGTGTTCTACAAAAGCCTTGATGCACTATAACTTTTAAACATCATAAACATTAAAAGTTAGTTCATCACAGCTTCTTTAAAAAATTAAAATATTCATAAACTTATAAAAATTGTTTCAATACCAAAGTTTTAATTTTTCTGAACCATTGAAGATAAACTCTCAATGACAGGATGCTTCTGTCATCACTGAATATTGTATTTTGTGTAAACACGACCATTTTCCTACATAGCTAAATATAACTATCAATGTCAGGAAATTAACACCAATCCATTATCATTTAATCATCAGATCCCACTTAAAGTTATACAGTTTTCTCAAAAATATTTTTAATAGCACAAGAATCCACTTCAAAATCATGAGTTGCTTGTCGATGCTATGCTAATTTTCTCTGTCTGGAATAGTGCCTCAGTCTTTCTTTGACTTTCATAATCTTCACACTTCAGAATACTACAAGCTAGTTATTTTGGTTAATGTTTATCAAGTTTGGTTTGCTGATATTGTCTCATAATTAAATTTTGTTAAATATATTTTTAAGAAATATCTCAATGTAATGCTGGATGCATCTATCAGGCAGCATACGATTTCAGTTTGTCCCATTAAGTATGTTTACTTTGATCACTTGCTTAAGGTGGTGTCTCCAAGTTTCTCCACAGTGAAGTTACACTTTCCCACTTTGTCAATAATAACAATTTTATTGCATATATACTTTGAATTATATACATATTTGGTTCTCCAGAAACTTCAGATTATTTACTTCTTTATTTATATCTATGTGGACTCATGGCTTGCTATTTTATTAAATGGATTACATTACGTAACTATCATAATGTATTTTGATGCTTATCTGTCTCTGACTCAAACAATTGAAGACCCTTCAAGTTAGTATGATTGTCCTTTCAAAATGTTCCTCTAATTCTTCAAGCATTTACTGGCATTCTGACAAAACAAGGTGTTCCAGGATCATCTTGTACTTTGCCCTGAAATCAGTCATTTCTCTAAGAAGCCAGTTGCTTTTAGTAGATAATGGTATTTAGAAGCAAAGATCAAGGCAAAAAATGTATTCATTGTTATGTGGTTGTCACTAAGCCCAGTTCTCTGAACGTATAAAGCTAAGGAATATATGCATGTATACAAACATATGTTTCTGGCTGCCTATATGCACACATACTCACATATCCATGTGCCCATTTATATTTATTACTATAGTAATAAATACTCACATACTTTCATATACTTAAATCTATATTCATTCCCACATTTATATGTATACATTCAAAACCATGACTTACCATGAATATCTGTAATATTAATCCACCACAGGGTTCAATACAGTTTTCTTCCTCTCTCCATTTCTTACACCCTATTCTGCTAATGTGGAACTGGACTTCATCATCTTTAATGATCAGTTAAAGATGATCAATCCTCCTCTACATAACCAATCTCTTATCTCTGCCAGCACCAGTTCCCCCGTCCCTACATGCCATAGATAGTTGAAGTTCTAATCTGGAGACATTTTCTTTAAAATTAGAAAAAAAAAAAAAAGAACCTTACTATTTCCACTTAATACAAATTTAAAAATAAAATATGAAAATATGAGTGAGAAAAATAGTAATATAAAATGCTTGAAAATTACATAATTTAGGAGAAAACTGAAATAAATCACATGGCTGAGCCAGTAAGTTAGATGCTTGGAGACATATCTTTCAAATCACAAGTAATACATATGTCTATGAGAACTTGTTTCTCAAGTTTCATCCCATATAACCCTGCACCTTGGTTCTTTAGTATGCATGACAAAGCACTGAGAGAAGATAAAAGATGGATTATACCATTTACTTTTACTTATACCATTACTTTGTATTGTTTGATTTCTCTAGACCACTATATTAGGTAAAAGATCTTCTGACCTTCTACTCTATTATCTGCCTATTTTCAGTAAGCAAAACAACCTCTAAGAAAAAAAACTTCGAAAGGGGTATTTCATATATCCATCCTTTTGCAACTGAGAGATGAATTATCAATATCTGAAACACAATACATCCATTTCTTAAAGTCTAGTAATCGGAAAATATGAACTTTTCATTAAAATATGCACCATTCTAATGATGCACAGGAAGCTAAGCAAATCTCAATGACCTAAATTAGGAGCAATTTAAATCTATAGTAAGAATGCAGGGGAAATGGAGGGATTTCAATTAAAGGGCACAAACTTTCAACTGTACGATGACTAAGTTCTTGAGATCTAATATACAGCATGGTGACTTTAGTTAACAATGCATTGTATACTTGAAATTTGCTAAAAGAGTAAATCTGAACATTTCTTACCACACAAGAAAAATTACTAACTATGCCAGGTGATGGATATGTTAACTAACTTTATAGTGGTAATTGTTTCACAATGTATATGTTTATCAAAACATAATTTTGCATACTCTAAATGCATTTAATTTTGATTTATCAATTATAACTCAATAAATCTCAAAAATGAGAGATTGGCATCAATTTGAAAATATTCACTTAATACAGGCAATATTAATGATGCCTTAATGTCAAGAATCTTTTCAGAATATTGACAAAATGCCCTAGTGATTATACACATGCTTAAGAGAAGCACTGCATATTAGTCAAACTTCATAATATGGTATCAAAATAAAATATAAACTACAGAAAAAGACCCAATAATAGTTCATGACTTCATCATCTTTAACCTATTCAGTTATGATCAATCCTCTTCCACATAACCAATCTCTTATCTCTGCCAACAGAGAAACTCTTAAGAATTGGCTAAGTTTTAAAATATGTAGCCCATCATTGTCAGATCACTCATTGAATCAAATCACTAAGTATTAATGGAATGTCAACCATATACAAGGATCTCTAGGATTAAAGCAGACCATAGAAGACATAACTATCTTGGGCCTCACACACCTTCCATTGTGGTGAGGTAAAAAAGGTAATAAATAACGAATACATATGATGATTTAAAAAGGTATATAGACTATGATAGGAGATAAGAGCTACAGGGGGAAACAAAACAAAGCAGGAAAGAAGGGAGGATCAGGAAGGGCAGATTAGCAACAACATAGCCAAGCATGACCTCACAAAGAAGGTGATATTTTTGAATAAACACTGGAGGAAGGAGCATTGCACATCAGGCAAATCTTATGATGTGATACTGAATTAACATCCTAATTACTGATGTTAATTATGAACCTCCCAGGCAGAGGCAATAGCAATCATAAAGGCGAGACAAGAGTATGTCTGTGGAATGGAGAAAGAAAGGAGAAAGAGGAAATGAAGTCGAAAAAGTTCCAGAGAGCCAAGAAATATTAGGCCACGCAGGTTGCTTTAAACACTTTGGCTTTTTTAGTTGTTGCCACATGAGATCATGTCCACTGGAGAATGCATGCTTTATTCTTCCATAAGAACTTTATTTGAGAGGTAGCCTACTGGGGTCAGTGTCTAATTCATTTTGGGGATTCATACAGCCCCATGGTACTCTTAAAAAGAGACACACTCAGCTATGGGACCAATAGCCATTTAAAAGTATAGTGTACAGCCGGGTGCGGTGGCTCAAGCCTGTAATCCCAGCACTTTGGAAGGCCGAGGCGGGTGGATCACGAGGTCAAGAGATCGAGACCATGCTGGTCAACATAGTGAAACCCCGTCTCTACTAAAAATACAAAAAATTAGCTGGGCATGGTGGCACATGCCTGTAATCCCAGCTACTCAGGAGGCTGAGGCAGGAGAATTGCCTGAACCCAGGAGGCGGAGGTTGCGGTGAGCCGAGATCACGCCATTGCACTCCAGCCTGGGTAACAAGAGAGAAACTCCATCTCAAAAAAAAAAAAAAAAAAAAAAAAAAAAAAAGTATAGTGTACAATGACAATATGCATTGAATTAAAATAAAACTTCAAAACATTCAAGAGTTATTTATAAATATTTCAATATCTAGTTCTGATCAGTATGCATATTTGAGTGCAGACATCGTAGCTTCAAATGCAGAGCTTTGCATTCCCAACTGTATACTAGCATCCTTAATGCCATTTTCTTGTGTTGAATTCAAAGAGCTTTGAATTTTGAGTTGAATTTTTCAGAAGCAGATACATTTATCTTTTGAAAGGAGTCAAAACAGTCTTTTCATTTTTAAAATTTCTTACGAAAAATTTCAAAGACAAAAGTAAAGATGATGGTAAATGAATATAATATATTTACACCACCTCTAATAATTATCAATACATTCACAATCTTGTATCTATACCCCTTACTCATTCCTCCATCCAGTTTACTGTGAAGCAAATCTAAGACATCATAAGCATTATAATAGTTCGCTAATGATTTACTTCAGTACTAGCTTTTTATATATACAAATTCTTAAAAATAACCACAATATCATTATCACACCTAAAGAATTCACCGTAATTTCTTAATTTCTTCAATATCTAGGCAATTTCCATATTCCCTCAATTATTTTATAATTTATTTTTATAGCTTGCTTTTACTAGAATACAAATAAATTCTGTGTGGTGTTGTTATTTTTAAGTTTTGTATTTTAGTTTAAAAGATCCCCAAACTCATCTTTCCTTTTTTCTTCCATTTTTGTTGTTGTTGTTGAAGGAACCAGACTGTTCTACAGAAATCCTTTTGTCTGCAAGTTTAGATTCTGCTGATTACATTCCCACAGCATCACTGACCATACTCCCCAGCTCCCTCTGTGTCCTGTAAATTGGTAGATATAGAAAACTGTTCACATTCAGATTGAATGTGTGGATGACTTATTTTTTAGTCTGAACATAGGTAGTGTCATGCATCATCATTATGTATCTCATCAGCCATTGATAATCATTGCCTAGGTACATTTATTCATTAGGAGTTACAAGGTCCTTATTTCTTGGAGACATAATTATCTGTGAGGATGAAAGAAAAGTGTTATCAACAAAAGAAAGAAAATTCACTTCAGTGAAGGCAATGTGAGGTGGATGCTACAGCCAAATTGGCTTTCAGCTCTCTGTTCTACCCAAACTATTGTCCAGTGACTTACAATATCCGTTTTTATATATGTCCAAAAGGAATGTTTAAGATTTTTGGACTAACTTAGAAGATTGAGTACATGCATTTCTGTTGCTCCCTCCTGAAACTCTATTAAATGAGAAAATAAATAAATCCACTAGGGATTGTCTAAAAATCATAGAAGGAAGTTAGATTTGCAAGAATGCAGTCTGGGTGAGCTGTGTACCCAGGTGACTATCATTTAATCAGATGAGGCTTCATTTCCGAGAAAACTTAACCAGAAAGCTTCAGGACTTAGGGATACCAGGCCTGGTAGTGCTGGGGATTAAGGCACAGAGATCGGGCACCAAAATAGCTGGGAGGGGTGAGGAGTGAGTGACATTCTGCTCAGTAAATGGCAATATGCCCTGTCCTTTTTCTCATCTGCGTCCTAGGCAGCCAGGCAGGTTTGTTTTCCTCAGGCCCTAATACTTCCTCAAGAGACATGAAATGTCAAAAGCCAAAAGAAAACTCTTTGTAAATGATCAAATCTGAGAGTACAGGTTACTACACAATGTATGCACAGTGAAGCCCTCCAATGAGCAAGGCTGGCCATGACATTCAACAATCTTTTCAGTGTCTCAGTCTTACGTATACAGCAAGGATCACCAGATAATGGAAGAAAACCTCCAAAATGAGAATCTGAGAAAAGAAAATAACATTTAAAAAGAACCACAAAAGAACTGGACAAAAATGTCAGAAAACAAAGAGAAATCCTTATAATTAATATCCCCAGAGAGAAGAGAATTCTACCAAAAGAAATTTTTTTTAAAACAATTAACTGTCCTGGAAGATTAAAAAATATAATTGCCAAACTAAAATAAAATAATCAAATATGACCAGTAGACAGTATTAATTAACATGACATCCAAAAAACTTACTACAATGAAAACTCATGCAATATAACACAGAACATTTTTTAAAAATCAGAGAATCAGTTAAAGGCTTCTAACTCTTTATTAGCAAACCCAAGAAAGAAAATGAAGAAAAAAGTAATGCTACTTATTTTTGACATTCTCACCCTGTGATTCACTGAGACCTATGTGAAGTTAAAAGCCTATAATCACATACTGATTTCAAATAAATACAAATCAGATCATGAATTCTCTTCCATCAAGGCTTTGGAAGGTTTTTGGTATGATATATTACAAAACATCTGTCTTTTTATATACTTGTTCATTTTTTTTTTCATTTTAGATGAAAATCATCCTCCTGCTTTTTCAGTATCTCCATTAAAATGTTTGATATATTAATATCAAAGTAGCGTTTTATTATTCTGATAGAGTAATTATAAACCAGGAAGGTGTCTCTCACTCCCACCTAAACAGATCTTTCCATGTCTACCCACTCTATGCAGTACTTGGTATTGTAGAGAAAACAAACGTGTAGATGACATGGAATTTCTTTTTCAGGAGTGCACAATCAGGACTTAAAAAATACTATAAATAGCAACCTGCATGAGAAGAAGAGATTAATTTTATCATCCTGAGTTATTTAGGAAATATTTTACCAGGCAGAAGAAATTGAGTATAAACCTGAAAAGTGAGAGATTTTGATAGCTAAAAATAGTGAGAATGACCTCTGGGAATATGTTGAAGGACAAGAGAGCCACAGATGCACATATTATGGAAGGAAAAGTCATGAGAAAAATTTATTGAGTGACAGAGGAAAAGAAAGTTAAAAAAAGTGCTTTAGGTTGCATTGTGGGGGCCTCTGGGGGATTGTGAGGAAGTTACTTCTGTGTTATGATCTGAACACTTAAAACAGTTTCAAAACTTTAAAACACCACTGTTAGTTCTATGTAACTAATGGCAACTTTCACTAAGAAGAAAACTGGTCTGTTGCTATCCTGGGTATCAACATTAGGCTATAAACAGAGTTTCAGTTTAATCTGTAATACCTGCTTTAAAAATTTAATACAAAATTCTGGATACCATATGATATGAATCAGATAACTGATTAATATACATCATCAGATAATAGGTACTTATACTATAAACAGATGGTTTTGGTAATTTTTTTTCTCCATTAATAGTTACCTTTTCCCAGTATATTTATGTCTATTACTTGGAAAAGGATTTTTCTTTAGACAGTTTATATAAAATGATCACCTATACAATTTGCACACAAAATGCTTAGAAGTGAATTTTGATGACTTTATCTCAAACTATTATTTAACTACTTATTTTTACTCTTATTTTTAGACAAATCAGAATAAAATGATCATGCAAGACTATTAGAAACAAAAAGATAAAAATTCAACCAAGTAACCTATGCTTGAACTGAAGCGTTTAGCACATCATTTCTCAAGTTGTAAACTCTACTTTTATGACAAATTTAATGGGAGATCTGTGAAAAACAAAAAGAATTTCATAGTCAAATACAGGTGGTGAATGCTGAGTTAAGGCTAAACACGTTTCTTTCTGAGAACCTCAGAGAGTTAATGTGAGCTGAAAAATCAGCGATAGGATTCACGTAGACAGTATTTTCCAGTCTTCTTTGACCACACAACCTTTAACTTATGTGTTTTTTCCAGCATACCCATTAACATCTCTGAACACAATTTGAGAGAGTTTCTGGCCTAGAGGATTAGATTAACCTCTGATCTTTTATGCTGTTTCCTGAGAGAGGTGTTAAATAAATCCTGACTAACACTTCAAATCTTTTATGAACAAGCACCACCTGTTTAAATATTTGAAATACTTTCATTTTACATTGAGGCATAAAAGATCCCTTTCAAATAAAAAATAAATTCTGAAACTATGTAGTTTACAATTTCACTAGCTTTAATGTGAAATAGCCGTAAGATATTTTATGTTGTTTCAAATAGGTAAAAATGCACTAAAACAGAATAGCTCACACTAATATTATTTAGTTCAAATTAAAACTTAACACTTCAGATGAAATGTTTCCATGACACGTTAAAAATGCATACAGATTGTGCTTATCCATGTTCTGCTCTTAAAATTGATACCATGTGTCAGTTTATCCAAACTAACCTGAATTTATTACCATATTTATTAGGATATGAGAGTTATTTATTACCTTTATAGATACTTCTTTATAATTACTGAAAATACTGATTTAAATAATTGTAACAATCTTTATCCAAAAACAATGAAATACATGAATACACAGAAATAAATATTCATTGAATTAAAAAAATGGGAAAATTAATCCCACCTATTCAGCCATATCTATAATGATCATTTCAATGTATTCACTTTGAATGTTTTCATCTTTGAATATTCATTGACCCATGCACACACCTATAAAAACAGAAACACACACAGAAGTGCTTAACTATTATCAATATATATAAATATTTGAAAGTCTTGATGGTGCCAAATTGCTTTCTAGAAAAGGTATACTATTTTCACTGATTTCATAAGCCATAAGGTTGCTAATTTCCCCCCGGCTTTTGACACCACTCTGAATTACAAGTGTTTTGTCTTTTTCATACTTGATAATGTATCTTATTCTTTCCATTTCTATTTCTTAGATTATTAGGAAAACTGACATGTGTATGTGTGAATGTAGAAATAGTACATTCATCCCCTTCATCCATTTTTCTACTGGTATGTCCCCCATTTTTCTATGTAGTTATTTTACAAACATTTTGAAAAAATTTTCATATACACTGAAAATATTTTCCCAGTTAAATATTTTCCTTTCATGGCAACTAACAGACTCTCATGTGTACACACACACACACACACACACACACACACACACAGACACCAATATATATATCAGGTGTATTAACCCCCTTTTCCTATTTTTTTCAAAAGGTTTAAACCTATTCTTTTTATTTTTTTCAAGTGAAAGTGAGAATTACTTTGTTAAATCTGTGTTCTCCTTTCTATTCTTCCTTCTAGATTTTGACTGTAAGTATAATGAATAGATTTATTAATTTTGGTGAAATTGTTATGATAAAACAGCTATCACTTATAAAAACTGACTATATACCAGGCTACATTCTAAATGCTTTATAACCCTATGGGGTAAGTATGACTACTAATTTAATAACGCCAATGAAGTTATTTAAGGACATTTATTACTTCCCAATAAATAAGTCTTGGACACAGGATGTTAGCTCATACCTTTTAATTGTAGAAGACTCATTTTCAAGTTCTGTGGTATTTAACATGGGTCGTTGAGTCAAGAAGTATGTTTTAGTTTTTAAAAATCGTGTATTAAGTTCAGAAAAATTTTCTAGTTGTTTGCACATAAATCATGCTTGAAAATTCTTAACTCTTTCTATTAGGAATTTATTTTTCTCATAGATTACGGGGCTCCTACAGGCTCCTTCTCACTGCTCAAAAGCCGGCTTTTGTGTCCTTCCCTCTTTGCAATGCATGTCTGAGAGAGCTGTCCAGAATCTCTTCTGCCCTATTTCGGTTGTAGGAGGGTTCCCATTCTGGTCAGCACTGCCACTTTGGTCCCTAGTAAAACATTTGGGAGAACTTTGTTTCCTATTAAATGTTAATGGAAGAGTATTTAAAGAGCCTACAAGTATTTATTTATTTTCTCAGAAACAGTTTGAAGAAAGCATTTAAGAACACTAAAACTATAACTGGACATTCCATATCTAGTTCACTCCAGAATGAACTAGATATTGTTTCTTCTTACTTACAAATAAACAAAAGTGATCTAGAGATAATGAACAAATCAGGCAACTATATTTTGTAAGTAATATAACTTCTTATGTAATAGCTGGACAAAGAAATTAAAATACATAATAATGATGTGCAGTTTGTGAGATCACACTGTGTCTCACAAAGGCAGCTAAGTCTGCTTTCAGATAGTAGGTTAAATCTTGGGGGTAAAGAAAATAACTTAAATTCTTACAATATGCATATAGCAAAATTAATTTTAGGTGTTTAAAAATATTAAATATAAAACATCAAGTTATATTTTTATATAGTAATGCTGAAAGTTCATTACATAGTTCACAAAAGTCTTTCAGTGATTAAAACAGATGAAAAATTATCAAAGAAATAGTTTAGATTTTATAATGTCATATTTAAAAACCTCAAATCTAAAAAATATAGACTATTACAAATATAAGATATTTCAGGAAGCCAATATAACCCTGACATCAACACCTAACAAAGATGTATCTATCTTGGTTGGGTATATGTCTCGCTTGATTCTTCAGACTTCCTCTCACCCAGGGTCAGGCGATGGTAACCCTCCCCACATTATGAATCAGCATCTGAAATGGCCAGCTCCTTTTTCTGGCAAGGGACCACTCTAGTATCCTTATCCAGGGCTCTCTGTTTGTTCTTTCTAATATATAAGCTTGTTGTATTTTCCACTCTTGATCAAAGGGCTTCTGAGACACTACAGTATCTATAAAGTAAAATTTAATTTCTGCTCCCTGGCCTACGCTGCTTCATAAGCAGACCGTTCAAACCTGAAGTACAACAATCACTCTGTCTCATTGACCTTTGAAGATCCCATTCCCTAAAATATGCAGGAACTTAAAAAACAATTGTCATAATTTAAAAAATGTATTTAATAGGCAAAGGGTTAATAGCATTAATAGCAAATGGAATGCTACAAAACCACAATTTAAGAACTGGCAATGACTATGTACAGAAAATTCCTAGAAGAAATACAAATGACTAATGAACATGAAAATATTCAAACACGACTAATCAAAGAAATGCAAATTAAAACAAAATACTGTTTTCCCCTATAAACTTAGCAATGATTAAAACATTACAATCCTCAATGCTAAAAAGGGAGCACTGAATCAAGCATTCTCATATGCTGCTAATGGTATAAATTGGCAAACCATTCTGGAAATGATTTTGGCATGATGTTTCAAGAGTTTTAATTTATGTTCATACCCTTAGATGCACTTCTAGGAGATTATTATAAGAAAATAAAAAGAGAACTGAAACATACATTTCTACAAATATTTCACAAAAATTACTTTTAACAGACTTCAAAATAATTAACTGCAAAACAATTAAAATGATTAAACAGTGATACTTTTTAAATAGACTACTACATGGCCATCAAAGTGATTTTTTTTTTTTTTGAGACAGAGTCTCACTCCGTCACTAGGCGCCAGGCTGGAGTGCAGTGGTGTGACCTCGGCTCACTGCAACCTCCACCTCCCGGGTTCAAGCAATTCTCCTGCCTCAGCCTCCTGCGTAGCTGGGACTACAGGCGTGTGCCACCATGCCCAGCTATTTTTTTTTTTTTTTTTTGTATTTTTAGTAGAGACGGGGTTTCACCATGTTAGCCAGGATGGTCTCAATCTCTTGACCTCATGATCCGCCCACCTTGGCCTCCCAAAGTGTTTGGATTACAGGCGTGAGCCACTGTGCCTGGCCCATCAAAGTGATTTTTATAAACTCTAATGACAAGGTAAAATTCTTATGTGAAATGTTAATAGGAAAATATTAGGAAAAATATATATGGTACCAATGACAAGAAAAATGATTGTCAAAGATAGGACTTAAAGTACATTTATTATAATATAATGTATAGCTCTTTCCAAGTGATATGTTAAATGCAATTTTTACTTACATGCATATAAAATTAAACAGAATAACTTCATACATCTGAGAGTCTATCTTAAAACAAAATATATGGGTAAATAACTGATATACAAAGATGTTCTTTAGACCAATATTTATGATGTACCCCTTTGCTCATGAAAACAGCCTGAAATAACCTGCACGTATCAGAAGGCAACTATTAAATAAACTTTGGAACATTCTTAGTAGGCTATTGTGAAATCAATACAATTATACCTAAAAGCAACACTTTAATAATATAAAAATATTTATTAAAAGCACTACAGGTCAGGCATGATGGCTCATGCCAGTAATCTCAGAAGTTTGGGAAGCCAAGATGGGATACGCACTTGAGCCCAGGAGTTCAAGACCAGCCTCGGTAACATTTTTGACCCTGCCTCTATGAAAAAAAGAAATTGGTGTGCATGGTAGTACACACCTGTAGTGCCAGCTACTCAGGAGGCTGAGGTAGGAGGATCGTTTGAACTCAGGAGGTCACCATTGCAGTGAGCTACAAATGATATGGTTATAACGATGGAAAAATGCAAAGAAGAAGATATATAATAGGATCACTAATATAGAAGTGATATGATAAAATTATCATTACTTTCTTCTGATATTTTGTGAATATGTTGAGTATCCCAGAATATACCTGTATATATAACTCTTTTCATGTTATTATAACTATTTTCCTATTAAAACTATGAATGAGTTTAACAGTTTTGTGAGATGACAACATTCAATGACAACATATATGCTAGGGTAAACTAAAGTATAAACTAAACAAAAAAGAAGAGAATAGTAACAATAACAAAGTCTGAAGTTGAGGCAGCAATTAATAGCCTACCAAACAAAAAAAGCCCAGGTCCAGATGGGTTCACAGCTGAATTCTACCAGTCATATAAAGAGGAGCTGGTACAACTCCTTTTGAAACTATTCCAAACAATCCAAAAAGAGGGAATCCTTCCCAAATCATTTTATGCAACCAACATCATCTTCATAACAAAACCTGGCAGAGATTCAACAAGGAAAGAAAACTTCAGACCAATATCCATGATGAACATAGATGCAAAAATCTTCAATAAAATACTGGCAAATCAATTGCAACAGCACATCAAAAAGCTTATCCATCACAATCACGTAGGCTTCATCCCAGGGATGCAAGGCTGGTTCAACATACGCAAGTCTATAAACGTAATTCACCATATAAACAGAACCAAAGACAAAAACCATATGATTATCTCAATAGATGCAGAGAAGGTCTTTGCCAAATTCAACAGCCTTTATGCTAAAATCTCTCAATAAACTAGGAATTGATGGAAAGTATCTCAAAATAATAAAAGCTATTTATGACAAACCCACAGCCAATATCACACTGAATGGGCAAAACCTGGAAGCATTCCCTTTGAAATCTGGCACTAGACAAGGAAGCCCTCTCTCACTACTCCTATTCAATATAGTACTGGAAGTTCTAGCCAGAGTAATCAGGCAGGAAAAAGAAATAAAGGGTGTTCAATTAGGAAAGGAGGAAGTCAAATTGTTTCTATTTGCAGACAACATGATTGTATATTTAGAAGGTCTGATCATCTCAGCCCAAAATCTCCTGAAACTGATAGCAACTTCAGCAAAGCCTCAGGATACAAAATCAATGTGTGAGAATCACAAGCATTCCTATACACCAGGCGTCCCCAAACTACGGCCTGCGGGCCGCATGCGGCCCCCTGAGGCCATTTATTCGGCCCCCCGCCGCTCTTCAGGAAGGGGCACCTCTTTCACTGGTGGTCAGTGAGAGGAGCACAGTATGTGGTGGCCCTCCAACGGTCTGAGGGACAGTGAACTGGCCCCCTGTGTAAAAAGTTTGGGGACACCTGCTATACACCAATAACAGACTAGCTGAGAGCCAAATCAAGAACAAACTGCCATTCACAATTGCTACAAAGAGAAGAAAATACCTAGGAATACAACTTAAAACGATGTAAAGGACCTCTTCAAGGAGAACTACAAATCACTGCTCAACAAATTAAGAGAGGACACAAACAGATGGAGAAAAATTCCATGCTCATGGTTAGGAAGAATTGGTACCATGAAAATGGCCATACTGCCCAGAGTAATTTATAGATTCAATGTTATCCCCATCAAGCTACCAATGACGTTCTTCACAGAACTGGAAAGAACCACCTTAAACTTCATAGAAAACCAAAAGAGAGCCTGCATAGCCAAGTTAATTCTAAGCAAAAGTTCAAAGCAGGAGGCATCATGCTACCTGACTTCAAACTATACTACAAGGCTATAGTAATCAAAACAGCATGGTACTGGTAACAAAACAGAGATATAGACCAATGGAACAGAACAGAGGACTTGGAGGCAACACCACACATCTACAACCATCTGATCTTTTACAAACCTCACAAAAACAAGCAATGGGGAAAGGATTCCCTGTTTAATAATGGTGTTGGGAAAACTGGCTAGCCATGTGCAGAAAGCTGAAACTAGACCCCTTCCTGACATCTTACACTAAAATTAATGCCAGATGGATTAAATACTTAAACATAAGCCCTAATACCATAAAAATCCTAGAAGAAAACCTAGGCAATACCATTCAGGACATAGGCATAGGCAAGGACTTCATGACTAAAACACCAAAAGCATTGGCAACAAAAGCCAATATAGACAAATGGGATCTAATCAAACTTAAGAGCTTCTGCACAGCAAAAGAAACAATCATTAGAGTGAACTGGCAACCAATAGAATGGGAAAAAATTTTTGCAATCTGCCCATCTGACAAAGTACTTATATCCAGAATCTACAAAGAACTGAAACAGATTTACAAGAAAAAAAGCAAACAAACCCATTCAAAAGTGGGTGAAGGATATGAACAGACAGTTTTCAAAAGAAGACATTTATGAGGCCAACAAACATATGAAAAAATGGTCATCATCACTGGTTATTAGAGAAATGCAAATCAAAACCACATTGAGATACCATCTCATGCCAGTTAGAATGGTGATCATTAAAAAATCTGGAGACAACAGAGGCTGGAGAGGATGTGCAGTAATAAGAACACTCTTACACTGTTGGTGGGAGTGTAAACTAGTTCAACCATTGTGAAAGACCATGTGGCGATTCCTCAAGGATCTAGAAATAGAAATTCCATTTGACCCAGCAATCCCATTACTGGGTATATATCCAAAAGATTATCATTCCATTATAAGGACACATGCACAGGAATGTTCATTGCAGCACTGTTTCCCATTGCAAAGACTTGGAACCAACCCAAATGCCCATCGACGATAGACTGGACAGGGAAAATGTGGCACATATACAGCATGAAATACTATGCAGCCATAAAAAACTATGAGTTTGTGTAATTTGTAGAGACATGGATGAACCTGGAAAACATCATTCTCAGCAAACTGACACAAGAACAGAAAATCAAACACCGCATGTCCTGACTCATAGGTGGGTGTTGAACAATGAGAACAGGTGGACACAGGGAGGGGAGCATCTCGCACTGAGGTCTGTGGTGGGGGGACTAGGGGAGGAACAGGAGGCGGTAGGGAGTTAGGGAGGGATATCATGGGGAGAAATGCCAGATATAGGTGATGGGGATGAAGGCAGCAAACCACATTGCCATGTATATACCTATGCAACAATCCTGCATGTCTTCACATGTACCCCAGAACCTAAAATGCAATTATACATACATATATATAAATATATATATATATATATATATATATATATATATATATATATATTTAAGTAATAAATTCAAACAGGATATGCTCTCTAATCTCAACATGGCTACAGAACATGGTTTCAAAAAGTGAGAGAGAAGGTAGAAAAGACAGGTTATAATTAGGTTACAGTGAAATCTTAGCCATGGTAAGACTATTAGGAGATAAGAAATAATTTGTTTTGTTTAATTTGGTTTTTATATGCAGAAGAACAACAGGGCTCAAGCAATATTTTAGTGACATTTATCTACCAAATGCATTAGATGTAAAAATTCAGAGGCACCCAGTCAGTGAAGGGGCCACAGCTATGACCTAATCACCTAGTGATTGATAGAAAATAAAAAGACAAGACAATTGTGGGAACAACAATTGTCATGTTATTGACAACAATTTTGAGGTAGAATTGCAAATTTTCAAGATTAGTTAATGTGAATAACGAGGGAGATGAAAATTCTACTGATGTGTACATCCAAGTCTAAATGACTGAGTAATGCTGTATTTAAACAATATCGAGACATGCATGGAGAAAATGGAAAATTTAGAATATAGTTAGGAGATTTAATATATCTTATTTCTTCACCTCTGAGTCATTGTGTCTTTCCACCTAGTATAGTAATACCTTGGCAAAATACAAATCCTTTCTCAATAGAAGTAAAGTATTCAGAAATAAAATGTATGAAAAAGCCAATAATATTACATAAAAGCTAAGTGTCACATAACATGGAAACGTCTATTTGTGGTGTCCATCATCATTTTGACATATCTCTAGGACAAGGGTTCTCTAACTTTATTGTGCTTTAGAATCAACAGAGACAGAGCATTTTAAAAACACACATTGCCGGTCTACACCGCTAGGTTTCTCATTCACGAGATGCAGATTCTGCTGGTCTAGGAATGGGGACCATATGTGGGAACCACTGCCCTAGAGCCATATTACCCTGTGAACTGTAAAGATAAACAATTTTAATTCACTGAGGGTAAACAAAATATATCGAAAAACTAACATTTCAAAAGATAACTCTGAAGCAGTCTACATAAAACATCTTTAGTGGGAAGGTAAAATGAAAATTTGAGCATGTGATATTATATTGTTTAGGCATCACAAACTCAAGTCCAGATAACTTAAACTGAGATTTTAAGGTAAGCCTAAATACCTACTGCTGGTCACTAAATAATTTTTTTTAAGTAAAATATGAAAAGAGAAAAAAAAACAAATAAGTCTCCCCTTATTATACATTGATTATTGACACATAACATGCCATTTTATAGGATGTGGGATAGAAAGTCGACCACATACAAGCTATTTGAAGTTTGCATTTAAAAATAATAGCAATGATTAAAAACAACATTAATATCTTCTAAGAAATGTAATATTTCTTAAAATTGGCATGCATTCTTATAAATGCTGGATAAACAAGCTACATGATTTTTCTTATTCATGAATTTGAAACCTATGTACCCATTATTCATGATCTCTCCGTGAGTCATATGAAGTTGCATATATTGCAAAATCTTATAACTCAGCAATCAAGTCACTGTAAGACACGTGGTGAAAGATCTCTGACATGTGCTACCTGTGCAGATAGAGGAAGTCATACATCTTTTCTGGATCTTAGTATTCTTATTGGTAAAACAGACATAAAAACTTCCACCTCAATATACTGCTGAAATGAATTGGACAATATATATGTCAGTGTCCAATATAAAGAAGAACTTCAATAATCATTATTTAGATGTTTTGCTTGATATAGCTCTAATACTAATGATAAAATTTCCCTTTGGATCCTTCTTTGTACCTATGATGGATTTGAGAAAATAAAATGGAATCAATAAAGAGCAGAAAGAGTAAATAGATTCTGTAATGATTCCCTGAAATAAAAGGGGTTTCTCTAAATCAGAACTGAGTCATTCTAGGTATAACCCAATATAAACATAAAATTAATAATTATTTATTCAATAGGAGATTTCTAGTGTGTGCTGCAATTCATTTGATCAGTTTTATCTTATATCTTCCTTATAATCAACTGAAAGTAGAATCCAGAAGTATGAGGCTTCTCTTACTCTAAATCCTTAGGCAGAGAGTTCAGTGTCAGAACTGAAAGTGCTTACAAGGACCCATCCACCCAGTCTAGAAATGAAAGCAAAGTCGCAGCAGAGAGCAGAGACTCAAGACACATGTCACATCTAAGCCATGAAGCTCTGTCTCTAATCAAAGTTCATGAGTGCCACAAAAGGTCACTGGGAGGCCACCTAGGTGACCAGCTAGTAAATATTAATGGTTTATAAGTCTTATTTATACAACCTATATAACACCTGTGAAAATATTCCTGGTAGGTTCTCACCCCTCTATACCTAATATCAACTTGACGCAAATGATTGTAACTTTTTTATTTTAAAATACATTTAAGTTGAAAACAAATAATAAGATGTGATCATTTTTTAAAAAGTTTTCTTTAAAATATTTCTAAATATCATAAACATACATAGGTATTTCTAGGTTATAGTCTTGAAAATGTCATATTCTGATTCATTGTCCTATCTAAAATCCATCAAATATTTGAGATTCTAACATGCTGGAGTGCTAATGAAACTTTTTCCATCAAAATACTTTAAAATTTTGAGTTCATTTTCCTGTACAGACATCAAACCATGAAAAGAAGGAATGGAGTGGAGAGGCAACCAAGAGGTTATCATACAATTACTTCTAGATTTTTTCATCTATGAGGATGAAAGTTCACATATGGGCAAGTAAAGAAGTGGTCCTCCTCATCGATTTAAACCTTGATGGAAATTTAATGTCAATTTAAACTTCCGAAGTACCTTTCATCTCTGATTTCAAAGTGACTTTGTAAGAAATTCAGTTTTACACCTTTAATTGCGTTGACTTAATACACTACATAGAAAATGCCACTCTACAGATGGGAAAACTGAAGCAATCTTCCAATGGGTCAGGGACCTAAAAAAAAAAGCACTATTCATATTCTGTAAAACCAGCAAATAGTTTGCAATTTGGGCAGAACGACACTTACTACATACTAAATAGATTAACTACATATTTTGAGAGTTCTCATTACTATATATAAGATCATTTCTGCCTGATGTAACATAGCTACTTAAAGAACAGGATTAGATAAGGCGATTCACATATGTTCCGTATGGTGAGACTCTTCATAGACAAGCAGAATCACAGTTATCTCCTAGAGTTTCTAAATAATTTTAATCTTAAGAGAAGCACTCAAGTCCTTTAAATATCTCGTGTGAAATATGTGATTACTTTTTAAATAATACTTCACCTGGGAACGAAGCCAATGCAAGTCAGCAACACCTATCCTGTACAGTGAAATGAATCAAATACTGTCAATATAAACAGCAAATGGACTTTCAATATAAGTTGCCTTTTTTTTTGAGTAATAGCTATATTTAGCATCTAGTTACAGCATTGTGGAATAGGCCTAATAAGAAGAGAGGCAAATCTTGCTTTTGGTGAGTTTGAAACCCCATCTTGAAAAGCAGAATATTCACATACGTACTTCCTAAGGCCTACATTGAATCACAGTGTAGTGAATGAGAAGCGTTAGACTCTGAAGTCAGGGGGATCAAGCTTTGAACCCTGGCTATCCCACTTATTAGAATACCTGTGTGACTTTGAGCAACTTACTTGGTGTCTCTAAGCCACCGATTATTCATCTGTTACATGGGGATAATGATCTACCTATTTTAAAATTTACCATTATAATTAAGTCAGATAATATGTGAAAATACTTAGCAGAGTATCTAGTACATAGCAAGTGTTTAACAAATGCCAGATATTATTATTCTAATGACACTCCACTCCTTACTTTTTTAAAAAGAACTTTAAAGTTGCCTATCAGATAAACTATTTGCATCTAAGCCAGAAATTTGAGTTCTTTCACTTTGCAGCCCAGCCGACTTTTCTCGATTTCTATGATACCACTTTTACTGGCAATCCACGCTGAGGTCAAATCAGATAGCTTTCCCTTCTCAGAATTCTCACCTCAACGTCCTATCCTTCCCTCCATAATGTCCTACCCAAAGGATATACCTTTGTTTATCTCCTTTGATCAATTCCAAATGCCCTTCTCATCAATTTAGTGCCTCTTGCGTGATGCAACTCTGATTCCACTAATCAGACACAAGGTCATCTTGTTTTAATTTCAAGAGCACATTCTTTCTGAACAGATGAACACCTTCCACTAAGGAAGCTGAGCTCTTAACTGTCTGGGACTGACCTTTTTTCTTCTTTCAAAGACCAGAGTTGCCTGCACAGTGTCTGCACAAAGCAAGATTGAAACCAATGCTAAACAGCGATGAATGAAACAGACAAAAGAAATTTTAAGAAACAACTTGTCCCTAATGTGAGAACTTCTCATTCAGCAAAGTTGGTTCACTTTTAAACAGATATTTAATGTATGGGATACAAAAGCACTGGCTTTCCAGTTTTATTCATTACTTTAAAGGCCCCCAAAGTTAGTGCCAAATCTAGTTATCTCACAGTGATAATTCTATTTTATAGCCAAATGTGAAAACTGACATACATTAGGTACAATTTCAAGGAGCTAAATCCTGCCTATTGAGAATAATATTATGCAATTAAAGATTTTTTTTCAAAAAAAGAAGCTAGCAATGAATCATTAAATCAGTGTTTCATTAAGTGTATGCTTTAAACTTTCAGAAATAAGATTTATGAACATTTTTTAGAGATGGAAAATTCCTAAATCACTTATTCTTAAGAAAACAATATAAAATGGAGTTGCATTCATATTACCTAACAGTACATATGTAACTTAGAATTTCATTTAGTTAAATTTGTTTATTCATGTGAATTTGTCATTTTGCAACTGTAATTTCATCTAAAATATAAGCTAGAACTTGGGTATGCCACAGAACTAAAATGTGGTATTACTGCTTTTTCTTTTTAAGAAATTAATAAAAGTTAAGTATTTTGGCAAGAGTGTGATATAATCCAAATCAAGTAAACACAATTATTTTTCTTCCCCTCTCATTCCATAAAAAGATTTGGCCTTAGAATTGATGTATCCAAACTCTTTCTGCTTTAATGGCTCAGGGTGCCATGGGTCTCCCCAGAAATTATTTTAAAATTAATGACTGCTTCTGAATTAATAATTTAACCCACTTTTCTGCCTTAACCCTTTGTTAACTGCAGCACATCTTTTGTTTCCTTCAAGAGATATTAGGACAAATATAGCAAATTCAGAGTTAGACTTTGACCTTTACTTAAACATGCCATTAGAGCTGGGGCTCTTTTAACTACAGTGACTCCATAAAACTAACCTACTATAAAGCAGGGAAGTCAAAAAAGGTTACAGACTTATGGAAGAAAGATGTCAACTGGCCTTTCAAAATCCCAAAGCATACACTGCCCTTTATTTCACTTATTCATTGTTTAAATGTCTTTCAGAAAATAATACAATAATAAGTTTACATCATTATCCAAGTTACAGCCTGTAAGTTTATTTTACTCACACCATGGATCAGATGTTATTAAATTGTGACCCCAGAAAGGGCTTCAGGAGGTCCAATTTCCTTGAACTCTAGGAAGATTTTCTTTGTGTTTATTTTTGTATTTAGCCTCTTCAGCTTCTTGAAGGATTCTGTATCACTCACAAAATTTTAAGAATTGCTGACACAGAATAATAAGTGCTAACAGATTAATTTATGCCCAAATGACTTTTTAACAAAAAAGTTTCATATATATTATTTTCAAACCTCATAATATTCAAGTCAAGGAACAAGAATATAACTCCTAGCACACAAGCATAAGTGTCTTTACTCAAACAACTAGATGTCTTAGCAGGGATGCTATAGCAATAAAGTAAACCACCAACTTTCTAAGTCTTAAAAGTGATGATTTATTGGAAACATGAATTTCATAAAGTGGAAATTTGTGCATGGAGATGGAAACTGGAGGTAGACAGTCTACAAAGAGTTCATAAAGGAGAGAACACAGAACAGCACAGTGAGAACTGGTTGAGATCACATGCTTTAGAGTCCAAAATCTGAAGTGTTATCTAAATCTACCACTTACTAGTTAATCATGTGTCCTCAAAATCTGTACCCCCTTAGGTTTCTGAGAGGTTCAAATGCAATGTGCTTACGACACTGAGTGCCTACCTGGTAGGCACTAATAAACTATCAGCTGCTGATGACATTAGCTGCTGGTGGCAATAATTAGGATGGAAGAAGTTTCTGCCTAAAATAAACATTAAGTAGTTAAAACCTAGGGCCAGGCAGAGTGACTCATTCCTGTATTCCTAACACTTTGGAGGAAGAAAAGGGGCAGATTACTAGAGCCCAGGAGTGCGAGACCATCCTGGGCAATATGACAAAAACCTCATCTCTACAAAAACTTAGCAAGGCGTGGTGGTGTGCACCTGTAGGTGGGAGGGTCGTTAGATCCTGGGAGGTTGAGGCTGCAGTGAGCCGAGACTGCACCACTGCCCTCCAGCCTGGGTGAAAAGCGAGATTCTGAAACAACAACAACAAACAAAAGACCAGCCCTACAATCAAAACTTCACATTTTCTCACCTTTCGATGACTCGTTATTCAGATCTGGGCCACTGCTGAGCTCACCTGTTCAAAAATTTACTCATCAGCTTCCCCTTTCAAGATTTCTCATGCTATATAGTACTTAAGGAAAATTAGTATTAGTGGTAATAAAAATAAAATATGTCCATATAGTACTTCACAATTCCTGTGATGCAGACAAGTCAGGCTAGGTTATAAATACTCCTATTTTTAAAGGTAAAAACATTTATCTCCACAACTGCTCAAAGTCTTTTATAAAATAATTTAAAATGACCATAGAAGCATCTGACTGCTTAGTAATTAATAAGTCTCTTAAACTTCAGTTATCACCCTTGTACTGAAAAGACCATTCTCCACAACATTTCTTATAAAATGTCTGCCAAGAATATTAGAGGTAAAAGGGACCTGAAACTCTTTTTGTTCAACTACCTTATTTTATAGATGCAGAAACGAAGGGATGGGCATTATGCACTTTGCTCAAAGTCACACAGCTAGGCTAGTAACAGGGCTGATTCAAATTCACATGCATGAATTTAGTTTTTCCAAACTGCATCTTGGGTGTGACACATACACAGAGCAAGGTATTTGTGAAAGAGATTGAGGCTACTATTGGTGATTTATCTTTGTGTATGCATGTGTTTGTTCTCAAAAGACTGAATATGCATAACTTGTTAACCTAAATGGATGACTCTATTATGACCAATCTTATGTCTTAGAAATGATTTGTGTACTTATTGCAACATTAGTCACTATAAGTACCATAGCACATGAGAGTATCCCTATCACTCTTTCAAAGAAAACTGGGTCATCAGTCAACCTAAAGTTGGCAGCATGAACTTCAAAGTAACATGCACTTCCTCCAGCCTTGCAAAAAAATTACTTATAAAGTGCTGAATTATTTCAGGAAATATAGCTATTATGTTTATGAAAGTTAGGTGAAATATGGTGAACCTGTCACAGGTAGGTCATCTTGCCTGTCTCCTTACCATACCTGCACTAGGCAAGCAATGATCTAGATCATCAATATTATGTATAAGGGGAAAATATACACATCAGAGATTCTGAACAAGACTTGGGCTTGGCCTGGTGCAGTGGCTCACACCTGTAATCCCACCACTTTGGGAGGTCAAGGCAGGTGAATCATTTGAAGTCAGGAGTTTGAGACCAGCCTGGCCAACATGGTGAAAACCCATCTCTACTAAAAGTACAAAAATTAGTTGGGTGCAGCTGAGCTCTGTGGCTTGCATCTGTAATCCCAGCAATTTAGAAGGCTGAGGTGGGTGGGTCATTTGAGGTCAGGAGTTCATGACCAGCATGGTCAACATAGTGAAACTCTGTTTCTACTAAAAATACAAAAATTAGATGGGTGTGGTGGTGGGCCTCTGTAATCCCAGCTATTACGAGACAGGCAGGAGGAGAATTGCTTGAATCCAGGAAGTGGAGGTTTAGTGAACCGAGATTGAGCCACTGTGCTCCAGCCTGGGCAACAATGCAAGACTCTGTCTCAACAAGAGAAAAAAAAAAGAAGAAGAAAAAAAAAGATGTGGGCTCCTTCTTTCCTATCCTTCTGCCTTTTTTATACTGCATATGTGTATTATATCTGTAATAACTTTGAGGCATATGTAAAAGCTTATGATATTTAAGTCTATAATAGCCAATGAGAAAATACCGTGATAGAAAAAAATAAAAATTTTGGCTGGGTACAGTAGCTTGCACCTGTAATCCCAGCACTTTGTGAGGGTGAGGTAGGTAGATCACTTGAGGTCAAGAGTTCAAGACCAGTCTGGCTAATATGGCAAAACTCTGCCTCTACTAAAAATACAAAAATATAAGCCTTGTATACTTCCCATGAGTCTAAAGAGACAACATAAAATCCTCCTTCCTTGCAAGACTCATCATCTTGCCTCACCTCCTTGTCCACCTTCATCCCTCTCTACTCTTCCCTTGATGCTCTCCTGCCACACTACTTTCCTTTCCCTCTGTTCCCCAAATGTGATTACAGGCAGGTGTGGTGGCCTCATGCTTGTAGTCCCAGGTACTTAGGAGGGTGAGGCAGGAGGAACGCAGAAACCCGGGAAACAGAGGTTACAGGGAGTGGAGATTGCGCCACTGCACTCCAGCCTGGGAGACAGAGCCAGATGTAGTCTCGGGGAAAACAACAACAATAACAACCACCACCAACAAAAAAGGAGATTTCAAAATCAATTAAAGCAATTTTTCACTTTTTAAAAACAGGTTAGTATAAAATATCTTCAAGTTTTAACTTGCCATCAAGTGAAATAAATATTAATCATGTTTAGCTTATCTCATTGTAAAATCTATTTGAGGTATATTTCTAAAAATGCAAACCATTATCTTGGCATCTACTGTTAGGTCTCTGGAAATAGCTAAGTGTTATAAGAATTTTTTTTTAAAAAAAGAAAGAAGATTCGTATAGAATTAAACTAAAAAACCTCATGGTTTCCACAGATGTAAACAAAACCTTTACATGACTACTAAGATGCTAAGAATTTCCTCTAAGTGTCTGTTGTTTTTCAAATATAGTCCTTGTGATGAGCAGGATAAACCAGATAATGACATAGCACGAATCCTTTTGGAGCTATTTTAACTGTAATTACTTGTAGCATTCTGCAGCATGTTTTTTGTGTTTTTGTTTTTGCATTCAGCTGGAATAAAAAGTCAAAAATTAACAGTGGTTAGAAGATATATAATTCCTCCCTTCCCAAATAAAACATAAGAACTAATATGCTCTACTTTTATGCATTTCTTAAAACCTGAGTTAAAAATATTTTAGGATTTATTAAAAAATCACTTATCTTACAAAATTAACTTAGATGACCTACATACACACCCTTTAGCCTTTAATGCTGCAGCTCTTGAGGTCTGCCTTCAGAGGGCAGCATAAGGCCCATGCTGCCTTGTATACTCGGGATGTTCACTTACTTAGTGTTGGGAACAGCTGAAGAAAGGAGCCAACTTACACAATGCCCATTGTACAAGGCTGAATGAGGAGCACAGGAAATGAATGGAGGTGAACCCCATCTGTGTCGTGGGCACTTAAGGTCAAGGGGTCACTAACCATCTGCAGTTGTTAATTTTAAGTGCCATTGTGCTAGGTCATGATACCCAGATATTTTGAGGAAAAAATTGAGAATGTAGTATTTTAGTTGCAATCTGAAAGATAAGAATTACACTAGAGAATGTAGTGAAAAATGCCATCAGCAGAGAGGATAACAGGAGTGGTGGCCTTGAGCCAGAAGGAAATTCAGCACATTAATGGAACACCGGGAAAGGAAAACAGTGTGGCAGAGGAGTAGCAAGGACAGAGTAGAACGGGATGAAGGTGGACAAGGAGGTGAGGCAAGATGCTGGGTCTTGCAAGGAATAAGGATTTTATATTTTCTTCTTAAACTATTGGGAAGTATACAAGGCTTATATTTAAGAAGAAGAGGAGCATAATTAGATTTTCTTTGTAAACTGATGACTTTTGTATGTGGATAATGGACTCAGAGGAGATAATGACCAAGTCTAGAGAACTGCTTATTAGGCTACAACAGTAATCTGCAAATTGTTCCAGTTCATCTGTTTCTGAGCTTATTGGCATAAAGGTGATCAAAATATCCTCTTATTATTAGTTCCACTAGTAGCATCTAAAATTACCTATTTCCAATTTATGCCTGCTTTCTATAATTATTCATCTTTGCAGAGACTTTTCTGTCTTTGTTAGCTTTTCAAGAACCAGCTTGGTCAATCCACAGTATTATATGTCTATTATATCATACTCTGATTTTCAACTTAATTTATTATATAATCTTCATTGTGTCATCCTTTCTACATTCTTGAGTGTATTAAGGTATTATTTTCTAACTTGAGTTTTGAACTAGTGAATCTTGAACTTTTATTCTTTCTAATGTAGGATTTGAACTAAGGATTTTTCTGTAATATTTTTTTCTTAAATAGTACTTCAAAAGACCAAAATAGAATTGGGATAGTTCTTAAAAAATAAAAAGACCAAAAACAACAAAAAAGTGCCACTTCTGTTGCCTCCAACATGCATTTATATGTAGTGATCACTTCTACTCTGTGTAAATATTCCAAAACCTTCATTATTATTAATTTCTCCAGTCTTTAGAAGCATGCTTTGAAATTTTAAAATACCTCTATGTCTTTTTTCTTACCATATTTGTTTTTACTTCTAGTTTATTGCAGTATCAGATAAATGCAAAAATGTATTTTATGTGGTGAAGCTAACTTTAGTAAGTCATTTTGTAAAAATGCCCCAAGCATTTTTTTTTTTTTTTAATTTTTACTTTAAGTTCTGTAGTACATGTGCAAATCCTGCAGGACTGTTACATAGGTATACACATGCCCTGGCGGTTTGTTGCCTGCATACTCCCATCCCCTACATTAGGTATTTCTCCTAATGTTATCCCTCTCCAGCTCCCCACTCATTGCTATCCCTCCCCTAGCCTCCCACCCCACAACAGACCCCAGTGTATCATGTTCCCCTCCTTCTGTCCATGTGTTCTCATTGTTCAACACCCACTTATGAGTGAGAACATGTGGTGATGTTTGGTTTTCTGTTCTATGTAAGTTTGCTGAGAATGATGGTTTCCAGATTCATCTATGTCCCTCCAAAGGACACGAACTCATTGTTTTTTATGGCTGCATAGTATTCCATGGTGCAAATGTGCCACATTTTCTTAATCTAGTCTGTTTTGATGGGCATTTAGGTTGGTTCCAAGTCTTTGCTATTGTAAACAATGTCACAATGAACATACATATGCATTTGACTTTCTAATTCATCAATTTATAATCCTTTGTGTATATATCCAGTAATGGGATTGTTGGGTCAAATGATATTTCTATTTCTAGATCCTTGAGGAATTCACACACTGTCTTCCACAATCGTTGAACTAATTTACACTCCCACCAACAGTGTAAAAGTGCTCCCATTTCTCTACATTCTCTTCAGCATCTGTTGTCTCCATATATTTAATGATCATCATTTTAACTGGCATGAGATGGTATTCAATGTGGTTTTGATTTGCATTTCTCTAATGACCAGTGGTGACAAGCATTTTTTCATGTTTCTTGGCCACAAAAATGTCTTCTTTTGAAAAGTGTCTGTTCATTTATTTCACCCACTTTTTGATTTTTTTTTTCTAGTAAAATTTGTTTTAGTCCTTTGTAGATTCTAGTTATAAGCCCTTTCTCAGATGGGTAGCTTGCAAATTTTTTTCCCATTCTGTTGCTTGCCAGTTCATTCTAATGATTTCTTTTGCTGTGCAGAAGCTCTTAAGTTTGATTAGATCCCATTTGTCTATTTTGGCTTTTGTTGCCAATGCTTTGGTGTTTTAGTCATGAAGTCCTTGCCTATGCCTATGTCCTGAATGGTATTGCCTAGGTTTTCTTCTAGGGTTTTTATGGTGTTAGGTCTTATGTTTAAATCTATAATCCATGTGGAGTTAATATTTGTATAAGGTGTAAGGAAGGGATCCAGTTTCAGCTTTCTGCACATGGCTAGCCAGTTTTCCCAACATTTATTTAATCCTTTGCCCATTGTTGTTTTTGTCAGGTTTGTCAAAGATCAGATGGATGTACATGTGTGGCATTTTTCCAAGGCCTCTGTTCTGTTCCATTAGTCTACATCTCTGTTTTGGTATCAGTACCATGCTCTTTTGATTACTGTAGCCTTGTAGCATAGTTTGAAGTCAGGTAGCGTGATGCCTCCAGCTTTGTTCTTTTCTGCTTAGGATTGTCTTGACTAAGTGGGTTCTTTTTTGGTTCCACATGAAGTTTAAGGTGTTTTTTTTCCAGTTTTATGAAGAAGGTCAATGGTAGTTCAATGGGGACAGCATTGAATCTATAAATTACTTTGGGCAGAATGGCCATTTTTATGATATTGATTCTCCTACCATGAGCATGAAATGTTTTTCCATCTGTTTGTGTCCTCTCTTATTTCCTTGAACAGTGGTTTGTAGCTCTCCTTGAAGAGGTCCTTCAGGTCCTTTGTTAGTTGTATTCCCAGGCATTTTATTCTCTTTGTAGCAATTGTGAATGGGAGTTTGCTCATGATTTGGCTGTTTGTCTGTTATTGGTGTGATTTTTTTTTTATTTATTCCTATAGGAATGCTTGTGACTTTTGCACATTGATTTTGTATCCTGAGATGTTGCTGAAGTTGCTTATCAGCTTAAGGAGATTTTGGGCTGAGATTATGGGGTTTTCTAAACATGCAATCACGTCATCTGCAAACAGACACAATTTAACTTCCTCTTTTCTTAATTGAATATCCTTCATTTCTTTTTCTTGCCTGATTGCTCTGGCTAGAATGTCCAAAACTATACTGAATAGGAATGGTGAGAGAGGGCACACTCATCTAGTGCCAGTTTTCAAAGGGAATGCTTCCAGGTTTTGCCCATTCAGTATGATGTTGGCCATGAGTCTGTCATAAATAGCTTTTATTTATTTATTTTTTGAGATACATTCCATCAACACCTAGGTTATTAAGAGTTTTTAGCATAAAGGGCTGCAGAATTTTGTTGAAGGCCTTCTCTGCATCTATTGAGATAATCATGTGGTTTTTGTCTCTGGTTTGGTTTACATGATGGATTACGTTTTATAGATTTGCATATATTGAACCATCCTTGCCTCCCCGGACTGAAGCCTACTTGATCATGATAGATAAACTTTTTGATGTGCTGTTGCAGTCAGTTTGCCTTTATTTTATTGAAGATTTTTGCATCGATGTTCATCATGGATGCTGGCCTAAAATTTTCTTTTTTCAGTGGTATCTCTGCCAGGTTTTGGTATCAGGATGATGTTGGTCTCATAAAATGATTAAGGGAGGATTCCCTCTTTTTGTATTGTTTGGAATAGTTTCAGAAAGAATGGTACCAGCTCCTCTTCATACATATGGTAGAATTCAGCTGTGAACCCATCTGGACCTGGACTTTTTTTGGTTGCTAGGCTATTAATTGCTGCTTCAACTTCAGACCTTATTATTGGTCGATTCAGGGATTCAGCTTCTTTCTGGTTTAGTCTTAGGAGGGTGTAAGTGTCCATAAATTTATCCATTTCTTTTAGATTTACTGGTTTATGTGCATAGAGCTGTATGTAGTAATCGCTGATATCAGTTTATATTTCTGTGGAATCGTTGGTCATAGCCCCTTTATCATTTTGTATTTTGTCTATTTGGTTTTTTTCTTTTTTATTAGTCTGGATAGAGGTCTATCTATTTTGTTGATCTTTTTTAAAAAAGCTACCTCCTGAATATATTGATATTTTGAAGGGTTTTTTTCTGTCTCTATCTCCTTCAGTTTTTCTCTGATCTTAGTTGTTTCTTGTCTTCTGCTAGCTTTTTAATTTGTTTGATCCTTTTCCTCTAGTTCTTTTAATTTTGATGATAGGGTGTTGATTTTAGATCTTTCCTCACTTCTCATATGGACACTTAGTGCTATAAATTTCCCTCTAGACGTTGCTTTAAATGTGTCCCAGTTTCTGGTACATTGTGTCTTTGTTCTCATTGGTTTTGAAGAACATCTTTATTTCTGCTTTCATTTCATTATTTATTCAGTAGTCATTCAGGAGCAGGTTGTTCAGTTTTCATGTAGTTGTGCAGTTTTGAGTGAGTTTCTTAATTCTGAGTTCTAATTTGATTGCACTGTGAGACTGGTTGTTAAGATTTCTGGGTTTTTTTTGCATTTGCTGAGGAGTGATTTACTTCCAAGTATGTGGTCAATTTTAGAGTAAGTGCAAAGTGGCGCTGAGAAGAATGTATATTCTGTGGATTTGGGGTGGAGAGTTCTGTACATGTCTATTAGGTCTGCTTGGTCCAGATCTGAGTTCAAGTATATTCTTGTTAATTTTCTGTCTTATTGATCTAATATTGAGAGTGGAGTGTTAAAGTCTCCCACTATCATTGTGTGGGAGTCAAAGTTTCTTTGTAGGCCATTAAAAACCTTCTTTATGTATCTGTGTACTCCTTTATTGGGTGCATATATATTTGGGATAGTTAGCTCTTCTTGTTGCATTGATCCTTTTACCATTATGTAATGTCCTTTTTTGTCTCTTTTGATCTTTGTTGGTTTAAACTCAATTTTATCAGAGACTAGGATTGCAATCCCTGCTTTCTTTTGCTCTCCATTTGTTTGGTAAATCTTCCTCCATCCCTTTATTTTGAGTCTATATGTGTCTTTGCATGTGAGATCGGTCTCCTGAATACAGCACACCAATGGGTCTTGACTTTTATCCAATTTGCCAGTCTGTATCTTTGGATTGGGGCATTTAGCCTATTTACATATAAGATTAACATTGTTATGTGTGAATTTGATCCTGCCATTTTGATACTAGCTGGTTGTTTTGCCCATTAGTTGATACAGTTTAGTAATTGTGTTGATGGTCTTTACTATTTGGTATGTTTTTGCAGTGGCTGGTACTGGTTGTTTCTTTCCATGTTTAGTGCTTCCTTCAGGAGTTCTTGCAAGGCAGGCCTGATGGTGATCTCTCAGCAATTGCTTGTCTGTAAAGGATTTTATTTCTCCTTCACTTATGAAGCTTAGGTTGGTTGGATATGAAACTCTGGAGTAAAAGTTCTTTTCTTTAAGGATGCTGAATATTCGCCTCCACTCTCTTCTGGCTTGTAGGGTTTCTGCTGAGAGATTTGCTGTGAGTCTGATGGGCTTCCCTTTGTGGGTAACCTGACCTTTCTCTTTGCCTGCCCTTAGCATGTTTCCTTCATTTCGACCCTGGTGAATTTGATGATTATGTGCCTTGGGGTTGCTCTTCTTGAAGAATATCTTTGTGGTCCTCTCTGTATTTCCTGGATTTGAATGTTGGCCTGCCTTCCTAGTTTGGGGAAGTTCTCCTGGATAATATCCTGAAGAGTGTTTTCCAGCTTGGATTTATTCTCCTCATCACATTCAGGTACACCGATCAAATGTAGATTAGGCCTTTTCACATAATCCCATATTTATTGGAGGCTTTGTTCATTTCTTTTCACTCTTTTTTTTTTCTGTAATCTTGCCTTCTCATTTTATTTCACTGAGTTGATCTTTAATATATTCTGCTTGAAGAATTTGGCTACTGAAACTTGTGTATGCTTCGTGAAGTTCTTGTGCTGTTTTTCAACTTCATCCAGTCATTTATGTTCTTCCCTAAGCTGGTTATTCTAGTTAGCATTTCATCTAACCTTTTTTCAAGGTTCTTAGTTTCTTTGCATTAAGTTAGAATATGTTCCTTAGCTCAGAGAATTCTGAAGCCTGCTTCTGTCTTTGTCAAACTCATTCTCCATCTAGTTTTTTTCCCTTGCTGGGGAGGAGTTGTGATCCCTTGGAGGAGGAGAGGAGTTCTAGTTTTTGGTGATTTCATCCTTTTTGCACTTGTTTCTGCCCATCTTCATGGATTTACCTACCTTTGGTCTTTGAAGTTGTTGACTTTTGGATGGGGTCTCTGAGTGGACATCCTTTTTGTTGATGTTGAAGCTATTTCTTTCTGGTTTTTAGTTTTCCTTCTAAGAGCCAGGCCTCTCTGTTGCAGGACTGCTGGAGGTCCACTCCCAACCCTGCTTGTCTGGGAATCACCTCTTGGGGCTGCAGAACAGTAAGGGTTGCTGCCTGTTCCTTCTTCTGGTATCTTCATCCTAGAAGGATACCTGTCAGATATCAGCCATATCTCTCCTTTATAAGGTGCCTCTTTGGATATATGGGGGTCAGGGAGCTGCTTGAGGAAGTAGTCTGTCCCTTATCAGAGCTAAAGTGCTGTGCTGGGAGCTCCATCATTCCGTTTAGAGCTGCTAGGCAGGGATCTTTAAGTCTGCTAAGGTGGAACTCATGACCACCTCTTTTTCTAGGTGCTCTGTCCCAGGAAGATGGGGCTTTATTTATAGGTCCCTGATGTGCTCCTGCCTTTTATAAGAGATGCCCTGCATAGGAAGGAGGGAGTTTAGTCAGAGTCTGCCTGCAGAAGAGTTGCTGAGCTGCTGTGGGCTCTGTCTAGCTGCTGTGTAAACATCCATGAGGTTTTGTTTACACACATAAGGTTAGAAGTACCTCAGTAATGGCGGACTGCCTCGGTAATGGCAGACACCCTTTCCCCCAGGGAGTGCGATCATCCGGCGTCAAGTTCAAACTGCTGTGCTGGCTGCAAAACTCTGAAGCCAGTGTGTTTCAGATTGCTGGTCTTTGCGGGGCTGGGACCTGCGAGCCAGATTACCTGGCTCCCTGCCTTCAGCCACCTCGTTTTCAGGGGAATGCGCAGCCCTGTCTTGCAGGCATTCCAGGCACCAGTTAAAACAGCCACCCAGATTTGTGTGGGTTTTGTGCTGGAAACCCACAGAGCTTGCCGGCTGGTGGGAATCTCCTGGTCTGTGGGCCGTAAAGACTGCAGGAGAAGTGCAGTATCTGAACTGGAGTGCCGGAGTGGCCAGAAAAGCCCCTTATGGCCTCCGTTGGGTAGGAGGAGTTCCTCCAGTTCGATGCACTTCCCGGGTGAAGCAGCACCCCACCCTGCCTCAGCTCGTCCTCCTTGGGCTACACCCACTGTCCAACCAGACCCACTAAGGATGCACATGATACCTCCGTTGGAAATGCAGTGATCACTCGCCCTCTGCATTGCTCTCACTGGGAACTGAGCTCTGGAGCTGTTCCTATTCAGCCATCTTGGCAGAGCTCGTATTCTTGACAAATATGAACATTCGAGAGCAGATGAGATTATTTAGGTAGATAATTTGTATGGTAAAAAAGGAAGGAAAGCTACTCTTCACTTTATTTTTTAAAAATTACTTCTTTGATGAATACAAATTGAATATATTTATGGTGTAAAGGATATATTTATGGTATACATGATGTTTTGATTTAAGTATACATTATGGAATGTCTAAAACAAGCTATTTAACATTTACATTATCTCATACTTATCATTTTTACTGAGAACTCTTTTACCTTTTAATTGACAAAAATAATTGTATATATTTGTGAGATACAGTGTGATATTTTGATACATGTGTACAATGTGTAATGATCAAATCAGAGTAATTGGCATATTCATTACTTTTAACATTTACCATTTCTTTGTGTTGAGTATAGTCAAAATCCTCTCTTCTAGCTCTTTGAAAATATATAATAAATTATTAAGGACTAATTTTAGCTAAGATAGATAGGAAAAGATAGCAAGAGCAATATGATCTTACATAATTATAGGTAAGTATATTAAATATAATATTTTTGAATATCTGATTTTTGCAGTGAACTTAATCTAAATTTTCTTGGGACAACTCGATGTGTACCAACTTTTCAGTTTAAATGAGGTATTAGGAAATGCATGAATTTATTTAAACCAGAGAAACATACATAATATTTTAGTGCTTGGATAGAAAATAAGAAAGATATACAACCAGCTCATCTGGAGATCTTGAAATGAGATAATGTAACAGCGATATTTTTTCCTATTTGACTTTCCTCCATTAATGGAGACAGGAAAAGAGCACACAGTTGTAGGTAATAGTATTTAAACATTAAAAAAAAAAATCAAGATTTATCACTTCATTTCTTTTTTACCTTTGTTTCCTAACATTTATGTCTTTCATTTTGTAGTAGAAGTTCTAGGAAAAATTTCTATATCAGTTGTCAAAAGCTTAGTGCTTATCAACCAGATCCTTTCAAGACACTTCCAGACAAGGATTATAGTGGAAAGGGAGATATTTTAAGCCAAATGATACTTTGCAATAAAGTTAAGTATGCTACCCTTGTGTGAACATAGCAATATAAAGAACCATGGCCTAGAAGATCAGTTAGAAGACTTGAAACCATGCTCTCAAAAACTGCAGAGAAGGACAGTACCACAGAAATGCACTGTCATTGAGTAGACCACGTAACTTACACTCAGTCACAGTAAACGCCCCATTTGAAAGACATGAATGTTGAAACTGATGGTCTGAGTTCATTCTAAAGTAAAAACAGAACTCTGAAATATGAAGTGTAGCAGAACTCTACCATGGACATATAAATCATAATAATAAAGGCCAGCTTAAATACTGCGACTGAAAAATTTTGATTCTTATCCTTCAGGTTGGTGAGTAGACAGGTGTTAATTCTCACTTCCTAACATCAGTGAAGCACATGAGTTAGAAAAGAGTATTATTTGTTAGCATATATTACCCAGATACTATTTTTCTTTTCATGTCCTTGGGTTGACTAGATAGGCATTTATTTGGAAAATGATGGTAAACCTATACGTCTTTAACCTGTCTAAAAGGAAATGCCCTATAATCTCAGAAGCCAAAGTTAAATATACTTGCAAGATGTTTTTCAGGATCCCATGTTCTCAAGATTTTGAGTTCTGAAGTAATTATGTCAAGCTATCATCTGCCTCCCAATCTCAGTTTCAGGCTTGAAGATAGTGTCCGAGAATGAAAGTTGCTGTTGTCAAGGTTTAGGATAGAAAGATAAATACAATATATTCCCAAGGTCACATGTGTTTGCTGAAGCTAAGTATTTAGATTAAAGGCCATCAGGAATCATCCTGCCTGGCATGATCTAGGGAGGCATTTGATGTATTTTTCTCCCACCTTTGCCCACAAAAGTGAGCCACAGGGAAAGGAGACAGAAGGCTCCTCAGAATGTTGAGGCACCAGGCAACACCAGCTCCTGGATCCTCACATCGCTGCCTCAAGGCTCCATTTGCAATGATGGGGACAGTAGCCCTGGCCATTTTAGCCTGAGGCTAAAGATACTTAATTCCTGTCCTGTATATTCTAATTTGTTTCCAGTCAGCATGATTTCACTCAGAAAATGTTGCAGTGGACTCTGGAGGAAGACAGACAGAATGAGATAGATGGTTAAAAGCTGTTTTTTCGGGGAAAAATCCTCAAATTTATGATGGCGTTGCATTAAATACTTGCTTTCTGCTGATGTAGGTAATTTTTTTACATTAATCATTGGAAGAAGGCCCAAATCCTTCAGTGGAGCTCAGAATTGTTTAGTAAGCAGGGATCTTTTGTGCTGCATGTTAACATATTGTATGACACCATTGTTTCATTTGGGCAACTGCCCAGAAGAGATGAGCAATGAACTGCTTTCCAGGTAATAGTCTTTGGGTTGCCTGTCGAAGATAATACAAAGTTCTGGTTGCTAGAATTTTTAATCTTACAGCCATTCATTTGAGTCAAAGCATCAATGGAGAGGGAAGTATAAAAGAAAAGACAGCTGCAATTTTGTATTTTAACAAAGGCAAATCAGTTACTGGGATTGTTTTTCATTAAAGGTAAAAAATAATGAAAGGGTTTTTCTTTCTTTTTTAAATTTATCCAGTGAAAAGTTCTAGTAAAGAACCTTTAGAATTAAGCTGATGAGTTTTCTTTGTTCAAGGCAACAGTTGATTACCACTTTTATCACAAATGGTTCTTCAGCCTGAAGCAAGCACTGCAGCCTATCAAATCACAAGCATAAATGCAAATACCTCAGCAGACTTACTTTTCTGTGTTGTATAACCACTCTACTGACTTCAAAGAACTTTTCTAATTGTGAAACATAAAAATGTAAGATACTGCTATTATTTTGTGAATTTACAAAAATAGGATGTATCACCTACAGAATCTTAAATGTGACTGAAAAGCATCAGTGGACTTGAATGTACAAGCTGTATCAAACTCTGGCAGTAAAATTCTGAAAACTATTTGAAGAGGAGTAATTTAAGGCAAAATAGTAAAAACACATAGAGTTTGCTTTATGGTACATCATTCCTTTCCTTCATGATATATGTAACAGTTTCCTGATAATGATTTTTAAAGTGACATGTACTTGCATTTTTTATGAACCAAACACTCCTATATTTCATTATTAACTGAATTGATCCTAATTACAGTCCTATCCTATATATTATGAGAAAACCAAGACACAGAGACACTATGTAGCTTGCCTAAATTCACACAGCTGGTAAAAAAGGTAGAGCCGGAGCTTAAGCACAAGCAGTGTGGCTCAGAGACTTCATTCTTAACTACCTGGCTACAAGGTGTGACTCTGGGGAAAAGTGATGCACATTCCCAAGTGGAGAGCAATAATAATAAAGCACACTTTTTCAAATAATCATTATAAAGCTATCCTTATTAAACCTCCTGGGGTTTTATCAGTTCTATAAATAAAAATGTATAATTAGCAATATGGGCATTTTCAAGTTCATTTTTTTTTGTCTTCTAAAAGAAATATGAGAGAAAAAGCAAGCATGAAGTTCTCTGTTAATGTATCCCTTTCTTCATAAGGCAAGGGCTGAGAAACAGTTAAGGATGTTACAGGGTAAAAGAAAAAAACAGAGACTAGGTTAAAATCCCCAAATCCAATCTCTGTATGTGACTGCTAAAAGTAATGAAGGGCCAGAAAGATGACATAGCTTCACTTGACATCACACTAAAGTAAACAGAACAGTAATATTAATGGTAGAAAATCTATTCAGATGCATAGATACACATATAAACCATCTGCTATAATCTTAATATTTTTCTTTCTCTAAAATTCTTATATTGAAACCTAATCACCAATGTGATGATATTCAGAGGTGGGGCCTTTGGGACGTAATTAGGTCATATGGGTAGAGTCCTCATGAATTATTTATAAGGGATTAATGCCCTTATAAAAAATGCCCAATAGACCCCTCACTATACCATGAGCTGAGAACACAGACAGAGGGGCCATCTATGAACCTGGAAGTGGGCCCTCACTGGAGTCTGAATTTGCTGGCACGTCGACCTTGAAGTTCTCAGACTCCAGCACTGTGAAAAATAAATTTCCATGGTTTATAGGTTACTCTGTTAATGGTATTTTGCTATGGTAGCCCCAAAGAACCAAGATACCATCAATACACCTGAAAAGCACCCCCAAATTACTCAGCCAGTCTAAGGACTTTGCACATCTAAAATGCAAGACTAAGTTGACCAAAACGACAGCATGCATGAACAGTTTCATCTAAATGGAAGGAATCCTTTACTCAGATAAGCAACTGTAGAGTTCTGGTACTCTAAAGATGGTACCTTTTATAGGTTTTATTTAATAAAAGTATGGTTTTTAGGTGGGAGGAAAGAATTTTGTTCAAAATAGATGATAACATGAGCTTTAATAAAGTGTATCAGAGCTAACAGAAAATACAAAACTCAATTAACCTTTTCTAAGTAGAAAAAAAATACACAATAACAATGTAGTTATCCTAAATTATACGTTTTATAGGGGGTTAATTATGAAATATAAGAAAAACCAGTGTTTTGATAATTTATGCTGAGTAATATTTCAAATAATAATAATTAGTTAAACCTTATTTAAAAGGTGGCATATCTCGAAGTACTTAAACCTCCTTTACAATAATTAGTCTCATATTTTCAGGTCAGTGTACCAATCAATATCTGCATTGTCTTGGGAAAAAAAAATATAAAGGCCATGTGGGTAACTTTATGCCACTATTCTCAATCTCCTCTGCTCTACTGGTTCCCTGCCTTTGACAATACATATGAAGCAAAACATTCCAAAGTCAGATTACATTTTAAGGAATCTTTCTGGTAAGCATGTGTAAAAAGCAACCTATTTCTATTCTGACTAAAATAGTATTTATAATTGATTTGCCAAAATTTTGAGTAATCAGAGGGTAAGTTGTCCATTTTCAGTTAGAATATATTTTATATTTAATGGTTCATTTTCCACATGGCCATTACCCAATCAGAAGGTGTGACTGCAAAACATCACATTCTATAATGCAAATAAGCTTGCCTGTACCGGCTCTGCATTACAGAAAACATTACGGAGTGTTGCAATGATGTGCTTTTATCAAGTGTCTAAGAGAAGTGGTTCTGCTTTGATTTCAGTACAATAAAGCACTGTTTTTAAAAAAAGTGAGGCAATATATAAAGCTATATACATTTCAATTAGGAGAGCATATTTATAAGAATATATTTTGATATTCTAATTTAATATTACTCATTTAGATGATTTGTCAAGTTATAGGCCAAGTATTTTTTTGTAAACATTCATTTTATATAGAAAATTAAATACATCAAATAATTTGGTCATTTCCAATTCAGTTACAGGCCCCCAGACACATCTTACATAGCATACCTACAGAATATTGCATATGAATTTATCTGTGTAACAAGCAAAATGATAAGCCATGTAGCCAGTGTGGTCACCTTGAAGACTGTGTAGCAATCTTATATCAACTATTACGATGTCTGAAAAGATGTTATCAGTTTAGGGGCATATCATCTGTGCATAAAGACATATACAAAAATACACCAAATGATAAATACTACCCAGTCCAACTTTACTTTCAGTAGATAATTGAATGCCTTTGGAAATGTATGAAGTATCCAGAATAGTACCTATTAAAGAGTAATGTACTCCAAACATTTTTTAAAGTATGCTTATAAATGATACTGAATGGGGGAATAAATTTAAGCCTATTATTGTTTAAGGAAAATATTCTAATAAGACATATGTGATACCATTTAATTAGAATAATTTTTCTCTTATCCAGTGGTCATTAAAATCCAGTAATTAAAATATCTAGAGATAGTTGTAAAATAAAAATATGCCATATATTGTTTCTTAGAAGTCAAAAAATAAATTTTAAACAATTTTACATTGAATTTCATTCATTGAATTAAATCTTACCCTGAGTATATTTACTCTTTATCATGTGACTGTAGATAGAATGAACACCCTTTATTTGAAACTGTTACAAAATAACATAGTGAATCAGAGGAAGCAGTTCTTCCAAAGGCCACAGGGAATAAGAATAACCAACTAATGAAGAATAAAGATAACCAAGTCTCCAAGAACTGCAAGGGCATAATGGGGTCATTGAGGGTAGGGGCACAGTCAAAATTCAGTGTATCTTAAATCTTCATACAGGTTTCAAATATACCCAGACGACAGTATTTATTTAATACAGTAAAAAATTGTATATATCGACTTTGTAAAAGATTACCAACAAAAGTCTATTGTGATAACTCAAGTATAAATATTCCACAGGAATAATTTCTACTGTCTTGACTTTCTATCTTGTCATTTTGAGAATTTTGTAACTATTTAAATAATATGAATTGCCATCATTGTATTAGTTTTCGGAAACATGTGACAAAGTGCCCAGAGGGTATAAAGTCGTGATAGCTATGGAGGAAGCACGTGGCACATTCAAGTTAACTCGTGTAGCACTGGTTGTTCCTGTGCATTCTCTATCTCGGTCCCAGGGAAATGTTGACAGACTGGAGGATTCACAGGGAATGAGGCTAGAGGGTTCACTGTTATGGTTTTTAACAAGAACATTTTCCTGCCAACCCAGAAAAATATGCACAAAGTAGAGAGAGATTGATAATAAAAGGCAGGAAAACCCTGGAACAATTTTAGGTGGAGCAATCCAGAGAAGAGTTATGAATACAGAATAGGCAATGTATAGAGCTCAGCTGTACTTTCTCTCCACACTGCTTTGTACATATCTTTAATCATTTCATCTTCATTTCCAGTTGCAGTTACAAAGTTATGGGGGCACATAACAGTGTAGGGGAATCTGTATGATCCTGTACATTCCCTTCCCCTACTCTCTCTACCACACTGGTTAGGTCTCTGAGGTTGTCAAATGTGGTTACACACTAACATAATCAAAGTAATTATGAAAGGTTGGTCCCCATCTTAGATCAAGTGAATTTGAATTGGGGAGTGGGCACCAACGTGTGGATAGTTTTTAAACTTCCCCAAATTGGATAATTCAACATGTTGAAGTATCCCCTATATGCATACCTCCCCAAAATTGAGATACACAAATCTGAGGCTTCGGCTGCATTAGGTGACAGTCTGTTACCATCTACCCACTTACAGCACAATCTCTATAAAAGAAAGATTATGCATTAAACCATCTAGGGCATACAATGCAACAATGGATGCAAGCAGAACAAATATTTGATGTAAGAATATTGAATATCATCAAATAGATAAGAATTTTTGAAATATAAGCATGCTCAAGAAGACTATACAACTGTAGATAATAAACATAAAAGTGAAAATTAAAAATTCACCAGACTAAAGAGCCAATGAGTTAGCATTAAGGAGTGAATTTGTGAGCCAACAATGTAGATTGATTGTGAAATGTTCTCAGGATCCATTAGTAAAGAATAAGAGATGGAAAATGTAAAAAAAAAAAAAAAAAAAAAAAAAAGTTTCAGAGATGTAGAAGACACAGACAGAAATGGCAAAAACTAAGGTCCTCATCAATGGCAGATTCCCATGAGCTCCTCTCCTTCTTCTTTACTGGAAAACCTTCATTCCCAGATCCTCCTGGAATAAATGCTCATGGCTTCCAGTGCCTCTTGTACTACTTCCATTCTGGGTCTCTGAAGTTAGTAATCTCTTACACATCTGATCATCACAATATTCCCAGAGGGACTTACTTAGTGTGGGAACGGGAAAAAGGAGTTATCCTCTAGGGAGAGGCTGATGAGAATAATCTCATTGGTAGGGCTGTATTGGATATAGCTAAAAATAAACATTTACTATGTTTCCCAATTATAATGCAGTTTATATTGCTATGACAAGTATCTAATATTTAAAGAAATTTGTTCATCAAATGTAATCTGTAATTCTATTTGTTTTGTTTTAGAAAAATCTCTTATTTAATCTCCTATAAAATTAAACTCTAAAGAAACAAACAAACAAAAAGGCCAATCATCAATACAACTCTAAATTAGCTGTCTGGGGATAAATCAGGGTTTAGAGTTCCTCAGAGATACTTGGAGCCAACAATGGGGGACACTGAGATAGAAGGGCAGACAAACCACCAAGATATGTGAGACAGCCAAGGTTCAAAATGTCATGCAGCATGCCTGGTGGGAGTGGAGAGGAAATGGACTTGGGAGAAAAGAATTATATCTGATGAGAACAGAGGAAAGTTTAAGAGAAAACACAAAAGTTGGAAGCCAAAGAGGTAAGAAATGAATGTAATATATCCCGATTAAATAAAGTACTCCAATGGGATGCTGAGTAATTGCCAGCTTTGTAATTAGCTTTTAGTTTCATCAGAGACCTCATAAATGGTGAATGGAAGCAGAGTAATGGTTCAAGCAAAGGGCAGTGAGACCTTTCTAATATTCAGTTATGCTCATAGCATTTCCCCAGCCTAAAGAATAGATGCATCTCCTAATCTTTGCAGACAATGTCTAGCTTTCTGATTCCTGGAGTAACTTTCTCACCTTATGTTACAGGTAGCCTTTTACTTGGAGTGATCTAGTATAAGAAACCACATTCTGTTAACAAGGCTGAGAATGTCCTTCCCCTGGCTAGACACGTAGTTCTTGAGAATATAATTTTCCCTTCCTGAGCAAATGCCTCCTCAAGATAGTGGTTTTAGGAAGAAGGCAAGCAAGAACACCAGTGGCTGTAGAACTCCACACCACAAAATCAGGACTGCAAGGGTAGAGGAAATTCATGAGAAAGAGGAGCAAGAGGGTTGGCATATAGTTGGAACTGTGTCCAACTAGGCGTGTTTCTAATATCCCAAATTAAGAGGACCCAACTGGAAAACCAAGTTTAAAATTTTGCCTATTAAATCTCCTTTCTGCTTTTCAATAAGCATTTTATGTAATGTTCCCAAAATATTTTGCTTCTTTTATTTTAGCACTATTTGCAAACATTAAGAATCAGGTTGCATGAGCAAAAACTCATCTCTGTAGCTGTCATATCTTCCTTTAATGTAGCTGTTTCCTGGCCACTCAAAATATGCACTAGCTGGAGAGAACTCATATCCCATTTGTAAATTATACTGTCTTAATATCTCACCTAAACATTGATTCTAGTGCCCAAAATGTTCCATTCCTGCCCCACATATTACTATTTTATTTTCATGATTCAGCTACCAGAAATCATTAAAAACTTAACAGCTCCCTAAACAGAAACCCTAAAAACTCCATATAAATCTACTTAAGAAAGAGTGGCATAGGAATCATGTCTTTCTTAGTTTTCTAGTCTGCATACTTGATACTCTAAATATCTCTTCTATTGAAGTGTTATTATTGGAAAATGAAAATTCCTCAACTTTTCATATTCTTAAATAAAAGCCTTAACATTTTAAATGCGAGACTACCATCAATTCAATTTTTAAACCACTTAATCAAATAAAAACAATATTCGTTTTCCTTGAGATCAACTTATCATTCCTTGAGAAAGCATAGAGGGATCTCAACTATTAAATCAGATTGTTTCATTGCATAGTGACTAGAAATCATGAACAATATTTATCCTATACAAACTATGTATAAGTCCAATTATTAGGTGCTGAAAACAATTCATCTCTTAAAATTCATATTAAACATATATAAGTTTTATTAAGAAACCCCAGAAATTTACCAAAGTAGCTCTCAGTGTCTGTAATTCTTTGGTGTAATCTTCTACATAATCCTCTAGTCTTTATGACACCCTGTTAGCTGTCGTTTTCCCTGCAGGATGCATTGTAATAGGGACTCTTCCACATATACTGGTTCTAGTTCATGATGGTCATTATCTTAATGGACAACTGTAGCATCCAACTGATCCAATTGATTTCTCAATCACTACAGGTAATAGAAATATTTTCATTATTGCCTATACCTTCAGCTATCAAATAGCAGATATTTTATTTACTTCCTTTTTGAACTATTTTCCTAGCTTAGTAAATACAAGTCAATAATCTCTTACATGTCAAACATGGAGGAGTATATAAGATTCAAAAATCAAAAGTCAGGATCTAAATAAAAATGAAGTTGAATAGTACTTTTAATAAGAAAATTTCAGAAACAGGTGTTTTTCCACCTGTTAGCAAAAAAAAGAAAAAAGTAAAAAGAAAGAAATTTAACCAAATTTAACATTTACAGTAATTTAAATTTAACATTGTTTCCCAGAATTTTTAATTATACTCCCAAAATATTCTTAGCTGTATAATAAAAACTAAAGGAACTTAGAATTCTCTTGAGACTATCCAGCCTTAATACATTACCCAAATCAAAGCACTAATGTAGAAACATTTAATACGTAAAAGAATAATGCAAATTAGATAACTAGATTTATCTGGCTCAAGCCAAATAGACTGGAAAAAAACTGCTAAATGAATAGTAGATTTGAACAATAAATGAGCATTTCTCTGGGAACTAGTTCAGATACTTGGTAAACAGTGGAAGTAAAAAGTATGATAGGACAATTCTTTAGAAAAACTGTTGCTCTCTTAATTAAAATTCTGTTTTCCTCCATCTCCTCAGCTTTATGAAATACTTGTCAGTTTTTTGCAGAGGTGCTGGTTTAGAAACACAACTAGAATGTATTTACACACTTATGATAATCATTACTATTTATTTAAATAACACTGTATATTTTTCCAAGTCTTTCATATATGTTTTCTCATTTAGTCTTCAGAATCACCCTCATACACAGGTATTATCCCAGGGGTAGAACATTAACTCCTTATTCCTTAAGTGTGTACTGCACAGTGACTTCATTCCAAAGAGTATAATATGGGCAGCTAGGAAATAGAGTAATCTTACAGTAGGAAAATCTGAAAAACACTCCTTCAGCCAAATGATCAAGATAAATATTAACAGTGGTAAGTCATATTGACAGTATGTACCTTGATATGCTATAATGAAAATGGCAACAGTCCTCTGTGGTCTTCCTTTCCCAAGCCTATAACTTCAGTCTCAATTATGAGAAAAACATCAGATAAATCCCTATTGAGGGGCAGGCTGTAAAAATATCAGACCGATGTGTTTCAAAACTTAGCTTGATTTAGTCACTCTACGTTATGTTACTTTGTATCCCATAAAAACACACAGCTATAACGTCAATAAACAATTTTAAAATAAAAATAAATAATATATAAAAAGAAAAACCTGATCTCGAAATCAGTTTCTCAGAATTCGATTCAGGATATAAAATCTACTCAATTTTTCTCACCTATAAACTAGCTGAATAACAATCATTTTAATGCAAACTAATGTTTTAAAATTCTTTTTCTTCTTCTTGTTTTCTTTGGTAGAGACGTAGTCTTACTGTTGCCCAGGTTTGTCTCAAATTCATGGTTTCAAGCAAGCCTCCTGCCTTGAGATACCATTTGACCCAGCAATCCCATTACTGGGTATATACTCAAAGAAATATAAATTGTTCTATTCTAAAGACACATGCATATGTATGTTCATTGTAGCACTATTCACACTAGCAAAGACATGGAATCCACCAAAATGCCCAACAATGATAGATCAGATAAAGAAAATGTGGTACGTATATACTATGGAATACTATGTAGCCATAATAACGAATGAGATCATATCCTTTGCAGGGACATGGTTGAAGCTGGAGGCCACTATCCTTAGCAAACTATTGCAGGAACAGACAACTAAATACTATATGTTCTTGCTTAGAAGTGGCAGCTAAGTGATGAGAACACATGGACACATGGACACATCCAGGGGAACAACACACACCGAGGCTTATCAGGCAGTGGAGGGTAGGAGGAGGGAGAGGATCAGGAAAAATAACCAATGGGTACTAGGCTCAATACCTGGGTGATGAAATAATCCACACAAATTTCCATGACATACGTTTACCTATATAAAAAACGTACATATGTAACCCCTGAACTTAAAAGAAAAAAAAAAAATGAAGCAATACCCCTGCCTCAGACTTCTATCATGTTGAGATTACAGGTGTGAGCCACATGCATCTATTAGTTTATATTTAATTTGAATAAAAATGTAAAGACAACAAATATAAAATAGATCAATTGATAGCTGAATAAGTAAGTGTCTGAAACTGGTATATAAAAAACGTGTGAAGATGATAAAAAATAAGATTGAGAAGCTGTTTTCATAGCAAAGAGGAAACAAAGGAGATGTGACAACAAAATATAACGCTATATCCTGGCTGGGACCTTGGAAGAGAAAAAGGACATGTGGTAAAAACTAGGGAAATTTTAATAAACTGTGTACATTACTTAATAATAGTGCATCAATCTTAGGCCCTTAATTGTGACAAATGTACTTCATCACTCTAAGAGGTTAATAAAAGGAGAAACTCATTTTGGAGAATATGAGAACTATATGTATTATTATCACAACTTTCCTGTTACTCTAAATCTATTATAAATACAATTATTATTTTTAAAAAATTGGAAAAATTTATGCACTAATTGATATGGCTTGGATATCTGTCCCCACCAAATCTCATGTTGAAATGTGGTTCCCAACATTGGACTGGTAGAAGATGTTTGGGTCATGGAGATGGACCCCTCACGAATGTCTTCATGCCATGATAATGAGTGAGTTCTTGCTCTGTTCATTCATGCAAGAGCTGGTCATTTCAAAGAGTCTGGCAATTCCCCCGTGTCTCTTTTGCTTCCTATTTCACCATGTAATATACAGATCCCCCGTCTCCTTCTGCCATGATTGTAAGCTTCCTGAGGCCCTCACCAGAAGCAGATGTCAGGGCCACACTTCCTGTACAACCTGCAGAACCATGAGCCAAAATAAACCTCTTTTCTTTCTTTTCTTTTCTTTTTTTTTTTTTTTGAGACGGAGTTTCGCTCTTGTTACCCAGGCTGGAGTGCAATGGCACGATCTCGGCTCACCGCAACCTCCGCCTCCTGGGTTCAGGCAATTCTCCTGCCTCAGCCTCCTGAGTAGCTCGGATTACAGGCATGTGCCACCATGCCCAGCTACTTTTTTGTATTTTTAGTAGAGACGGGGTTTCACCATGTTGACCAGGTTGGTCTTGATCCCTCGACCTCGTGATCCACCCGCCTCGGCCTCCCAAAGTGCTGGGATTACAGGCTTGAGCTACCGCGCCCGGCACCTCTTTTCTTTTTAAGTTATCCAGCCTCAGATATTCCTTTATAGCAATGTAACAGACTAACACACACACACAAACTCAAAGACACACACAAGTTGGTATTATCTTAATTTACAGCTGAGAAAACAGAGATTCTTATAGGTACAGTGATCTGTCTGAATCACTAGCAGAGGATGAATTTGAACAACAAAAGGATTTTCAAATCTAAAAGCAAAGCTTTCCTGCAATAAAAGTTGCCTCTTTATTGCACATTCATAGTAAATAAGGACTTGAAATTTCCATCTTAGTTAAAAATGGTATGTTTAACTCTGTAGAAGGTTGGGCAAGAAGATAAGGGCTGATTGTTAGGTGATTTTCTATAGGTGCACAAAACGTATCAGACTTCCACACTCATACACACTGATGGACAGCTGAGCAAGGGTCTGATTTTTCCCTAGCTAAGGCACATGGCTTGGGCAGGTCTTCTTTGAAAGTTGTGGAATTCAATCATTTAGATCCCAATTTCTGCAGTCATGGCTTTAGGAAACTTTTCTGTAGATGCTGGATTCATTTTCTCCTACTGTTATCTTTTTATTTATCCAGAGGTCATTCTTACCTCTTTTCTTGGTTAAACCTCAAGGTTGTCCCAGCTTATCTTTGTAATGTGTCTGTACCTGGTGTCCCTGATCTTATTAAAACAGCTCATCTCCTGTTTTCAGCTTTTTTTTTTAAGGCAGTATTTTTAACCCATTTATTCTTCTTTCACCAATTGTATCTTCAATAGTTGAATATATTCCAAGCCAAACTTAAAATCAGTAACATTCTAAATACTTAATTTTTAATTCCACTGTTTTCTTTATTAAAGACAGGAGTAATAGACTATATTTATATTTGTAAAAATTATTTTATTAATTTATAATTAGCTTGTGTCTAATACGAAGCAATACTTTCAGTTAAACAGGCAAATGGGCTAAAGTTCTGTCTTTTTGAAATCAAAAACTGAATGGTCAAATGGATTTTACACAACAACTCCGAATGTTCAATGATCCAAATATATGTTTATGTGACCTACTGCTTTGTTTCCTCTTTTAAATAAAGTGTTGTTTAGTGTAGGACACTGATCTCTTTCCCACCCTAGAAGAAACGTCCAAGACATTCAGAATTCAATAAACTGTTTTTAAATCAAACCCTGACTTTTTCTGAGAAGAAAGAAAATCTACTGGAGGGTGCATGTTTGTATTACATTGTAATCATCTTGCTATCTTCCCTTCTCCCTTCTCACTATGTTCTTCCATAAACACTCATCACACACACACACACACACACACACACACCCCATCCATCATAGGAGCTATAGTATACACACTTATAACTCAGAGGGTACCTGCTCTATAACCTTCTTAGCAGCAATACAAATGTGTGTCCACATTTTGTGACCAGGTTTTCCTTGCTAAAAGTTTTTGTCAGGTCATCATAGCTAAATATTATTTTATTTCATTTATTTCAGAACCTAGTAAAGCAATTCTGAATATAATATTCAAGTTTTCAAAATGCAGAACTGTAGATTCATTATAATTCTGCCAAATTTCTTTTGTTCTATCCTTAGTAAGCATGACCCCCACCCCCTGCTCTCCATGCAATAATGTCTTTTCCCAGCCTCTAGTGTTTTAAATTCAGTAATTTCATTTTCTCAAATTTTATAACTAGTTGTCACTTTGCATCCTTTTAACAGTTGTTCTTCAAAGCTTCATAAGGCTGAATATGTGGTTTATATTTAAACTTAAGGACCTAAATTCATTCAACAAATACGTGACGCAGTCCTTGCTCTTATGGGATTCAGAATGTCTTAGCATGTTACCTGTGTATACGTAACAGTAAATACACTTGGACAATGCACTTTAGAAACCTGTACAGGGTAGAGTAGAATAGAGAAAGGAGTAACCTTCCAGCAGTTGGAATCATTTGCTAGAGGTCGTATCTATGCTGAGTTTCAAGTATGTGTAAAAAATGTAGGTCAAATCTGGTTTACATTACTTTTGCCTTTTGCTGGCATATGTCATTCTCCTAATACATTTTCAAGTCTTCTAGGTAGATTAATGCTGTCTAAGGGACCTACCAGTTATGGGGCTTAGTATCATTGACAAGAAAGCTCAGTTTAATATTATTTATAATTCATTGCCATGAATTCTGCTAGAATAGAAGCTCCTTTTGTTCACCAATGCATTATAAGCATGGAGTAAGTAGGCATAAACACTATGCATTGAATAATTTGTTAATCTGACTAAATGAACAAATACACTAGCATTTCATTTTATAAACATGAATAGAGTACTCATCCTATGGGATATATTGGAACTCACTATCCTATTAAAGGTGATATAAAAAGAAACAGTGATATAAGTGTTTGCCACATTTACTTTACAATAAAATGGAAGGCAATAGTAGGGTCAGTTAAGTTATTTTTCAACTCTCTGAAAAAAAAAATGCTTCCCAAGAATAGAAGGATAGGCTAATGGTAAGAAACAGTAATAACACAGGAAGGGCATGTAGCTTCACTGCCTGATACATGAAGCTAGAAAAGTAAAAACACAATGACTCTTCTTTTGAGCATTCTTTTTCCCTCACATCTCTTTTTCCCTCCTGATTGTTTGGTCCAGGGTGCCTGTGCTCATACCTCTGCTGTTTTAATAAAATTTCCTTCCTTACCAGCCTTCAAGAAGAAAGATTATTAAAATGCACCTAGTTGTGCACACAAGAGCCTATACTTAAGATCAGTGGCTAAAGTAGGCTTTCAATTTCTAAAACTATGAATAAGTTACCAAAGTGAGTTTCCAATGAGTCAGCTGTAAGGCATACTAATGCCTGTCTAACACCGTATCAGATCTCTCTCTCTCTCTGACTTGAGAAATCACTCTCTGCCTAACCTTATTCTCACCTAAATCCCCCCCGACACTGTGTTAGTTGCCCTTTGAAAACCAAGAAAATCACAAAACAAAGAAAGTCACTAAAAAACGCATGGCCAAATGAAACCTCATATGAAAAAAAGTAGGCCTTTTAAGCAAAAATTGTTTCTCTGATAGCCACACTGCCTGATGCACCATAAATGTTAAATAATTGTTTATAATAAGAGGGAAGACAGAGAGCTTACAACTCAGAAAATTATCTTTTCATTTCTGACCTAGGCAAAATGAATCATGTTGCTATTGTTCACCTATCTCAGCAATATAGAAATGTCATTTCTTTTACAGAGAAGACACAGTGTAAAAGTTGGGATACTGCAGAAAAAAAGAACTATCACATAAAGTGAGTCAAAATATTTAGCTGAGTTCTATTTAACATACGCTAAGTTGCATAGCCATGATTCAGAGGTTTCATCTTCCATTTACAACAACATAATAATTTTGGAATGACCATAAAAATCTAAAGGACCTTCATGAGGAAGCATGCCTCCTTCCTGCCTTCCTTTCCATTCCTCCTTTCACCATATATCACCTCCACATTACAGATGAAGAAAATGAAGACACTGGCACAAATGGATTGAGGGCCTTGTCCTGTAACTGAACTGCCATTTGAACCCATGTCTGTCTAACTCCAGAGACAAGATCTTTGGAGAGCAATAGCTAGATGCTACCTATATATAGTATACATGTAACTATCTAGATACTTTCTAGCATGCCAAAGTTATAACTTTAGAAAAAGATAGGTTAAAGCCAGGAAATTGGATGCATTTTCAATGGAAATGTCTCAAAGACAGTATAGTATGATGATTAAAACAAAGCTCACTGGAGTATTAAAACAGAAGAACAAAATGACAATGTTAACGTTCATATACTGGTGAGGGTGCTGTGTTAGTGTGATTTAAGGCATCTATGTACTACACCTCTACTGTGAAGCAACTTGGTGGCATCTATCACAACCTAAAACAGCAACAGTACTTTAGAGAATCAATCCTAGATAAATAATGTAAACTTGTGGAAAATGTGATATATACAGAAGGATCCACCTTATCTTTATGTATAATAACAAAGCAAAAAAAAGAAAAAAAGAGAGAAAGGGAAAGGAAAAGGAAAAGGAGAAGGGGAAGGGGAAAGGATCCCCAAACACCTAAAGATTAGGACTATAACTATGTTATTGATTAGGACTATAACTATGTTATTGATGGAACACTGATTCCATTCAAAACTATGCAGACATAAAAAATACTGCTTATTTTGAAGATTATTTTCGGGAAAGGTACAAATGCTTATGGAACATATTGGTCCCATAGCTCAGCTCCAGCTACTACTGAGCACCCACCTCACCGATCAATGTCAATGAGAATGTAAAGAATCTGACTTGAAGCAGGATTCCCTAAGTGTTAAGTATGGTAAACTGGTGTGAGTAAGTCAGAATCCAGTAAGTAGATTAATTGTTGATTCCTAAACCCCCCAAATTTTACTTATTTCTACTAGTAAAGGTAGAAAGTATTGGTTTAACTTTGTTGACCAAGTGAGGTGAAAAGCTACGTATTCAAATAATGGACAATATGAGGAACTAGAAAAAAAAACAAGCCCATAGTGATGTTGGAAAGAAAGAAACCAGTAAGGAGACTTGAAGTGATAAAAATTATACTTCTTTTTTCAGCATTTTAAAAGTATTTCCATAATATAAGTCTACTGCTTTGCAAAAAAAATTTTATTTTTAACTGTATTGTCATTCATTTGAAATAGTTCCTTCACAAAACACTCCTATTTAAGGAATGTGTAGTTTTTGTTTTGTTTTTTTAAAAAGCCAAATTAATTAAAACATAATCAAGGCAAAAAAAAAAAAAAAAGACTTATTTTCCTTGCTACTTAAGACTTCAATTTATCTTACTTTTTTTCCAGTTAAGTTTTTTTTTTTTTTTTTTTTTCTGATTTCTAGAGTCAATTATTGAAACTCTCTGAATAGGCTGCCAAAATAAGTATATACTGATATTTTATTTCTCTTTTGTAGAGCTTAACTGAGCACTTATGTTACCAATAAAAGCAGGATATTATCTCTCCATAGTCTAAAATCCTAAATGATTTTATCAGTTTACAAATAAAATTCATAGAAAAGATCTCTACTTCTTCAAAGAAAAAAAGCCAACTAGCCAAAATTATTAGGGAAAAAAATAAACATTTCAATTAAAGACATTCAGATGAAACTGAGCAACTACAATATAGATTAAAATTAGAAAATATATATGAAGTATAAACATAGCTAGATGACTGAAAAATCCTCATGTTTTATTAATGACTTTTGTTATGTTTCTCAGTTAACAGATAAACCATGGGCCACCAGACTTCAATCTATAAATACCTTAAAAGTAAATTGTTTCTACTGAATATGCATTACTGTTTTTAGTTATACATGGCTCCTAATATATTAATTTGCTAACTCTTACATTAGTGACCTCAGATAACAAATGCACTTCCACAAACATCTTGTACTCAAACACCCTGACAGCTCATTTCAGGCAGCCTGCCAAAAGAAAGGAAATACACTGCAATTTGAAATACTAAAGGTATTTAACAGTTTTTTTGAAGATATGCCTCAAATATATGAAAAACTTCCTAGCTTTGTCATGTAGACATACTGATTCTAATTTAATCACTCCCTCTGGTCTCAAGAACACCACTATAAACAATCGTTTTACCAGGATCAAGAGTATGTAGTTATGCACAGTGGGTTAGATCTTTACTGATTCAGGTTATTTAGTTTATTGAGTTTAGAAAACATTTAGAAGACAAACATGCCTATCTTGGATTCAAAAATATCACACGGACAGTTGTATTATCAAGCACAGAAAAATATGTTACTGTATAATCAGTGTGTCAGTTTTATGAGTGAGGAAAAAACAACCTAACAATTTATAATAGCATTATACTTCTAAACTGCAATCCTCTAGACTTTCACCATAGTGCTCATATTTTTACTACTATATTTAATAATATAATCGATGTTTCTGTTTCTACCTCACTATTTCGGATATATTTTTCACTCAGCCACTCAATTAAAACTCCTCACATTCAGATGCTATAAACCACTGGGCAAAATGATCCCAAGGAATGCAGACTGTGAATCATCCTCGTACTTAATACTAGAGGAGCAACTCAAAGCACTTCCTGTTAGGTATGTTATATACATATATACACATATGCACCTACATATCTATACACATATACATATGTATACATATATGTGCATGTATACACACATACACATACCCATGCCATTTATTGACAGAAGAGGATAACCTTTAATGAGTGTATCCTATGTATTTGACACTACATTTAGCATGATACACACATTATATTATTAATATTGAATCTTCAGAGCAACCCTGTGAGGTTATAAATAACTTACGACTCAGAAAGTACTCTGCCCAAGTTTACTTAGGTAGAATGTTAAGTAAGGTCTAAAGACTATGAACTCATTAAGGCAGAAGATAATAGTCCTCTGCCTATTATCTCTCTGATTCTACATTTCAGTGCCTAGCACAAGGCCAAAACATAGATGTTTCAATGTCTGGGAATAAAGTGCTATTTAAACCTCGGTCAATAATCCAAGCCACAGCTCCATCTTCACCAAAAACAAAAACAAAATTACAAAACACGCCAGATTATGTGCAGCAGTGAGATGTATTATTATAGGAAAAGTGTGAGCATAGGACATTTTACCAAATGTGGCATAGTGCACATTTAACTAAAGCAAGAACAGGTAAAGAGTCTTTTTAAAATATTTCCTTTTTGCAGGTTGTGTTTGTATTTGATTTGATTCTCAAGATTTTCCAAGAGCTTGGCATGGTGATTGACTTGTCTACCAATAATACATTTTATACAATTCTAAAGTATTTTTCTGGAACTTCATCAGAAACAGAGGTTAAACTACTCATTTTGGTTTTACTATATATGTACCCATTAGGCAGAAAATACAAATCTGAGGCTCCTTGCTAGAAGTATTGCTTACTACTGAGCATCTACATGTTCAGCTTTGCTGGCTTTTATCAATATAGTGGTAGTTATATAGGCTGTTGTCTGTCTGCTTTCTAGATTTCTGCTTCTTTGGGCTTTGCAAGCATTGTAAACTTCCTTTGATTTAAAACCTTCTTTTCAAGTAATTGGCAATTTTGGAATAAATTACAGTCTTGAATTCAAAAGGAGTTCTGATACACCACTATCTTTGCCGCCACACTTTAATATAAGTTACAGACAGAAAATCAATCATGTCAATCAACAGCCTTTGCTCTGTGCATTATAATAATGTCATTTTCTACTGTCTCAATGAGTGTGCTCAAAAACAATCATAACATAAAGATACAATTTCCTAAAAAAAGAAAATTCAATTTCTTTCCCTTTTTAGACATCTAGCTATACTGATTCACTTTTCTAAAGCCACTTATCCTTTCAGATGTATCACAGTATATATAAACTGTTCTGGCTTATTACTTAGAGCAGGGTTTAAATTACAGGAGAGTCAAGTCAGAGAGGAAATCTATGTGGACAAATCCCCACATATCCAATACATTAGTTTTCTAGGGCTGACATAACAAATATCACAGACTGGGTGGCTTAACCAACAGAAAATTATTGTCTCACAGTTCTACAAGCTAGAAGTGCAATATCAAGGTATCAGCAGGGATGTGTACTTTTGACAGCTGTGAGGAAAGCATCTGATCCAGGCTTCTCTCCTTCACCTGTAGAGGGTTATCTACCCCATATGTCTTTTCAAATCATCTTCCCTCTGAGCATGTTTCTATATCCAAATTTCTCCTTTTTATAAGGAAACCAGTCATATTGGATTAGGCCTACACTAATCACTTAATTTTAACTCATTTACCTCTGTTTAGACCCTACCTTTAAATAAGGTCATATTCTGAGGTACTAGGGGTTGGGACCTTGACATACGAATTTTGCAGGGTCAAATACAATCCATAACATCCCCTATTCAGGGACTGGTCCTTAAAAATCCTCCACAAAACATGTAATATGCATGACTGATACACTTTTCGGTTGGAAACTCCCTACAAAAATGGCATATATATATGTATACACAGTGTGTGTGTGTGTGTGTGTGTGTGTATGTGCATGCATAAACATATTACTTTAGGTCAGTGCTAGACATAGAAAAGTAGTCAACAAATATTTATCAGAAATAGAAGTGTGTGCCTGCCTGTATATGCACACACAGAGACACAGACACCCTCTTTTAGAGATTGAATCTCACTGTGTTGCTCCAGACTGGAGTACAGTGGCACAGTCATAACTCACTGCATCCTTCAACCCCCAGGCTCAAGTGATCCATCTGCCTCAGCTTCTCAAGTACCTGAGACTACAGGCACACATCACCACACTTGGCTAATTTTTAAAACTTTTTTTTTGGAGACAGGATCTTGCTATGTTGCTCAGGCTGATCTCTAACTGCTAGCCTCAAGCTATCTTCCCTCTTATGCCTCCTGAGGAGCTAGGGTTGCAGTCATGACCTACTATCCCCTACAAGTCCATGTTTTTGATCATTTACAAATATCTTACAGATTTTAAAGTATTAGAAATAGAGACTGAGTAATCACTATAGAGTATCATTATGAAGCAAGTACCTCCTAAGTGTCGGGCCCATGCAAGTGATTATCTTAATCTTCGGAAATGATCACTTGAGATATGACTCAGGTTATGGTCAGGCCTGCTATGCTGAGAATCTCCTGGGCATTGGGCACAGCACATACATGATTGACATGCCACTGACCAGTCATCATTACATAGTGGCAGTGTGCTGTCCTTGTGTGATAGCCAAGTACTATTATAACACAGAGCTAATACAACAATATGGCATACCACAGAATTTGTGCTCTAACCTCAGATGTTAGACAGTTTCTACAAACACATAAAAAAAAAAATCATACTAAAGGTTCAGATACCAGGACAAGAAGACCAGTGTTTCCAATGACTTGGCAAGACTGCCTTGCATTGACCTACCAATTCCTGGCCCCTACTGATTCTCTCCTGGTGGTATGTATACCATGATAAAACTTGAGACTTGAGAAACTAAGCTGATCAAATATTTCCTGTTTGATGCTACCTAAAAACCCTCTGCTGTAAGCAGACTCCTTTAACTTTACTACAGAAATGTTTAATTTGGATATAATAAATGCACCTGAGGATTCATTCACACCAGTCCTCAAACTTAGTCCTCAAGCAGACAAACTAAGGGTGGAAATTACCATTTCCATTTTCTCAGATAAAGACACTGAGTCCTAGGGAGGTCAAGTTCACAAGAGCATTCATTGATTTGGCAGAAACGTGGTTTCCATCAATGTCTCTGACTCCAAATCCATTCTGGAATTTCCATGTAGGGTCTCAAACATTCAAGATACTATGAAAGCTAAAAGCTACATGAGGCACCAAGAATTCAGTGGAGAAAAAAGCACAGTTCTTAATCACAGGGAGTTCATAGTTTAATGGGGGATAATGATCATTAACTGGTTAATCACAATAAAGTTCTATGTGTTATGACAGAGACAACCTAGTAAAATATAGGAAAATCTTTTATGCAGACTTGGACAAGTTAGAGAAGTCTCTGCAGGAGAAGTGATGCCTTACATAGGAAAGAATCCATGATTATATTTCCAGCATAGTCTAAAAGTACCTTCAGATAAATAAACAAGCAAACTACCCCGCAAAATCATCTCTTGTTTTCTTAGAATATCATATTTAGCTAGTCCATGACCATAGGAAAATTTGTGCTTTGGAAGCAAATAATGCAACTAGAACAAAAACTGACAAATGGTATTATATTTTAGGTAACTTTTGTGTAACACTGCAAAGAGTTTGATTGCAGAGTTTTCCCAAGTAAGTGAAAGCAAATCTACACTGACAACTGAGGCATTAGATAAACAAAGAAATGGAGTTGAATGGCCTAGTAATCAGGGCAATCTGGGTCTGACTGCTCAGCAATCAGGACCATCATTCTTTACTTCTTAGGACTGCCTAGTCAATTATAAAATGAGAGCTTGCTGTATCTGTATTTCTCAATGGGACACCACTGGCATTCTGCAAGGGAGATGCTTCAATGTGTAGGAGAATTCCAAACATCATAAGGCCGTTAGCATCCCTGACCCTCAAAATGCTAGAGATGCTCCCATTATTGTAACAAAAAATGTGCCTAACACTTCCTAATTCCCTACCGCACTGTGGAGTACAACCCCCAGTGGGAACCAAGAGAGTAAACAGACTAATTTTCCTCCAGGTCTCTGACTCTGTCATCTATAACTACGTTTATATCCATCAGACTAAGGTCATCTCCTTATTAGTGAGTAGGCTGTTCTTTGACATACTTTTCTTAGTTGAAAAGACTGACTTTCAAGTTCAGATTCAATAATATTTTACGAAACAACGTCATTAGTGGTTTTGGAGATTATATAAATTCATTTGGAGTATAAGTTTATCATTTTACAGACCAGATAACCTAGTGAAATTATCACATAATTCATTAACAACCAGGTCTCCTGGTACCACATCCAGGACTCTTTATGCCGTTGTACTTGCACTCATCTGGTGTCCCCATTTTGCTGTGTTCCCTCCCACTTTGGTAAAATGGGCATTTCATAATTTTGAGGAAATTTTCTCATACCGCAGTATTATGAGAAAATTCTGCTTACTGTTCTCAAAGAGACTATCTTCTTAGTACCTTGTAAAAACATAAAGAAAAAAATATGCCTACCCAAGATGAGCAACTGTTCAGTTGTTTAATGGGAGACCCTAGAGCATGAAAAAGTGAACATACTGCAATCTTCTACCAAATTTTATCTTTGGATTTCAATCATGCTGAATCAGTAGCAATTATCTTCAAATTGCTATTTCATGACTCCTGACAACCTTTGCTTTTTATATTTCCTACAAAAACTGGTCGCATGAGTTGAGCATCTATTATCTCTTCTAAAATAGTACCAAATGCAGAAAGATCACAGAAAATTAATATGCATATAGAAGAAAGATGCTGGTGTGATGAATGTTAATTTATATGGCACTTGTGGACAACTAAGATGTCATTCTTAAGTCATTCTCACATTTTGCTCCCTGACATCTGCCAATAAATATTAGGAACATTCATTTTCTTTCCCATAGAAGGACATAGACAGTGAAAGCTAATATTCATATAGTATAGATGAATCACAAAGCAGTTTAGAAAACATGATTAATTGATTCTTATAAAATTTTGTGGTCATCCATTGGCAATTTACAGCTGAGAAATTTGAGAGGAGAAAAAGATAAGTAACTTTCCCAAGACCTGCTACTGTTAGTAGCAGTCAAGTCTTAAATATAAATCATTTCACTTCAGATCTCACACACTTTCCTTACCCAAGACTCTCTCTCATTTGCTGTGACTTCTGGGTATCCCTACAATACTCCAGAGGGGCCTGCTAATATAAAACTTGCACCTAGTAATGTACCTGCCTCCTCACACTAGACTGTGAATTTCTGTAGGATAAGAACCACATCTGCGTTACTTTTATATAGCCAACACTTAGCATAACACCTCACACATAGTGGGCAACCTAGTAAATGCTCACTGAATACATAAAAAATGCCCCCTCAGGGTTAGTTGCATATTTACTCTTTATAAAAAAAAAACAACTAAGAGTCAGTATATCAAAGATAGCACATGGTGAAATGATGCTATTGCTAAATATTGAAAGGAAAGATTATGAGAAGATTCAGGTAATATTTAGTCACTATAGTCAAATTTGCATATTCTCATTAACTGTTTACTAACAGATAAGTAAAAAGTTGAAAATATAGTAATTAGGGCAATATACTTTAAGAAAGTCCTGTAACTGGTTCCAAAATTCACATCATATTCCTATTCAAGGATCCTGTTATTATTACACAGGAACGTGAATGAAGGGGTCAAAACAAAGAAAGCACAGTTTTTAATACAGTTTAAATTTAAAAGGCTAGATTTAAGCAAGGTTTTATCTGTAAAATACAGACCCTACCAACTGTACTAGGATCTCCAGAGAACAACAGATTTATCATAAAAAATTCCTTCATTCGTCCACTCAACAAACCTGTCTAGTTGATGCCAGGCACAAAGAAGACAAGAAGAAACTTCAAGGAATATGCATTTTGGCTCTATGATTTCCATACTTTTTCCAGGCAGTTCTTTTTCCCTCCTCAAATGAAATATTAATAAGAACTCTAATACATAAAAGAGAGAAAACAGAGGCTATTCTGGTTAAAAGGGTTGGGGGGACCACAATAGCTCAACTTCCTTTTTTCCTTAGAAGCCAATATCTCCCCAGAAGTTAATTCATTCATCATTGGTCTAGTCTTCCAAACATTTCAATTTTAAGCAAATATTTTGATTTTCCTTCTCAACCATATACAGATGCACTGCTTGTGTTCACCCCATACCAATAAGTATTTCTTTCTCTATTTCTTCAAAAATCCCACACTTTGTTATTGCTCTTAGTTTTTTAACTTTCTACCCACTCTTCTTCCATCCTCTCCATTCCCAGTGTGTTGCCTCCTGCTCTGAAAGTATTGAACATCAGCCACAGTTCTTTGTTACGTCCCCTATACAAATACAGGCTGAGTTTCTCACAGGACCTTGGGATGGAGGATCTAAGCAGGATTCCCAAAGTGTAAAAAGCAGAAACCCAGACTGAAGCACTCAGTTTTATATAACAGGCAGTAAAGAAGCCACTGCACTTGCGGATAGCAGAGAGCCCCTTACAGAGTTTGCAGAACAGACCATGGGAAAGCACTGCATATTGGGGATGTGCCAAGATATTTCTACATTAGCGTTTACCATCTTAAGAGTGTTTTAATTTTTAATTTTATTCATGGAAAATAGTACTAAGTAGAACCCCAAAGGGACTTCTTCTAAAGCATGTAAGCCTGAACACCATTTACCCTGTCATGGACACCATGGCCTGTCTTTTACTGTGAATGACCTAACAAAATAAAAAGAACAAAACAGTGGGATCTCTATGAGGTAACACCTTCACAGGGCAACAAGGATATTATTGTCACAGAGCTTTGAAGGAAGTGAACAAGTTCTCTGCACCCATCTCAGGGATGAATCAGGGAGACAAAAAAGGGAGTTGAGGGTATTAATGTGTCTATTAAGAAACAGAAAAATATGTTCAATAAAAACAAGCCAGCTGATATTGAGACTACAGCTGATGGCTAGCTGGAATGCATCAGTACAACCTGGCCAATTGTTACTATACAACAGAAGACAACTTTCATCCAGCTTGGAAAACAGCCACTGTCCTAACAACTTCCTAGACATAATCAATGACCCAATAACTAAAGTGTTAATCAGACACCTCCTAGATCCTGATCCAGCTCTTGGAATGTCATTCACCCTACAGGTGCGATCTATTAAAATATTTTCATATTACTCTTGCTGGAGACTCATTTCAAATACAGAAGTTTTTTTGTGATAGAATTTCAAAGGAAAAACAGAGTTCATTTCACAAGCCATTCTTTTATATGCATAACTGTTTCACAGATGCAATAATACTAAAATATCTCATATTATCCTCAGGCATAAAATGTATTTACCTTTTGTTTCTTTTATTTAGTTAGAATCAAGTATACAGCACCTTTTAACACCGACAATATGTGATTAAATTGATGGGCTCATGTTCATATTCAAGAACCTCAACGCTTTTTGAATGGTACTGCCTTCTGACCCAGTTCTTTAAGACAAAGAACAGTATCATGTTTCCAGAGCTCAACATGGTGACTCATGGAGGATCTCAACAAAGTTGAATAAATACATCATAGGACTATTAAAATGCTGTAACTCACAAGTAGAAAATTAAAACCCAAGTCAGGCAGTCAATAAAAAATTTTAATAAATTTTAAAAATCTGATGCTACAATCTCATTTCTAAATTTCTTCCAAAATTTATCAGATTGCTTCTGTGAATACCAGAGAGAAAAAGAACAGAGAGCAAATAATTGGTACAGCAATCAGTGAATAAGGCCTGCAATTACTGTATTCCCACTGCAACTCATATAGTATCTTACATATAATTAGAAGCAAAATAAGAGAAATCACCTAAAAGTCAATGTACAGTTTACAAAAACATTCATAGATATCCCACTGAAAATTCACAATAACTTTTAATGTGCATTTTGTAGATAAGGAAGCAGAGAATCAGAGAAGTTCCCTGTGGTAAGCAAAAGAGATAAGGATTGAGTGGTTATCGAATTAATAAATGCCTGGAGTAAGCCTATATAAAGTCTTTGGCACAAAATAAACATCCATAGGAAACTCCTTTTCATTTAATTGAGTGTCAGATCAATTGTCATTTCCCTTTCAAGATATCTTCTTGAAACACTAGAATAGGCTAAATCTCTTTATTTTGTGCCTCTCCAGTCTTGATTTCTCTTTTAGCATTTATCCACCTTAAATAGTTTTATAAAATTAATTGTCTTCCCAACAGATCTAAAAAGAACTGCCTTACTTGAATCACAATCCAAACAAGTTCCAGACGTCCCAGCAACTATTTGAAAATGTCATGAATATATCTACCTTATTTACCTTTGTATTTACCCAGACCTGGCACAGTGCCTGGCGCTTGCTAGATGAATGAATAATAAATGAATAAGACCAAAGAAGGCACACTTAATTTGGGTTTTAGGCTATGGTTTAAATCCCAAAAGAGCTTAAGATAAAATGAATGAAGTAAAACATGATATTCTGTAGGAGAGTATACCAGCAGCTATCTAATCAGATAGAAAAATAACTGATCATTTATAGATTTAAAAAATGATGGGGAAATAGAAAGTACTTGGAAGAAACTTCAATTACATATGACCTGGTAGAATTCTAATTTACTAAGGAAAAACACTGATGGATTCTTCATGTGCTTTGCACCATTCTTCCATAACTTGGATTATGAAAGCAAATGTAGGAACTTCTCTAAATTTGACTCTAAGAAAATGGTTTGTCGCAGAGTATACAAGGGGAATCTAGATAGAATTATTTTTATATAAGGGCACCATGTGCCACTCATATCAGTCACTGCCGCTCACAGATTTGGATTTTATTTATTTATTTATTTATGAGATAGAATTTTACTCTGTCACCCACGTTGGAGTGCAGTGGTGTGATCTCACCTCACTGCAACCTCAGCCTCCTGGGTTCAAGCTATTCTCCTGCCTCAGCCTCCTAAGTAGCTATAATTACAGGCATGTGTCACCATGTACGGTTACAGATTTGGATTTTAGAAAAAGTTGATTCTCAAAGTTTCAGGTAAAGTATTTTAGTATGATCCCATAGACGGCTGCTAAAATGGGAAAGACCTCAAAACTGAGTCCCAGGTAGAAAACACTGGCTTAAACATGAAATACACAAATGGGCAGCGACAAAACAAACACAAGAGAACTTGGTAGATAATAGAAAAGTTAGTTTGAATATGTACAATTTTTATTTATGTTATGCATTATAGTTATATAAAAAGGCTTTGGAGCTAGAGAAGGCAGGATTTGAACATTAGCTTAGCATCTAACCAGCTAAGAGATATTTAAGTTGGCAGTCTGTCCGTCTATAAAATGGACAGTACCTACCTGAGAAAACTTTGTGAAGATTAAATGGCACAATATATAAAGTACATTAATACATTAATCACATAATTCATGGCACATAGTAAACAGTTAAATGTGCATGTCCATGTATGTGTGCATGTGAGTGTGTACAGGTACAGTGGTGTTGCTGATATCATGTTAGTAGCAGTATTAGCAATCATTTTATCATCCTCATGGCTGTAATGGTGTCATATTAGGTGACACATTATCATTATTATTAGCATCACACCAGCAATATCAAGACGGTCATTATCCCCAATAATCTATACTTTGAACAAGAAAAAAGTTATGTTAATTCATGTCAGAGTAGGACAAATGGCAAATACTACATAAAGCTTAGTGCTTGAAACATATGTGTTATAACAGAATCAAATAAACAGCAGAACATCTTAAATCCTAGTTTGTTTCTGCTTCTCTATCAAGCAAAATGGTCATAAACAGTGAAAGGTAGTACACATGTGATTAGGAGACAGCTAAAACCTGAGGTTAAAAATCAAAAAGTAAGACTAAGAACTGTAGTTCTTACTTTTTTTTTTTTTTTTTTTTTTTTTTTAAATTCAGACAATTTATATTCTGGGGGCAATGGGACAATAGGTAAGTGAATGAGATCACATAACCACAGTAGATAATATTTGTATTGTCACAAGGAATAGGAAAGTGGCCGAAACCAGAGGCATACCAATTGTGAAACCTAGGTTGAAAAGGTTGACAGGAGAGGAATTTTAAAAATTGTAGAGCAGTGAACATGATTGCTAATGAAAATCTAGCAGAGATGTTTTGTAAGCACACAGAGAAGGGAGTAGTGACCACCAAAAGTGAGTATGTCAGGGATACTGATTAGAAGCTTGGAATATCTGACCTCAAGATTTCTTCCCCAGAGACTGCTAAGAATCAAAATTTTATGATTGTATAATTTTAGACAAATCAAAGGAAACAGAACTAGAATAGAACACCAGATCTCAGTCCCCGCTACTAAGCTGGCTTCAAACAGATCATGTCAGAAAAAGAAAAAAAAAAAAAGTGTCCTTCTTGCTTTGAATAGCTAAATAGAAAATAACCTGCCTTTTAAAAAATTGTACTTTCAGTTCCGAGGTACATGTGTAAAACTTGTAGGTTCGTTACTTAGGTATACACGTGTCATGGTGGTTGGCTGCATCCATCACCCCGTCATCTACATTAGGTACTTCTCCTAATGCTATCCCTCCCCTACCCGCCCCCAACCCCCTTGATAGTCTTCAGTATGTCATGTTCCCTTTCCTGTGTCCATGTTTTCTTTTTGTTCAACTCCCACTTAGGAGTGAGAACATTCAGTATTTGGTTTGCTGTTCTTGTGTTGGTGCTACAGGCGTGTGCCACCGTGCCTGGCTATTTTTTTTTTTTTTTTTTTGTATTTTAAGTAGAGATGGGGTTTGATCATGTTGGCCAGACTGGTTTTGAACTCCTGGCCTCATCTGATCTGCCCACTTCGCCCTCCCAAAATGTTGGGATTACAGGCTTGAGTCACCCTGCCTAGCATAGAAAATAACCTGTCTTTGATGTGAGACTAGTTCTCAATCCTCTGAGCTGACCCAGGAATGTGCCATTACACTCTGGTTAATCTTGCACAGAGTGATATATCACACATCAATTATGACATAGAATAGCATTACTGTACATTCTAGCTACAAAATAAATTGAGTAAACTTAAAAAATGGTCATATATCAACATAATGATTTCCTAATTAGAATATTTGAAATTAATTGTCCATTTGTTACAATGTTTTAAAAAAAGTTTTTAAAACTGTGAAAATTTCATGATTCAAATATTTTAAAATTCATATAAAATTGTTGCTGAGTTCTTACAAATACTAGAAACTATTTTTTTATTAAAAAAAATTTTTTTATTGCATTTTAGGTTTTGGGGTACATGTGAAGAACATGCAAGATTGTTGTATAGGTACACACATGGCTACAATAGCAAAGACCTAGAACCAACCCAAATGCCCATCGATGATAGACTGGATAGGGAAAATGTGGTACATATACACCATGGAATATTACGCAGCCATCAAAAATGATGAGTTCGTGTCCTTTGCAGGGACATGGATGAACCTGGAAACCATCATTCTCAGCAAACTGACACGAGAGCAGAAAATCAAGCACTGCATGTTCTCACTAGAAACTATTAACAAGCATCTTCAAATGCAATTTTCCCCTATTAAGGGAGGAAATTTAATGGCAATTTAATGGCATAACAGAATATATGTTTGTATGTTGATGGAAACAACCTGAGAATAGAGAAGTAGAAACAGATGTTACAAGAATAGAAAAGAAATAAGTATAGATCCATGTCTTGATAACATAACAGGAGGGGATACCACAAAGAAGCAACATCATCAACCTTGGTTTTCATAGCTGTTATTTTTATCGTTTTCTTCATCACCATCACCATCATCATCAACAACATTGTTAACATTTATAGACTTTGAGAGAAATACTAGTTTTATTGAAGGAGAAGTAGGTATAAAATAATCATTTTGGACACTAAGAAAGCAAACTACCACAGAAGGAGTAGACTATTTAGCAGAGTTGAGTGTCTGAGATTTATGACAATGAATTTAAAGTGAGACCAATCACCAAATTTATGTTTTTCTTCAGATATGTTCAATTACTTAAGTGCAAGCACAGGATCTGTGTATACCTGAGTTTACCCAGAACTAGAGGCTTGCAGATGAATGTATTTAAAATTATATCAACAACACTTCTCTTGGTAATATCCAAAAAAAAAAAAAAAAAAAGAGGGACAAAAGAAAAAAGAAACAGAAGAGGAATTTAAAGATAATTCTAAGGGAGGGATCATAATTTCTTTCAATTATTATCCAATCTTGCAGGCGTGTTTTATAACAAGCTTCCTGATTGGTCTGATTACTTTTCCAATGTTGCATTTTTTTCTCTCTCACTTACCTTTAATACCTAAGACCACAGATATATTCAGCTCTTTGCATGTTCCTAAATACATCAAAGGTTCTATCATATTTATGCCTTTATATATATATATGTGTGTGTGTATATACATATATGTATATATGTGTGTATATACATATATGTATATATGTGTGTATATACATATATGTATATATGTATTTGTACACACACACACACACACACACCCATATATATTTTGAGATGAAGTCTGGCTATGTCACCTAGGCTGGAGTACGACGGCACGATCTCGGCTTACTGCAACCTCTGCCTCCCAGGTTGAAGCAATACAGGGGTGCATTACTACGCCCGGCTAATATTTGTATTTGTAGAAGAGACGGGGTTTTGCCATGTTGGCCAGGCTGCTCTTGAACTCCTGACCTCAAGCGATCCACTTTCCATTGCTTCCCAAAGTGCTGGGATTACAGATGTGGGCCACCTCACCCTGCCATTCCTTTGTACATACTGTCTCCCTTTCTTGGATTTTCCACTGTTTCTCCCTCTTCATTTGCCAAACACTTAACTGGTCTTTCAAGTCTTGGTTCTGCCATTAGCTTTCTGTGCTCCTGAAGTCCCCAGGGCTTCTTACCTAAACTGTGAGTGTGTATCCTCATCTGCATTTACTAACAGAAGATGGTAATTTTTTGAGAATAGAGACTCTATCCTGTTTAGAGTTATATCTCTTGTAGCCAGTAGTGGGCTAAGGACACTGTAGATACTACAATTACATGTATTGAAAAAAGTAGATAAGAAAAGAAATGCATTGAATAAATGCATGAAGAAACAACTGCTTGAATAAAATAATCTACTTAAGTTCACCTAAAAAGAGCTTCCAGCAAATGAACTGCCCATTGTAAAAGTTACAATCTGTAATTATTAAGTTCTGTGTCTGTGGTAGGTAAATGAGTCTCTTAGGCTTATTCATCTGTGTTCTCCAAGAAAGGGAAAACATTAATATTTGCTATAACTTGAAGTCCCAGGTGATTCTATTAAAGCATACAAAAGAGATAATTACATAATAGAAAATAAATAATCAGAGCAACCCACAGCACTATCAAGAACATTCCTAAACAAACCTGAAAAAGACAAGTTCTAATGATGTGTCACCAAAGCTTTCCCAAAAAGTATCCTGAATATGTATACAAACTCACATTCATGCATCATTATCCAATTCTCTCACCTATCCCTACAAAAGATTACTGTCTTCTAAAAGGAATCACATTAAGGAGTAAATAATAATGAAAAGTCACTACAGTTAAATCAATGGTTAACCAGACAATACACTTGAGAGGGATTCAAACATCTAAGATAGATAGAAACATGAATCATTTAATCTTATAATACCATCTCTGAAAAAGCTATGAGAATCAAAACTATAATCTTCCCATTATTCTGTGTAAACTAAGTAAAGATTAAAAAGACTAATCGTTAATAATTTACAAATTTAAAATAATATGATACACAAAATGAAAGTAAGATTATATGGAATAAAAATATTACTTATTAAGTGATCAAGAATTGTAGAATAAGCATAAGCAGTTTTATAATGCTTTCTCTTAACATCTTTTAAGATGAAGATAAATTACCTTTGTTCTTGAAAAAGGTTTTGAATAATGACTTTAGTCCCACTATAGCTTAGCCATTATTTTCAGTATCCCATTCATCTTTTCAGCCCTTGCCATATATTACTTAATATGAAAATATCAGAATTGGGTCTAATAAACTACATCATTACATCATGGAGGGGCCTTTTATTAATACTCATAGTTACAATTACAACCCCAGAGAACACTGTTTACCTGCATCATAAATAATATCATTGTGAACATTAAAAAAATATATAGCAGGGTTTATCTTCTTAAGCAGATGGGAATCCAACTTTTTAGCCTTGTAACTTATGAATCGGATCTACTTAGGCCAGATCTTCATAAAATCAACTAAGAGCACCCCTAGTCCCTTGAAAATAGTACAATTTTAAAGTTGTCAAAGATATTCCTGTTTTCTAGATGTAACATTCAAATTCTAGTTTTGAGATCCAGTGTACTGTACACATTTTTTAAGACTAGTATTAAAAAATACCTGACCTTCATAAAATCAACTAAAAGCCCTTCTAGTCCCTTGCAAACGATAGAATTTTAAAGGTGTCAAAGATATTCCTGTCTTCTAGTTGTAACGTTCAATCCTATTTTTGAGATACAGTGTACTGTATACATTTTTTAAGACTAGTATAACTTAAGTGTCTTAACATTTAAAGTTAAGCAGTTTATAAAATTAAAACTGCAAGCAAATAAATTATAAAATTTGCAGAATTGGATACAGAAAATGAAGCCATGGTGAGTTTCTTAAGAAAATATGACAACAGTGGGGTACTCCAGCTCAGACACACAAAAGCATAGCTTATATTGCAAAAGGTATGTAGCATCTTATATCCTTAAATTGCAAATGTGTGTGTCGGTAAGTGGGTGTATGCATGTGCACGTGTTTTAATATTCTGCCAATATTCTGTGGTCTTTTGCATCTTTGGTCTCAAGTATTACTCATTTCCCTTGAGGATAATTCCACAGTCTCTACAGAAGCTTAAATAAGATATGAAAGTAATTCTCTGCTTCCTGCACTCAAATGCATTGCTTTGTATCTATGCAAATGTTCAGCCCAGTCTCTTGGAAAATTCCAGAGAAGAACTACCCTAAATAACTGTGAAAACAAAATTAGTTACCCGTGATTTCAAAGAAAATATTTTAAAATTTTCTTTAAATATGTAGGCTTTACAATACTAAAATCTCCTGTTTCACCAGTCCATAGCCTATGTCATAAAAGGAAGTATATAAAACAGTCATTCCTATTCAGATTTTCTTACCCAATACTGCTTGGGGGTTCATAATTATCTATCTCTGAAGAGGAGTTAACAGTCTCATCTCCCAATTATGAATAAGAGAACCTGAGTAAGATTTATTAACCACTCTCCTTTGGCTAAATTAACAAAATGGTAATTAGGTCAAGTTTCATTCTTTCTGTGTCCATGTGTTTTTTTTTAAAAAAGGAAATTATGGCTGGGCCTGGTGGCTAGTGCCTGTAGTCCCAGCACTGTGGGATGCCAAGGAAGGCGGATCATGAGGTCAGGGTATTGAGACCATCCTGGCTAACACAGTGAAACCTTGTGTCTACCAAAAAAATACAAAAAATTAGCTGGGCCTGGTGGTGTGCACCTGTAGTCCCAGCTACTCAGGAGACTGAGGCAGGAGAATCACTTGAACCCGGGAGGCAGAGGTTACAATGAGCTGAGATTGTGCCACTGCACTCCAGCCTGGGCAACAGAGCAAGATTCTATCTCAAAAAAAAAAAAAAAAAAAAGGAAATTATACAGTAATTCAGTTGAATGTACAAATCATAAATATTCAATAATGATACACTAAACTAAAACAATTATTTATTTTGGCTAAACATATTTTTCACTTTAAAGATTTTTACTATACAATGTTTTTCTCTTTGGTATATTGAATATTATTAAAATGAGAAAATCTTAACACTATACAGTTTAAAAGAGAAGTGAAATAAATCTTATAGTGAAATTAACATAAGCAATATATATTAACTATTCTTTTTGTTTGTTTGTTTTGTTTTTGAGACAGAGTTTCACTCTTGTTACCCAGGCTGGAGTGCAATGGTGCTATCTCGGCTCACCGCCACCTCCGCCTCCTGGGTTCAGGCAATTCTCCTGCCTCAGCCTCCTGAGTAGCTGGGATTACAGGCACACACCACCATGCCCAGCTAATTTTTTTGTATTTTTAGTAGAGACGGGGTTTCACCATGTTGACCAGGATGGTCTCGATCTCTTGACCTTGTGATCCACCCGCCTCGGCCTTTCAAAGTGCTGGGATTACAGGCTTGAGCCACCGCGCCCGGCCTTATATTAACTATTCTTAAGCCACCACAGTAAAACTAAAAATGTTCAACTTTTACATTTTAATTGTTATTTCCATTTCAAAATATTTGGAATTCTGAATATGAGAAAAAGCAGTGAAAAAGCTCGGCAGCTCAATTCTAGTTACATTAGATGCATCTTGTCTATATATTTAATTTGTCACTATGGTTATGTGTATCTTCTTCAAATCCCTTTAATTACAAATACTCTATTCAGGTTATTCAGATAAATTCTTGAAGCATCCAGATACACATCTCCATCCAGGTGTGCTATCAAGATGAAGCTCATCTAAGCTGCTGAGAGATTCTAATTAAGAAATACACAGATGCCTTCCAGAGAGCAGACTGGAAATAAAACGTGCATCATCCATTTCTCTTTCTGGATATAGCAGAAATTGTGCTGCAGGCAGCTGCGGATGGTTATTTTAAAAATGAATGTCTACCCTGACTTGAAATATAACACACAAATACCTTTGTGAACCATAAGGGTAATTATGGTCACTTAACTATTACTAAAAAATAAGTTATCAAATTGGTCACTTTTGGATGCTATATTTGACAAGAAATGAATTTTTGGTCTCCACCAAGCTTGCAGTGTGTATAAGTAAGACTAGTGATGCAAAGAATAATTTTTAGCACATTTATTTTCATCTGCAAGACTAGCTCTGTATCATTGGGTCTATGCATTTTCAGAATAACTTTTGAGAAACTAAATTAGACAGGTCTGCCTTACCTCACTAATAGGTGTTCTTCATGCAGTGATATTTGATGTGCTGATATTTGAAGGGTATTTATAAAATCTTCTCCAGCACTACTGATTGCACTGAATTCCCAAAAAATTATTTGGCATCTTCAATGAGTAAGGTTCTAATGCCAGTTACATGTTCCTGAAACTCTCTATTTGGCAGGCAAAATGACTAAAAATATTTGAAAGAAAAGACCAGAAAGGCCAAACACAAATTGTTATCTTGTATCTTTTAAGTCTGTTCCTCCTTCTGGTCTCTTACTTTTTAAACCATTACTACTGAAGCTGAAATCCTGAAACCTGTATTTCTGGTTGTTCTAATATCTTTGTTTACCTTGATTTCCTAGCTAAAACTAAGCCCTGAAACATACGTCTAAAATGTAAGATTCGTAATGGATAGTGAGAACATGTGCACTGCTTGAGATACACTGATGTACAGAGCATGGATTATAAACTGCTACACTGGCCACATTTGGTTCTGAGACCTGTGTGTGTTGTAATATTGCTGCTGCAATATTTTCATGCAGGTTCCTAATTTCCTAGGAGTATGAAGTGATGGGAAGCATAAAAAGTACAAGGCTTGAGTATCCCAATCTTTTTTTTTTTTTTTTTTTTTTTTAGATGGAGTTTCGCTCTTGTTACCCAGGCTGGAGTGCAATGGCGCGATCTCGGCTCACCGCAACCTCCGCCTCCTGGGCTCAGGCAATTCTCCTGCCTCAGCCTCCTGAGTAGCTGGGATTACAGGCATGCGCCACCACGCCCAGCTAGTTTTTTGTATTTTTAGTAGAGACGGGGTTTCACCATGTTGACCAGGATGGTCTCGATCTCTCGACCTCGTGATCCACCCGCCTCGGCCTCCCAAAGTGCTGGGATTACAGGCTTGAGCCACCGCGCCCGGCCGAGTATCCCAATCTTTAAAGTGCTGCAGAAGCTACATTAACTACCATGAAAGGCATGTCAAGGTTATAGCAGCTGTAGAAATGATGCAGGCTCTGAAAGACATGGAAGCGAAACTCTTTTAGACGGCATAGAATTAAAACAATAACAACAAACATACAAGAAGGATGAAGAGGCTTTTGTACATGATTCTGAATTTTACTACTTTCAAATGGAATAATGACGGCAGAGTCATTTTTGTAACTTGATGGAAACAAAGGATTGCATTGGAATAGGAAAGCTTTCACATTCTAGGAAGCAAATTGAAAAGATTTTATAATGTTCTGCTGGGAATAGGATGACTTTATTATCTAGGGGCATTGTACAATCCCAACTGGTAGATTTGCAGAAATACCATAGCTACATAAAATTAAGAAGCAGAGTCATTCCAGGTCAAATTTTTTGGTCCAGTGCTATACTGTCCAATATGGTAGCTACTAGACTCATGTGGCTATTGAACACTTGAAATAAGGCTAGTGTCACATTTTAAAATGTTTAAAAATGAAGCAATGCATAAAAAATGTAAACCATCCCATTAATATTTTTATTTATTATATGTTAAAAGGATAATGTATTGGCTATATTGCATTAAATAAAACATTCTTGATAATGCTTTTTTTCCTTTTTTTAACATGGCTAATGGAATGTTTGAAATTACCTACATAGCTTGCATTCTATTTCTTTTGGTCAGAAATAGTCTAACGTATTGAAGGGATAAAGTAACATCCTTCTAGAAATATTTCAGAGGCTTTTAGAACAACATCAAAGGAAACTTTATAAAAGTTTTGAGGGGCTAAATTGTCACTGCATTGTTCTCATGTAGGAGTAAGGAAGCAGCAGCAAAATTTGGAGATACAACCTCACAAAGTTGCAGGCAGAACTTTTTTGAGACCTAGCTAATTTCTGTCTCAAGTGGGGCAACATCTACTTCACCATAAATGGGGCCACTGCATTTGGTAATCAAAAGGGAAAAACAAAATCTGCCACAAATGCTTAGTATTAGAGGACATTCAATGACTCTCCATATTTCTTTTCAAGGTAACATCCATCCAAAAGGAATTCTAATATGCAACAGCCTTCAGCGAAATACAATGAAGTTTCAGGGAGCTATGGTAAGAAACTACGTAAGAACCATAAGGCCCTGCCTGGACTGACATGTTTAAAAAAAGAGAGACATGTTTAGGAGCCAGAATGCTCATGACCTCAAAACAAGAAGTTCCCAAGGGGCAGATGAACCCCAGTGGTTCAGAATTCACAGATCTCCCCAACATTCTCCTCCCTCCTACATCTCTGGTGATGAAGCAGTCTCCCTCTATAGATGATCTTGAAGAATCTGACTGGAGTTTTACAACTTTCTGAGCTGACAGAATGCTCAACTGCAATTTGTTTTAAGTGCCAATATCTGTGCACTTATGGTCTGCTTTGTATTTTATTTTTACGTGTTACATAATTTAGCAAATCTATCCTGAAGTTAATATTATAATGCGGCTGCGTCCACTTACTTCTTGTAAGCTTTTTGTCCATATAGGGAACAGACATGTTTCAAAAAGTATCCTAAAACTTAAACTCCATCAGCAAAACTTATTTTTCCAATGACATGAAAAGAGAAAAGATTAATTCTGTAGAAAATAAGGAGAACTCTACCCATGCTACTATGATCGAGTTAAAATAACAGAAGATTCAAAATATGAATATACTATCTCCATGTTTTTGAAAGGAATGATTCAGGTCCATGTCTTAAGATATGGATTCAGTTAACATTACTATATTTCATTTAATTATTTACATAGACCAGGCATCCCCAAACTTTTTACACAGGGGGCCAGTTCACTGTCCCTCAGACCGTTGGAGGGCCGCTATATACTGTGCTCCTCTCACTGATCACCAATGAAAGAGGTGTACCTTCCTGAAGTGCGTCGAGGGGGCCGGATAAATGGCCTCAGGGGGCCAGATGTGGCCCACGGGCCGTAGTTTGGGGACGCCTGACATAGACAGATGACAGGTAAATAGAAATTATTTTTTGTTTGTGTGTTGTTTAAAAAAAAAAAAATCTGGCCAGACATGGATGCCTATATTCCCAGCACTTTGGGAGGTCAAGGTAAGAGGATCACTTGAGCCCAGGAGTTCAAGATAAGCATGGGAGACATGCCTCTACAAAATAAAAAATTAACAACAAAATATAGCCAGGCATGGTGGTGGTGCCTGTTGTCCTAGCTACTCAGGAGGCTGAGACAGGAGGATTGCTTGAGCTTGGAAATCCAGAGTGGAGGGTACTATGATTATACCACTGCACTCCATCCTGGGCAACAGAGTGAGACCCATTTTTTTTCACTTTCTGCTTTTCTGAATCCCAACAGTCCTATGATATCTTGCTCAATATTTTAATATAAAAGTACACTGCTATTAGCTTTAACCAACCTCACATAGTATACACAAAATCAGGAGAATACAAATTAATAACGAAATTTTACTCCAGAGTAGGAGCGGAAAGTCATAAACACAGCAAAGCAAAGTGCAAGACTTGGATCAAGGACAAGTTCTTGCAGTTTCAAATTTTTCCTCACTTCTTCCGGTTATCAATACAGATAGAATAAAAAACCGTATCTTGTAAGAATATTTGAAGGCAAAAGAAAAACAAACTATATATATATAAGATTATTTTAACTATTAATAAGAATTCATTTATACTATATTAGGCCTCATCTTAAATTCAGGTAGAGTCAAAATTACAATTTTAAAAAATAAGGTACTGGCTCATAGGAAATCATAGATGACGAGCACAATAGTTAAGAGAGAGCTCCCAAGGGTAAGAAAGCTTTCCAATGTGCTTCTTCATCAAAACATCAGTGGAAGGGTCAGAGGAAGGTGAAACTCATTTTCAAAATCATCCTAGAGGAAACGATGTAATACAGGAATGACTACAGCCTCCAGCTACCATGAGAAGGATACTGAGATTGTTGTGGATGTTAATAACAGAACCAAATTAAAATCCAGGTCTAACGACCCTCTGGCCGGTGATCTTTCCAGTCAGCAGCTCTTAAGCAGGTGTCCACAGTAGTCACCTGTGGCCTTTAATCAATATATTTGCCAGGCTCCCAAAACCCAGAAATCTGATTCCACCTAGCCACAGGCAGCCTGCCCCACACTCTGCAGAAGCACTGCACAAAGCTGCCCCCTAGTCAGGGAGTGGACAACTAGTGCTTTCCCCAGCCCACCATGTTTTCTCAAGTGTTGTCATGCAACACATCTACCTAGGAAATTCTCTTTGCCTCGAAAATGTCTATTCATTCTCCTGAAAATTTCTTTCTGACAGGATCTCCTCACCATGACCTGTCCTAACCACCACAAGCTCTATGTTCACAGTAGGATTTAAAATTTGTATTCAAATACTTCCTGACTGTTATTGGTAACTAAAATTCTACAAATTTTAATAAAGAAATATTAGCAGACTTCAGTATAAAGTTAAAATTAATACTAAAAATTCCAGAGTTTCTCTATATGTATAAAACGGGTTATAGAATATAATATACTGAAAATTATAAATATTCATTCAATAGAATCTATGAGGCTTACGTAGGAATACAGCCATATTAAAAACAAGTAATGTTAACTATGTCAACTCTTTTGCAATGTAGATATGCTACTTTCTTTCTCTTTCCTAATTGCATTGAGTGCAGCTTCTAGGACAATATTAATTAACAGTGAACACAACGCCTTTGAAGTTATTTCCCCCTGAATTAGAAATGTTTCTATTGATCACTGTTTTTCTCAATGCAGGTAAGTAAAGAGGTGATTAAGGAGGTAGCTATATAATTATTTTCAATGAATGTGTTTGTTTTTAAAATAAACACTTACGGGAATTAGTTTGTCAAATGCTTTTTGGCATTCTTCAATAAAACCAAACAGTCTTCCTCTGCAATCTATTAACACAGAGTATTACATGAATAAATTTCTTATTTTAAAACAGCATTTATATTCCTGGATTGTGTTTCAATTGGTTCCACATAGTATTCTTTAAATACATTGTTTAAATCAAGCTAATTCAAGTTTCTTATATGGAAATTTTTGTTGCTAATATTCTATGGCATTCTTTTTTATATATGGCATGTTCAAAGTGATGTGGTATCAATATGGAATTTTGACATAGGGCATCTTTTCACTATCTTTCATTACTAAATATCTCATGCATAATACTCTGGTTCTGGATTAGCGGACAACACATTCTGGGTACACAGAGGCAGATAATTTAATAAACAGTATAAATCTTCCTCTTCTGTAACAGAGTTCCATTGGTTCCATTTAACTGTGGGACTTGTAAGATAAAAGGGATCAAGAGAAGATATTTTACAAAAAGCCATTATGTTCATATTCTTCATTTATTTTGCTTTATTTTCTTTCTCAATTTACTTTACATTAACATAACTAAAACACAGTGTTAATTGCATAAGCATTTGAGTCAGGCAGACCACGCTTCTGAGTATAGGTGCTGAAGCTTACAGATCTGTAACACTGAACAAGTTGTCTGATCTCTCTTTGCTTCAGTTTCTTTATATAGAGTATATAAATAAAAACAGAACTCCAAAACAAAGCTGTTGTGAAGATTAAATGACAGGATAGACATAATGTGGTTAGCACTTACAGGTACTTGACAGGGCCATGACCCCCTTACTTTCTCACCCCCAGACACCTTTCCACTCTATTTACAGATATATGTCCATAATCTATAATAGCCTTTAGAAATGTCACATTGTCTTGTCTAAAATCCTCACCTCCACTAAGTACACATTCTGCTCTTTTCAAATATACCAAAACAACCAAAAATGTTTTAAAAGAAATTTTACTAATAATCATGAGATTATACACTGACCTCTGAGACCTAGAGCATACAAAAATGTATATTTGGATATGTTTTCTCCTGCTAAGAGAGGCAATACACACATAAGCTGCTCAACTGACTACACAACATCATTACCTACATGGCCAGACCAAGCCAACAAGGTGAATCATAATATTTTGCAAAGTATGAAATGGTGCTAACAGTTCTACATTTGAGCATTGAATAAATGTTGAAACAACTGGTGTAAATTGTTAACAATAAGTCCTTGACTTTTCATGAATTGTTTGCCCCAAAACATCATGATGTTTTGTACACAAACAGTATTTTGTCAGAAAAATTGGTTGATGACACTATTAGGACAGTATTGTCTTTACTGGTTCTAATGAAAGTCATTTGAAATGGCAGCAGAAATTGCTCTGTATTATCCACAGCAGCACAGTACTATTAATCCTCCAAATACACAAGCATGGTCTTATCATGCCAGTCTAACAGATTTCACAAATGATGCTGCTTATGTACCAGTCATACAATCATGAGTAAATTGCTCTTGAACAATTTCTGTCAACAGTTGGCTTTTGTTATTAATGTGGCACATATCAAATATGTGCATATCTAGCATATAATTTTAAAAACTGTTTAGTTAGGAAGGATCAGAAGGGTCATCTAACTTAATTCTTTCCATTTACAATGATGATACTGACTTTAAGAGAGAAGTTAGATAACTTGTCTAAAGCTATGTAAACAAACAGTAGTAGAGGCAATACTAGACTGTAGATCTGCTCATTCTAATTCAGTGCTCTTTCAACACAGCCTGTTGTCTCCTTACAGCACTGCAGTTTGTAAGTACTGGGAAGGACATCTCAGAAGCAGATGACAGACAATGGAGATGTCCCGAAGAATGCTGCTGAGTGCCATTTACTCACCATGTGCACATTCAGCCTCTTTCTGCGCTCAAGTTTTTGCATTGCTGCTTCCTAAAACAATTCCACTCCAGTCAATCCTGAACTGCTTTAATTCCTTACTCAAATGTTTCAAACTCTTTTCCCCCAAGGTGCTTCCTTCTTCTCCATGCCCCCCTTTTTAAAAAAAATTTCTCTGCCAGAAACTCTTCCCCGTCGTGTCATCTAGCCTTGAGGTTGCAACAGAAGTGTAAACTCCTCAAGGTAAACTTCCCTGATTCTTGCTAGTCCTTATTACAGGCCTCTGTTAATATTCTCTCATAACTGATTTATGTTCTTTTTGCATCTTATTTATTTATCTTCCTGACATACTATAAATCCCAGAAGGGACAAGAGCTGTTTTTATCTTTCCCACTATTTTACCTTTAGGCAGCGAAACTCAAAGAAGCTACTCCATGAAAAGTTCTTCTTTTTAAAGTATCACACTCACTATGAAAGATGAGCTATTTCTTTTTCCTGGGGAAAAATCCCTTTAATCATGTTAGATATCATACCCCTTACTGCCTTACTGAAGAGATAAAACATTTGATGATCTAGTCCTTATTGTATATTTTGCCTCTCCCCCTCAAATGGATCCTTCCAATGACTTTCCTTTTTTAAAAATTAACATTGCAGTAAAATATATACAATATGCATGTATCATTTTAGCCATTTTAAGTGTACAATTCAGTGGCATCAAGGGCATTTACACTATTGTACAACCATCAAACTATCCATCTCTAGAACTTTTACTAACGGCTTTTAAACAAATTCAATCATTCCTCAAATAAAATGTTTTGTCATTTCATCTGTCACCTGTTATGTCATCTCACCTTCCTCTTGTAACACTCTTTCTCTTCAAAGCCAGCTTTATATCCCATGGTATTTTCCCAGTCACTTCTTGCTCCTAACTCACTCCAATTGGGTTGAGCGTATCATGCTTCCAAACGATTTCAAAAAGTCATTAACAGGTCTCCATAGGGATAAATTCAAGGAGCTCTTTTTAGTTCTCAATAGCCTGATAAACTGTTCACCACTCCTTCCCCCTCAATACACTTTTTCTTTCACTTTCTTGGTCCAGTGCACTGCATGCATCTGTTTTCTCTCCAGGTACTTCTTTCCTATATCCTGTCCATGTTCTTTTGCCTGCACAAAGCCATTCAGTATAAGAATCTCTGAAGACTCTCCCGTAGGATCTCTCCTGTCTTCAAAGTATATTTTTTCCTTTTCTAAATAATGTTCTCCTTATCTTTGGCTTTGGTTACCACCTGTTTTTTTTTTTTTTTTTTTTTTTGGACTCACATGTTTGGATATGACAGTCCAACGGAAACCTTTCCTTTGAGCTTAACTAAGTATTAAGCATTGTTTTTCTGATCATTTTTTACAAAAGCTTAAAACTCCACATGTTCCAAATCAAACTTCTAAAATGCCCCCTAAGCATTTTCTTGCCAAGTTTCTCTACCTCACTGAATGTCATTGTCATTCAACCTGTTACATGAGTCAGAGACCTGGAACTCAATTTTGACACCTTCCACTCCTCCCACTTTCACGCTTTTGACCAACAGCACTAAAGATTTTGCTTTCTAAATTTCCCTCTTAAACCATTCTTTCTTTGCTGTTACTACCTTAAATATAGCATCATCTCCCCATCTGGAATGCTGCAATAGCGTCCACATCTGGCTTATCTACATCCACTCTTGTTCCAACTCAATATTTTCTCCATACTGTAACATATACCCACTTGAGACCTGTAAGAACTTTCCAATGCTTCAAGAATGCCCACTGAGGACTACGAAAGCTTAAGTTGCTCCTAGATTAACGACAAAGCCACTTAACTAGTTCTGCATGCTCTGATCCCCTGTCTGTATTCCAGCCCCAACTTACAATCAGCTAAGAGTCTCTCTCTCAGTTCCAGCCACCCTGGTCTTTTTCCAGCCCTTCGTTCTCAGTGACATCCCTCCTCATTCCTTCTGTATGTTATTCTATCCACCTGGGAAGCTCCCCTACTCTCTTTATATTTTAAATAGATAATTCCTGCCCATTCTTTGGAAGGCAGATCAAATGTCACTAGATAGGAGAAACTTGCCACTGCTAGATCAAAGCTGTTAGTTTTCATCTCATCGAGTGCATCTTCTTCATAGCAGCTACCGCATTACCAATTTTCTATTTACTTCATATATAACCCAAATTCAGATGAACTGATGCAGAGATCATGCCTCTTTTTGCTCATTGTTACATCCCCTCCACCTAATATATCTGGAATATAGCAAGCACCCAATAAATATGTATCAAACAAAATAATGAATACATAAGTGGATAAATGAGTTGTAGGGCCCTAAATATTTGTTGAAAACCCTCATTCTTTCAACAAATAATTAGTCCATTATGTGCTATGAGCAGTATCCTGAGCCAAACTAACATTTATTGATCACTTCCTATGTGTCAGATATGGTGCACAGGGCTTTGAGTAATCAGGCATTATTTCGTGTTTTACTGTCAACAAAAGGCTGTAAGATAGACACCAGCATTAGCTTTCATTTACAAACAAAGGAACTCAGGCTCAAACAAGTTACATGATATGCTAAAGGTCACTTAAACAATAAGTGAAAGAGTAAGAGTAATATCATGATCAGTCAAATTTCAGAGTTTAATTGAGCTCCTTGAATGAATGAAGATATTCATATATTTCAAACATAACACAAATGCATGCACTGTCAACTTCATGAACATATCACAGTTCTAAAGTTAGGCACACCACTTTGTCAACACTAACTCAAAGCCTCATTTGCTTTAGATTTACAAATCTATGAAGTATGATAAAGGGTCATCTTGTACCTAAAATCAATAAACGTAATACACTCCAATAGTTACCAAAACTAATATAACTATTCCATTAGTAAAGACAATTCCCTTTAAGCTTGAGCAACTATATAATGAACACATCTCTGAATTTCCATGAAACCTCACTCTTCTTCCAAATGCAGTTAAGTATTTGCAGCAATTAACATAAACATTGCAGGACACCATTTTTGTTTTTTGTTTGCAGAAAGACCATAGGCACCAGGTGCTATCAGATGACAGCGGTTGTTGGCATCAAATATTTCAAAAGAAGCTGGGAACATACTGAGCCCTATTTAACCTATTCAACCTCATACAGGAGGTTGATTAAGTATGCCACTGAGGTATATGATCTATCATTCCCTAGTTGCCAAACATCAACTAACCAGTACTCTGGTATCTTTGGAGGGCAATAATGTTGCAATATAAAACAGTAAAGAGTCCATTTTTTGTACCTTCCAAATTTGCAAAGATTTTTTTTTTAAATAAAGAAATTGATGTTGGTGAGAATGCTGTAAGACAGAAATTCTCATATATTCCTGTTGGGACTTAAAATTTGCAGGAAAGCAATGTTTATTATGTATCAAGATTTGCCATTTAGTATTTCTGTTTTCTAGGACTTTAGCTCAAGGTCATAATCCGTGATGTAGATGAAAATATATTTACTTATTCACTCTTCTGTAAGTCATTTATCACACTCATTTATCTCTTCATTAAACAAATAGTCATTGGACATTTTCTGAGGGAACAAAAAAGGAGCAAGACAAATTCTGCCTCTATAGGAAGCCACACAAGAAACAAGATAATTTCCATTTGTAGATACAGAAGAGGCAAGGACCTTCTTGCCGACAGAGGGGATCACAGAGCTTCAAGTTAATAACTGACCACAAGTATGTGTTAGATAATGGGGAGGACATTTGAATCAGATGGTACAACTCAGAAAGAGAGAGACAGAGAGAGAGAGTGTGTGTGAACATGAGAATATAGCATACTGGAGGAATGAATAAGAGCAGCCTAAAACTGCAGAATAAAAAGACTAAAAGGAAAATATCATAGGTTACAGAAACATGGGCATTTTTACTATCATCCTTGCATGTTTCTATACTGCCAAAATTTCCTACATTGTACATTGGAGAAAAAGGAGCATTTTAAAGGCCATTAAAAAGTTAGTAAAACATAAAATGATTACAATAGCACATGTAGATGACCCATAAAGTATGTCATCAAACAATTCTTACATCAGAGGACCATTGTGAGGAAGAAAAGAGCAATAGATGTCAAAAGCTTCAGCAAGTAAAATATTTGTACAGTTCCTACACATACAAACACAAAAAGTATTTTTGTTTTAGTGCTAATCGTTTCATACAAAAATTTATTTTAGATATTACTTAAAAATACCATCATTTCTCATTATTTGTGATGACTATATTCTGCATAGTCACTATGTACTCTGAATTAGTGAATACTGAACTGCTACTCCTAGAGGAAACACATACATTAACACACACACACACACACACACACACACACACACACACACACACAGTCATATAATCTTAAATACCCAAAACAACACAGACTGGTAGATTCCATTTACCTCTTTATTACAAAGAAAGGAAAAAAAAAGAAAAAGAGTCACAAGTGTTAGGTAACTTTCCTGAGCCTACCCCACTAGTAGGTGCCAGAGGTGGGACTGAAACTTCCTCCAGTCGGCTCTAGGGCTCTTCCTGGACAATCCCACTATCCTCTAGTGCCCCCTACTGCCTCCATCCTCTGGTCCTGTGTCTGGAAGCTGACATCTGAAGGCAGAACTCTCTCGCCTCATCTGGTCTTAACTGGGAATGTACCTACTGGGTGGCACAGATTTTTTGTCTGCCTGTGCATATCCATAAATGACCAGGAAAATGCCACAAGTGCTGATTTTGAGGTAAAAAATAAATTACCACAAGTGGGAAAATTCACAAATATGGAATCCACAAATAATGAGGATTGAGTGCATATGGAAACACCCATAGTATGGATCAATTCATGCCCCCCTATGATCTATACACAGAGATAAAAGTTGCTCTTTGCTGGCATTACGTGTAGCACAGCAGGAAGAGTGGTCAGCTTGATTTTCATTTAGTAGACATAATTTTCTGATAATTTTCATAACATTTCTGAACTTAAATTTTTTCCTCTGTACAATTAAAAAAATGGATCACATAATTAACCTCTGAATTATGAACTGAATTAACCTCAGTCTATGGCTCACTGAGGTTTTTCCAAGACTAATATTTTCTGTTCTAAAGGTTTTATGACTTCCATATACATGTAATAAATTCAGTTATCTAATAAAAGTTTGATAAGTTCCACCTCACTTGTGAGGGCCAATTTTTTTCAATGATATTAGAATCTACAAAACTCTTAAGCAGAAAACAGAGGTAAGGATGAGAATTCTTGACACATTTTACAAATCTCAAATTTACATGGCAAATCATGACACCTTACCTTATTTGCAACCTTTTGTAAGATGAAACAGAGAAGCAACCATAATCCAAGGTGGATATATGTTTTATTCATATTTTATTTGCATAAGTATAATATAAAACATCCTTAAATACTGAAAAAAATGAAGATTCTCCCATTCTAATGAGTAAAACCTTGTTTAATCTGGCATTTGATGTCAAATAAAAAATAAGTGACAGGCATGGTGGCTCATGCCTATAATCTCACTACTTTGGGAGACTGAGGTAGGAGGATAACTTGAAGACAGGAGTTTGCGATTAGCCTGGCAGCACGGTGATACCACATCTCTCTCTATATATATTTTTTCAATTAGCCAGATATGGTGGTGAACACCTGTAGTCCCAGCTACTCAGGAGGCTGATGCAGGAGGATCACCTGAACCCAGGAGGTCAAGGTTGCAATGAGCCATGATTGCATCACTGCACTCCAGCTTAGGCAACAGAGAGACCCCCAGTTTCTAAATAAATAAATAGAAAATAATAAGGTCAATTTTTAAGACAAACCAAGATTTAAGAATATGTTTTACCTTTGGGAGGCCGAGGCAGGTAGATCACAAGGTCAAGAGATCGAAACCATCCTGGCCAACATGGTTTGGTAGAGATGTGAAATTCCATCTCTACTAAAAATACAAAAATTAGCTGGGTGTGAAATCTCATCTCTACTAAAAATACAAAAATTAGCTGGGTGTGCGCACCTGTAGACCCACTACTCGGGAGGCTGAGGCAGGAGAATTGCTTGAACTTGGGAGGCGGAGGTTGCAGTGAGCCAAGATCACACCACTGATCTCCAGCATGGGCGACAGAGTGAGAATCCTTCTCAAAAAAAAAAAAAAAAAAAAAAAAAAGTTCTATTATACATTTGGCTAAAACTTTTAGAAGCCCAAATTAACCTAGAATTACCCTTGTGTGACAAAACCAGTAGCTACTACCAGACACTACAGGGAGCTATAAGTGAGAGAAGTAAACGAGAAAGATCCTTTCTATACTTTGGATGGACATTTCAAAACTTGAGTCTAATGGTTTTTGTTCACTCTCTGCCCTCACTAGGAGTTAAAAAGTAAACTCAGTGTCTTCCAGTGAGAAAAGAAAGAGGCACACACTTTTTCAAACTAGAGTAGAGGCAAACTGAAACTGTTTTTTCTTAATTGAGTAGAAAAATATACTTGAGGTGAATAAATTAATAAAAGCTGAAAGTGAAAATATAAAGTCCCAGAGAAGGCAAAACCTGAGAATTTTGTAGAATAATCATTAGTAACATATTTTACTGCAAGTTAACATTTAGGGTAAATCAATTTAAAAAATGGGAAGATGAAAGAAAAATGAAAATGTTTTCAATAGATGATTAGTTTTTTAAAACTTAAATAGGTTAACATTTTTTAAGGACTTGATATTTACCAGATGCTTTGTAAGCATTATCTTTAATCCTTGCATTAGTGGTACTGGGTAAAAATTATTATCTTAGTTTTACACATGAGAACACTAAGATACAGACATGCTGAATAATTTCCTTAAGGTTCTACCTAACTAGTATTTTGAGATATTATTTTAACTTAGATCAGCTTGGATACAAAGTCTATTTTCATTCCATTGCATGATAGATGCTGCCTCCTGAAAATAATACTTTGAAATGCAAAATCAATAGTTATTAAGAAAGAACTATGCTAGAAGAATTAACTGTTTTGCTGCAGAGATTAACATTAAATACAAAATTATATTTTTAAATTAGAAGTTAGCAAAATCTTTTAAATCTCTTTACGTTAATTTTTATTCACCTTTTACATTAGTTCACGGTGTCAGTAGTTTTAACTCTTAATCAATTGTGGGATTATGGATCCCCTTGCGAATCTGAGGAAAGGACCCTAAGGATATACCCATGCACAAATACTGCATTCAACTAATTCAGCTTCAGAGAGTTCACAGTAGCCTGATGTCCATATACTCAACCCTCTGTGAACACTAGGTATGGGCCCTAGGCATTAGGTGCAGCTGCTCTCTTAGCTAGACAGATCAAACAGTCTTGAAATACTGCTGGTTTTTATGTACCCAAATTGTAAGATGAGAAAAATGTTAATAAATCAATATATTTTTGAAAAGCAAATACATAACAAAAATCATATGATTGGGAGAAGTGATAAAGATCACTTTCTGATGTTCTAATGAAATAAGTTATATCTAGCATCTGGATAGTTTTTTCACTTACTAGTATTCATGAAAAGCTAAATATGAAAATCCATAAGCATTACTTAATCCATTCACCCCACCAAATATACATAGAAACACTTTGTTGAAAAGATGAACATTTAACAAGAACTTATGTTTGTAAACTTAAAAATAACAAAAACTTATAACCTTTTTTGTTTAATTATGATTCTTTTTTTATATTTAATATACAGTAATGATTGTTTTAACTCCTAGCTGACGACGGGTTTTGAACCTCTTTGAGAACTTGAGGAAAGAACGTCTGAAAAATCCACATATAAAAATGCTATACATGACCTAAGGGAGTTCACAGCGCCTCACTGTCCATCTACTTAAAGCTCTAGAGTTCAATAGGTAATGAACACAGATGTGAAAACTGCATATGACTTTAAGAGTAAATGACATACTACAATAATTAAAATAATTTTGGTTATATCATTATCAACACTGAGTACATCTCAATGATTTTAAGTAGATAAAACAGAATGAGTTGAAACACCTAACACTAAATATAATATTCTAAGTTATGTAAACTAGTTTTTATCTTACTACTTTCTCTCTTTCTACTGTTTCCTCTTATTTCTAATTTAGTTGAGAGTGACCTAAATTATTCCCTTTACCCCAAAACTACTTACTGCTTTTTTTTTTTAAAAGAGACAATGCTAAAAGTTGATGATTAATGGGTAAAAAGTAGCAACTGGTAAGTAGGCCTCTATCTAATTAAATTCATTACCAATTCCAAATATCTGTTAGAGTAACAAAATCCAATTTAGTTAGTATGTTCTTCAAATAGTTACAATTTAAATGACAGTGAGAATAAACACATTCTCAAAATTTTAATCCATTGCTTTTAAAAGGAAGCATTACCCATTTCTTTGAACTTGAACAAATAAAAAAGGTATTATGAAAATCCTTTTTAAGCATATACTATATATATTTAAAGCTAATTTAGTCCTGAAAAGATAGTAAGATAGGCACTATTAATCTATTATCTATAAAATAGGTTAATATTTTTATTTTCTATAAAATATTTTTAATATTTACATTAAATATTTATATTTTATATTTCTATATTAAATACTTATATTTATTTCTATAAAAATATTAACCTATTTTAATGGGTTAATATTTTGTTTTAGAAAACCAAAATGAGCTTCAGACTGTTTAAACAATTTTTCAAGACTGCATTGTACCAGTGAAGTTAGAATCTAATTTAAATCCCTAACAGTCTTTATAGGGGCGGGACCTGCCGGGCCAGATCACTTGGCTTCCTGCCTTCAGCCCCCTTTTTTTCTGGGGAATGAGCGGCTCTGTCTCACTGGCGTTCCAGGCACTGGCTAAAACCCCGCCCAGTTTTATGCTGGAAACCTGCAGCACTGGTGGTGTGGGCACGGGCAAGAATCTCCTGGTCTGCAGGTTGTAAATACCGTGGCGGTTAAGTGCAGTCTCTGAGCCAGAGTGCTGGAACGTCTGTAAAAGTCCCTAATGGCTTCCCTTGGATAAGAGAGGGAGTTCTCCAGCCCCTTGAACTTCCTGGGTGAGACGACACCTTACTCCGCTTCGGTTTGCCCTCCTTGGGCTACACCCACCGTCCTACTGAAATGAATCTGGTACCTCAGTTGGAAATGTGGAGATGACTCCTGTTCTGTGGTCACTCTCGCTGCGAATTATGCTCAGGAGCTGTTCCTATTTGGCCATCTTGGCAGAAGTTTATTGCGGCATTGTTTACAATGGCAAAGACTTGGAAGCAACCCAAATGCCCATCAATGATAGACTAAATAAAGAAAATGTGGTGCATTTGCACCATGGAATACTATGCAGCCATAAAAAAGATGAGCTCATGTCCTTTGCAGGGACATGGATGAATCTGGAAACCATCATTCTCGGCACACTGACACAAGAACAGAAAACCAAACATCACCACGTTCTCACTTACAGGTAGGTAATGAACAATAAGAACACATGGACACAGTGAGGGGAACACCATACACTTGGGCCTGTTGGGGGTGGGGTAGCTAGGCGAGGGATAGCAGTGGGTGGGGTAATTTGAATTTGGGAGGAATAACATTAGGAGAAATACCTAATGCAGATGATGAGGGGATGGAGGCAGCAAACCACCATGGCATGTGTATATCTATGTAACAATCCTGCACGATCTGCACATTTACCCCAGAATTTTAAGTATAATAAATTTTTAAAAAGAAAAATAAATAAATAAATTCATGACAGTCAGTGTCCCATCTCAATCTCTCTTCCTTACATAAAGCTATCTGAGTTATTCTAAATCCTATGAGCCAATATTTTGTGACTGACTACTGTGTTAGACAATTCTCTGGGTGCTCTCTAATTTGATAAGAATGAATGGAAAAGAAAATTAAGTAGCAGTCTGAAGACCACACTACACTTCAAAGCTAGACCAACCATCAGTCAAATTACAATTTACAGTCACTCAATCAGAATAAAGTTACTGAAACTTGATATGCAGAGACATATTTGCATATCTAATTGATCTCCTATAAAGTAGTTTTATAAATTCCAATATTCCATTAACTAAGAAAACTTTATAGTTACATATGTCTATATATGTGTATAACATTATAGTACATATAGACATATATATAAACACACATAACTTTGGTGTTTTCTTTTTAATGGAATATTGGAATTTATTTACATTTTTACTTTTTTCACTTTTTGAGATGGAGTCTCACCCTGTCACCCAGGCTGGAGTGCAATGGTGCAATCTTGGCTCACTGCAGCCTCCACCTCCCAGGTTCAAGTGATCCTCCTGCCTCAGCCTCCCGAGTAGCTGGATTACAGGCGTCCAGCTGATTTTTGTATTTTTAGTAGATATGAGGTTTCACCATGTTGGCCAGGCTCTTCTGGCACTACTGACCTCAGGTGATCCACCTGCCTCAGCCTCCCAAAGTGCTGGCATTACAGGCTCGAGCCACTGTACCTGGCATGGATCTATCTAACATTTCAATATTAGCAATGAAATACATATCCACTTTAGGTTTAACTCCTAATTTCAAGAGAATAGTGCTGTAAGTGTCCCCTTCATCCTACAAAATATTGTGCACACTTTAGGATACGGCATAAAGGAAACAGGAATCAAACCTCGTCTTAATGCACAAATGTGACTAGTAATTAACGAAGACACATATTACTTCCATGTTTCCTCCTGAATTTAAAATAATTCTTCTTTTATTTAGAAAAAAATGCTCTACACCAAGTTTCAATTTTCCATCAGTAACAAATACTTGATTGTTTATTCTGAGAATCCAGAATGTAGGTTCTTTAAAGACTTGAAAAGAGAAAGAGCTGAGAAAATCTCAACAATTTCAAGTGGAAACTGCTATTAGTAGCAGCAATTCACAGTCTAAAAAGTTGAAGATAATATGGAAAAAAAAGGTAATCTATATTTACAGGTTGGACATAGCCCAATAAAACCAGTATTCATAGACTCTCTCAGAGGGAACTTTATACTACAGAGACTATCTTACACTCAAAAAAAAAAAAAAAAAAAAAAAAAATTAAATTCAGTATTTTCTGAGTGATGATCTCAATTTTCCAAAGGGGCTGATTTCATTAAGGAAAGATATTTTCAAGTGCCTTTTTTTTTTTTAAATGGCTGCTCAAATCTAATAAACATGGTGGTTTCTGGAAATAATTCAGAGATGTTCTCCAACTCTTAATCTGTTTTCCTAAAACAGATGTTAGTTAAAGTAGTAAGGTAATTCCGAAAATTGTGTAGTAATTTCTTTGAAGATTATAAGTAAAGCACAGATGGTAGGTAATATGTTGCTTTTACAAGATATATTTTTATGTGCAGGATGATACTACCATGAACCCCCATATTGTGCCATTTTTCTCTAACAATACGTGAAACAGTGCCATAATAGGTACATGAGGGGGACAAATATGAAAAATCAAATCAAAGTTTAGATATAATATTTTGTTTGAATACATTAATACAAATTTCATATATTAACTGTTTATTAATTCTAATAACTAATTGAGACTAGTCTGAATAGAACACACAAAAAGGTGTTCATAATCCAATATTTTTTGCCACCTCAAATTTTCAGGCTCCATCATTCATTCATTTGTTCATTCATTTATTCAACAATTATTCATTAGCTTCTAATAATTACCAGACACTATGCTGGGATGCAAAGACGGGTAAGAATATAACTCTTATCAATAATTCTAAATAAGATCTGTAATAAAACGAATAATGGTTTAAAGAAGCATTTTGCCAAATAATAATTGTATATATTTACAGTGTACAACATGATTTTCTGTCTATATCTACATCATAGGAAGAGTCAATCTAGTGAATTAACATGTCTGTCAGCTCATCAACTTATTTTTTCCAGAATGAGGACATTAAAAATTTATTTAATCAATTTTGAAATATTTTATATACTATTATTAACTGTGGTCACCAAGATTTACTTCTAACACTATAGGGGTACCATTTTTCTTTAGAAATAAAGTAAATTCAGGCCTGGTGAGGTGGCTGATTCTTGTAATCCCAGCACTTTGGGAGGCTGAGGTGGGTTGATTCCCTGAGGCCAAGAGTTCAAAACTAGCCTGGGAAATATGGCAAGGCTCCGTCTCTACTAAAAATACGAAATTAGCCAGGATAACAGGTATGATAGGGATGATACATCTGTCATCGCAGCTACAAAGAAGGCTGAGGCACTAGAATGACTTGAACTTGGTAGGTGGAGGTTTCAGTGATCACTGCACTGCAGCCTGGGTGACAAAGGCCAGATACTGTCTCAAAAAAAAAAAAAAAAAAAAAAAAAAAGCTGGCAATATAGTATACAGAGCTATTTACTCATTTATCAGTTAAGTGGGGCTCTGTCTCTAAATCAATAAATAAATAATACAAAAATAAAGCAAGTTAAAAGTTCAAAATAACTTAATGTCAGTGCCCTGGGAAAGTAAAGTTATGATTTTAAATTAAAAATAAATTTTCAGTATATTAGAAAAATGTTATTCCAACATGGAACTTCAATGTTTTACTGTTTCATATTTGTATCAGATTGATCAATCTGATAACTTATATCAGATTGGCTAAGATATGACTTTATCAAAGGATCAGCTCCCACAAAGCTAAATACACGTGCCTGACACCCCACATGCATATTTAGGTCTGAAATAGTAACCCCCTAGAATAACTGGGAAAAAAGTTTGTTAAAGGTAATAAACTACCACCACCCAAGGCTGCTATTAATGGAAAAAAGAGCAGAGTGCTCTAAGGAAGAAGTGCCAACAGCTGGAATAGAAGTCCTATAGTAGTGTTCTTCCCAAACTCAAACAACTTCTGTATAATAACCAAGAAGGTTTCTGGGACCTCAAAACTGTCCTTTGTAGGTACCTGAGAGAAGAAACCTGACTCTGTCATTATGATTAACCATAGAGATGGGACTCTCTGCATATGGGCCCACTCCAAAAATAATAATGAGTCACTACAGGATTAAGGACTTGATCATTAGAGAAAAAAAAAATGGCAGCACTTCCTCCCAAAGGACTCAGCAGTGCTCTGCCAGAGAGGGCCTTGATACAGTCAGGACAGAGGCTGATTCTCAGCCAGACTCCACTCAGCTAATAAACTGTAAATACTATGCAGTAGTTTCACAAGTGTGCTCTAGAGGAAGACTATTAGGAATCCAGTTCTCATTTTCACATTCATTAGTTGCAAGGCTTTAGCTAGCCAAGTTTCTTAACTTCTCTGTGACTTCAGTTTCCTCATCTGTAAAATGAGTACAAATACACTTCAGAGAGTTAAAAATGGAATGAGGTAATATATATAACATTTAGCACAATGTCTGGCACATTTGCAAAGTACTGAAACAGTGGCTATTTTTGAAGGCAAAGGAGCCAAGTCTAAGAAGAAAACAATTAGAGAAAGGAAATTCAATGCAACCAAGCATTACAATTCTACCACATAAAAATAAACTCAGTAAGCTCAGTTGTGCACAAAACAAAACCCTTGCCTCTCAAAAAGGGTAAGGATAAAATGATGACTAAATAAAGTAAAAAGGTGGTTATAATTACACCTCTGCCTGGCCATGTGTGATGGCTCACGCCTGTAATCCAAGCACTTTGGGAAGCCAAGGCGTGTGGATCACGAGGTCAGGAGATTGAGACCATTTTGGCCAACATGGTGAAACCCCATCTCTCCTAAAAATACAAATATTAGCTGTGTGTGGTGGCCTGTGCTTGTAATCCCAGCTACTTGGGAGGCTGAGGCAGAAGAATCACTTGAAACCAGGAGGCGGAGGTTGCAGTGAGCCAAGATCACACCACTGAACTCCAGCCTGATGACAGAGGCGGACTTCGTCTCAAATAATAATAATAATAATAATAATAATAATAATAATAATAATAATAAAATTATACCTGTGCCTGTTCAAAGTGATTAGAAGGTAAGAAAGACAATAAAAGGTCACCGTTAAGAAAATACAAGGTAAAATGTTGCAGGAACATTTTGAGTACGTTCAGTTAAAACTAATAACAACCATAAAACATTTCCCCACTTCCCTTCCCCAAACACCTCATGTTAGGATAGTTAAGAAGGCACGTTCATGAGATCATCAAAGCGCAGACTGGGAGGCAGAACATGTACTGCTTGTAATTGCCAAATTTATGTGTGGAACAAGAGATGAACCAGAGAATTATGGGCCAATGAACCTGAATTCAATTTAGAAAAAGAAATGGAAAACACGTGGAATTACTGAGATAACAATCCTTCAGGAAATTCTGTAACTGTACTTCCAAAAGCAAGACCAATGGCTTGGCAGCATGAAAATCACACAAGGGGAGGGGAGACGTTTTCCAAAATGTAGATTCTGGAGTTCTCCTCTGACTTCCTGAAATAGATTTTCTGGAGAAGAAGCCAAAGAATCATCACGTTAGACAACTTCCTCACAGTGATTCATCTGCACATGGAAGTGTGAGACCTCTGCTCCATGGCACAGGAAAAAAGTGACCGCAGGAGATGATGAATAATAAATCAAGCATGAATATATCTTTTCAATTTGGTGCTACTTATTCTGTGATTAGCTACATAATGAGAATTATTTATATTGCTTTTTAAGTGATATTTTTACTTCAAATAGACACACATTATATGGTGAGAGTACTCAGTTTAAGGAATCAAGTTGAATTTCAATACCTAGTTATAATTAATTTAAAATAGCTGCTGAGTTTTTTTATCATAAAAACATGTAGGTAAAATTTTCCGGTTCATTTCTAACATCATATTTATAGTTTATAATTTGTTTTGTAAAATTCCATGTTTTTTCTTTTTGGTCTTTATCTTTTAAGATTACACAGTGGGGAAAAAAATAGAGCATGGATAACCTTCCATGAGAGAAAAGTCACAATGGTCAAAGGAATGAAGTTGAGGTTATTCAGGAAAAAGCTCAGTCCTTTTTACCAAACTCTGGAACGACACATGCATCTGTTCCCAATTTGAAGAAAATATTTTGAAAACAGATAAGTTTGTTTTCTCACGGCTGAACCCTTCTGCTCAGAAAGTGAATGGCTTCATGCTTTTGTTTATCCATGGGTATCAATATGAACTTTAAATAAAAAAGACAAAAAAAAAGAAAGTACTTCATACTCCAAATTCTTCAATTAATGCTAGCACTGTATCTCTTTATCCTCAATCTGGATCCCACCTGGAAATAGCAAGATAAAAAGGAAAGGACCACGGTAAATCAAAACCCATTTTCCATCACCCGCTTCTTCCTCACTTTTTAAGAACACTTCTAACAAAAGCACCACAAGAGATACTCCTAAAATACAAAACATGAAAGTGGATAATTCCACTTGCCGATTTTGGAACTATCCAGATATTAAACAAAGCTTATCCCCACCTCAGAACCTTGGATTGTCACTAATTTCTCTAATGAGTTAATTTGAGATGAGTTAGGATGATGTTAATAGGCTGTTTGTAAAGTATACTGCAATGATAAGACTTTGGGGAAAAACATTTAGTCAATTGTATCTCAGACAATAGATAATAACTTTTCTTATCCACAAAACCATTCTTCTTTAACCTGTGAGTCTATAAAGTTGTCTATAAATGTTAGATTATGTTAAAAATGTCAAGTCTTGGAAGCATATTGTCTTCTTTCCTATACTAATTTCATGCCTACATCCCATGTATTTCCAGATTAGATACACAGAAAAAGGTTTAACATTTACTTTTTGTGTGTGATAGGTACTAAACAGAAACTAGAATGCACATTCATATTACTTATATTTATATTTCTTTCCTATAAAAATAAATATAAATGTGTTTCATATGGGGAAATGCCAAGAAACATTCACATTAAAAAGGTGAAAGAAATGTAGACCATATGTAAGTGGCATCTCTAGAAAAGAGTGACCAATATCTCAATAGTATCAACTACCATACTTGTATACAGAAAATCACAAATGCACTCTACCAGGGAAACTGTGATAGGAATCCCATTGTCATCTACTTCTATCTCTTAAACTTTCTATGTTAAATAATTATTAAGCACAAGTAGTACACAGAAGCCCCCTTTTCTGCAATTTTACTTTCTGTGGTTTCAGTTACCTGCAAGCTAAAAGCTTTAAATGAAAAATTCCAGAAATACCAATTCACACATTTTAAATCGTGCACCTTTCTGAACAGCATGATGAAATCTCACGCCATCCCACTCCATCCAGCCCTGGACGTGAATCCAGTGTATTCATGCTGTCTGCACAACCTGCTCATGAGTCACTCAGTAGCTCTCTCTGTTATCATATCACCCCTTCTGATATCACATTGCTTGCATTCAAGGAACCCTTATTTTACTTAATTGCTCTACCTTACTATCAGTTATTGTTATTCATCTTTTACTGTGCATATTTTATAAATTAAACTTTACCACAGGTATATATGTATAGGAAAACAACAACAACAGTATATGCAGGGTTTGAAGGGTTTGGTACTATTTCAGGTATTCACTAGGGAACTTATCCAATGAAGACAAGGGGATACTGCTGAATACATGTCCCCAAGTTCTCACTGTCTGAAAGAGAGAGAATCAGAAAGCACACAAGCCTCCCATGACTGAGAAAAGGCCTTTTTTTTTTTTTTTTTTTTTTTTTAAAGAGCCTGAAGTGAGAGTAACTCTTCTAACAGCTAATGAAATGCCATCAATCACACGGACAAAAATAACCTCAAAGCAATGGTAGATGGAAAATGGAAAAAACAAGAGGAGGAAGACAAACTTTACGATTTTCTATGCATTTGTTTAGAGGCAGGGAGACCCAGAAAGGTGAAAGAGTAATGAAAGAGGAGAGGTATCACTTAAATCTTTATTTTTACCTTTATACTTTAAAATTTATAAATCATTTATCTTGCACAAAAACCAGTATCATCATTTTAAACCTAGCTCAATAAAAAATGAGAATTGTCTGTCATAAGGCCGTATCTAATAATTGTAGAACACAGGACAAATATTCTTCATAGCAATGTTAAGCCTTCTAGTGATAACCTGTTGTGGGGGAAGGGGGCAGGAAGAAAGTCCTTCCTCATGTTCACTCAATATCCCTGCTTCTCATTTCCTTTTTCTACCTCTCCCCATTTTATAACTGCAGTAAGCATTAATAAAGCAGAAGAAAACCTAAAGCAGAAGAACTCCTGAAGTTTAACGGTCTGATCCTCTTCTTTACTTTTTCCTGGAAGCAAGAAAATAGCTATTTTCTTTTAATATCTCTGTGACTTATTTGCCACAAAGCTTAAAAATAAGATGAACATTTCAAGACATATAAGCAGCTGATTTATTTCCAAAAGCTCTCTTTCAATGTATGCACAAATACATATGCTGTGTTTTATGTTTTATCTTTATGAAAATATAGATATGTGCAGGAATATGACATTATGTGTATATAGTTAGAAATGTGTTTAATTGTAACATTACAGATAAATTTAAACAAAGATGCTCTTGTTTAATAGTGCCTAGAACTGAGATGACTGAATCATAGCTATAACATAAACATCTTTGCTACTGAGGAAGAAAATGTATTTTTTAAAAAACTCAATTTGTTGACATTTGAATTATTTGGTAATATCCTAATATTCACTTTTGCTCCATTTAAACTAGTCTTCAGGAAATACACTAATGAATAGCATACCTCAACATTCAAATGGCTGCAACTTTTTACTGTTTCATAAGGTTATTTTTGTCAACAGTGAGATAATCCACATAACAATAAAGTAACAGTCACATATGACAATGATACGTTCTGAAATCTGACCATTGGTATGATGGCAGAATGCCTGCCTTTTGTTCATTCTAGCTCACTTGCTCAGAAACCTTTGCAACAACACTGTAAAGTCCCATTTTCTATCCTGGTTTCTGCCATTAACTTTCTATGAAGCCTATTACAGAGTCATACCTACAACCAGGTTCCCAGATGCCCTATTTAAAAAAAAAAAAAAAAAAAAAAAAAAAAAAAAAAAAAACAAAAAACAAAAAAAAAAAAAACAGATCTATATTATATTTAAGGTCCTAGCACGAAAAATAATTAGGAGGGCAAACGGCTACATTTTCGGCACTTTGCTGAAATCAAATAAAATCAGTTGAATGAAGAAGTTGCCAGAGGGGGGAAAAATATTTCTTACCTCTTGAGGAAAAATGTGGCATATAAGCTCCAAAATTATTGCTTGAGGCCAACCTTATGCCTCTCAGCTGTTTGTTTTCCTCACACTAGTGCAGACCTCTGCCTCATTTAGTCTAATTTCCGTCCCTTGTTATATTATCTGTGCACAAAATGAAGTCCCTGTTGTATTCCTTTGCTGACATTTCACTCTTGCACTCAGGGCAAGTGTCTCCAAATAAGTAACAACCCTAAATCACAGTTTAATCCTAACTTTCCAGAGACATGAGGGAAAATGACAGAGAAAAGAAGGGAAAGAGAAAAGTAGGGAAATGAGTATGCATATGTGTAGGGGATAATTGGAAATGCAGAAGGGGAAGTGGAAACAGATAAAAAGAGTAAAAGGAGAAACAGAATAGCATAGGACAGTACTAGAGGGTCCAAGATGGCCGATTAAAAGCAGCTGCAGTCTCTAACGCTCACAGAGAGAAATGAAAACGGTGGGTGAATTCAGCACCTTCAACTGAAATATCCAGTTTCTTGCACTGGGACTAAGCAAGCAGCTTGACCCACAGAGAATGACGAAAAGCAGGATGGGGCAACGGCCTATCTGGGAGTGGCATGGAGCCAAAGGAACCCCTACCCTAGCCAAGAGAGGCGGTGAATGATTGTGCGATCCCACCTGGGAAACCACACTTTTCCCACAGATCTTTACAACTAGCAGATCAGGAGATCCCTTTGTAAGCCCATGGCACCAGGGCCTTGGAACTGATACACGGAGGTATGTGGAGTCACAGCAGAGCAGTTGCTCAGGCACACGAGTTTTGCCTACCCTCGTCCTGGGATTCCCAGGAAGGAGAGAGATACATAACTCCACACACCTGGAACCAGGGCTGAATCCAGCGAGCCAAGTAGCTTCGTTCTCCAGCCTCACACTTCCACAGCACCTCACAAGTTAAGATTCACTAGCTTGGAATTCCCTCAAGCCACTGAAGACAGGTTTGGGTGGGCCTAAGAAAAACTGAGTTCCCAGGGTAGAAGGATGGCCGCCATCTCTGGGGTTTTGTTCTACTCAGTGGTTCCAGCCTGCCAGCTCTGGAGAGTCCAGCCTGTTCAGAAGAGGAGGGGTCCCCCACAGTCGAGCACAGCTGCCCAACCAAAATGCAGCCCGATTGCTTCTTTAAGTGGGTCCCTGATCTGGTTCCTCCTGACTGGGTGTGACCTCCCAACAGGGTTCTCCAGACACCCCCCTACAGGTTGGCAACAGGACAGTACCCCCTGGGACAGAGGCTTCAGAAGAAGGAGCAGGCTGCCAATTTTGCTGTTACACAGTCTTCACTGGTGATACCTCCAGGTACAAGAAAAACTGAGGCAACTAGGATCTGGAGCAGGCCCCCAGCAAACTCCAGCAGCACTAAAGAAAAGTAACTTGACTGTTAAAAACCACAAAGAAACAGAAAACAACAACATAAAAAGCCTCACAAAACCCCATTCAAAGGTCAGAAGCCTTAAAGATTAAAGGTAGATAAACCCACAATGATGAAAAAGAATCAACACAAAAATGCTGAAAACTCAAAAAGCTAGAGTGCCTCTTCTCCTCCAAATTACCAAAACATGTCTCAAGCAAAGGCGCAGAACTGGACTGGGGCTGAGATATCTAAACTGACAGAAGCACGCTTCAGAAGGTGGGTAATAAGAACTTCACTGAGCTAAAGAAGCATGTTGTAACCCAATGAAAAGAAACTGAAAATCATGTTAAAACAATACAGAAGCTGATAGCCAGAATAGCCAGTTTAGAGAGGAACGTAATTGACCTGATGGAGCTTAAAACACAACATGAGAACTCCACAATGCAATCACAAGTATCAACAGCAGAAGAGACCAAATGGGGAAACAATCTCAGAGCTTGATGGCTATCTTTCAAAATAAGATAGGCAGACAAAAGAGGTAAAAAAGAAAGAAAAGGAATAAACAAAATGTCTGAGAAATACAGGATTATGTAAAGAGACTGAACCTTTGACTGACTGGTGTACATAAAAAAGATGAGAACAGAACCAAGTTGAAAAACATACTTCAGGATATTATCCAGGAGAACTTCCTCAAACTAGCAAGACAGGCCAACATTCAAATTCAGGAACTGCAGAGAACCCCGGTAAGATACACTATAAGAAGATCAACCCCAAGATATGTAATCATCAGATTCTCCATGGTTGAAATGAGAGAAAAAATGTTAAGAGAAGTTAGAGAGAAAGGCTCAGTCACCTACAAAGGGAAGCCTATCAGACTAACAGCAGACCTCTTAGAGGAAACCCTACAAGGCAGAAGAGACTGGGGGCCAATATTAAACATCCATAAAAAAAAGAATTTCCAGCCCAGAATTTTATATTCAGCCAAACTAAGCTTCATAAGCAAAGGAGAAATAAGATTCTTTTCAGACAAGTAAATGCTGAGGGAATTCATCACCATGAGGCCTGTCTCACAAGAGCTCCTGAAGGAAGCACTAAATATGAAAAGGAAAAACCGATACCAGCCAGTAAAAAAAAACCCCTAAAGTATATAGATCAGTGACACTATGAAGCACACATTAAACAAGTCTGCAAAATAACCAGCTAGCATCATAATGACAGGATCAAATTCACACATAACAACACTAACCTTAAATGTAAATGAGATTCATGCCCCACCCCAATTAAAAGACAGAAAATTTACCAAGCAGATGTAAAACAGAAAAAAAGCATGGGCTGCAATCTTAGATTCTGACAAAACAGAATTTAAAACAACAAAGATTAAAAAAAAAAAAAAAAAAAAAAAGAATGGCATTACATAACGGTAAAAGGTTCAATTCAACAAGAAGAGCTAACTATCCTAAATATATATGCTCCCAATACGGGAGCACCCATATTCATGAACCAAGTGCTTAAAGACCTATAGAGACTTGGATACCCACATAATAATAACGGGAGACATTAATACCCTACTGACAACATCAGACAGATTATCAAGACAGAGAATTAACAAAGATCTCCAGGACTTGAACTCATCTCTGAATCAAGTTGACCTCATAGATATCTACAGAACTCTCCACCCCAAAACAACAGAATATCTATTCTTCTCATTGCCACATGGCACTTACCCTAAAATTGATCATACACTTGGAAGTAAAACACTCCTCAGCAAATGCAAAAGAAACGAAGTCACAACAATCTGTCAGACCACAGTGCATTCAGATTAGAACTCAAGATTAAGAAGCTCACTATAAAGTTACATGGAAATTGAATAATCTGCTCCTGAATGACTTTTGGGTAAATAATGAAATTAAGGCAGAAATCAAGAAATTCTTCAAAACTAATGAGAACAAAAAGAATGTACCAGAATCTCTGGGACACAGCTAAAACAGTGATAAGAGGGAAATTTATAGCACTAAATGCCCCCATCAAAAATGTAGAAAGATCTCAAGTTAACCACCTAACATCTCAACTAAAAGAACTAGAGAACCAAGAGCAAACAAAACCCAAAGCTAGCAAAAGACAAAATATAATAAAGATTAGAGCCGAACTGAAGGCAATAGAAACATGAAAAAACCCTCAAAAAATTCAATAAAGCCAAAAGCTTTCTTTTTAAAAATAATAATAAAAATAGACCACTAGGTAGACTAATAAAGAAGAAAAGAGAGAAGAATCAAATAAACATAATTAGAAATGATAAGGGGGATATCACCATTGACCCCACAGAAATACAAATAACCATGAGAGAATACTATAAACATCTTTATGCACATAAACTAAAATACGGAAGAAACTGGTAAATTCCTGGACACATACACACTCCCAAGACTGAACCAGGAAGAAACTGCATCCCTGAACAGACCAATAATGAGTTCTGAAACTGATCAGTAATAAACAGCTGACCAACAACAAAAAGCCCAGGACCAGATAGATTCACAGCTGAATTCTACCAGAGATACAAAGAGTTGGTACCAATTCTGCTGTAACTATTCCAAAAAAATGAAAAGGAGGGACTCTCCCCTAGCTCAATTTACCATGGAAGCATCATCCTGATACCAAAACTTGGCAGAGATACAACAACAAAGAAAACTTCAGGCCATTATCCTTGATGAACATGGTTGTAAAAATCCTCAATAAAATATTGGCAAGCTGAATCCAGCAGCACATTAAAAGCTTATGCCCTATAATCAAGTTGGCTTCATACCTAAGAGGCAAGGTTGGTTCAACATATGCAAATCAGTAAATGTGAATCATCACCTAAACAGAACTAAAGACAAAATCCACATGATTATCTCAAAAGATGCAGAAAAGATCTTCGATAAAATTCAAAATCCCTTCCTGTTAAAAATTCTCAATGAACTAGGTTTTGAAGAAATGTACCACAAAATAATAAGACCTATATATTTGAAACCTACAGCCAATATTATACTGAATGGGCAAAAGCTGGAAGAATTCCCCTTGAAAACCGACACAAGACATGAATGTCCTATCACCACTCCTATTTAACACAGTATTAGAAGTTCTGGCCAGAGCAATCAGGCAAGAGAAAGGAATAAGTGTATTCAAATAGGAAGAGAGGAAGTCAAACTATTTTTGTTTGCAGAAGGCAGCATCCTATAAGATGCAAAAGCATCTTAAGCTGATAAGCAACTTCAACAAAGTCTCAGGATACAAAATCAATCTGCAAACATTGCTAGCATTTTTATACACCAAGCAACCAGAGAAACAAATCAAGGTCTTGCATTTAAGTAATCTGCAACTGCCCCATGCTTGCTTGGTGCACTCCACCCAACAATCTGTGAACTACATTAGCAATTTCCAATAAACTTTTCATGCTCTGTAAGGTAGTTCAAATTGGCTTTTTATAGCATCAAATGAAGAGTCTTGAATGAAAGTCCCGAACAAAATGCTCATATTCCATAAAAAATTTAAACTATCAATTTCTTATTTTATTTGAAAACAAGTTTTGCCCTTCCATCATTGTGATAGTCACGGAAGTACTGAAACCATTAAAAATTAGGAAGGAAATATATAATGTCAAATACAAATATAGGCAATACCAAATTTCAATTCTTGTCATACTAGTCATACTAAATCGTCACCATTAATCTTAATTTAATAGCAATATACAAAGATTCTATAATGAATTATGCTAAATAAAGTAACCAGTATTTTAATTCTGTTTTAGATTAATTATTGGCAATTGAAAACAAATGGGTCTTCATTTCCTTTAGTGAGAATAAAGGACATCATGCCTAGTATCACAATAATTACTTAACACTGCTCTGGAACAACTAGTTACTGCATTTGCCTAAAATTAGAGAACACAAATCAGAAAAGGAGGCAAAATTAAGTGTGAATGATATAGCCATATATCAGACTACTCAAGAGAATCTATGGAAAGAATATATAAAACCTTATGATTATCTTTCATAGGATTATATGAAATTAATATACAAAAATTTATAAATAGATGAAATTCACTGGGTAAATATATCAGAAGTTCCCATTCTAAACTGCAGCATAAGAAAAATGCAGTAACTTCATATCTCAGAAAGCTGCAAAACACTACTGAAGGGAATAAGCAAAAATTGTAAAATAGTTTTCCCAGAAATATTTAAATAAATCTTTGGACAGAATTGTATTCAGAAACAGGCTGAAATGTGTCGAGATTAGCATTTAATAAATACAGCATTTTAATCATTGAAAACACCATAAACTCAATTACTGGCCACAATTCTTCACTTCACCCTGTATCTATATCCTTGCCATCGCCTCATCAGAGACGTAGTGTACATCAACCTCCTTGACTTTGGGCCTTGCCATGCGGCAAACTTCCATTAGGCAAATCAACGTGGGTCAAAAGGACCTATGTTAATTATGAGGCTAAGACTTTGGAGGCATCACATGTGAATGCTTGCTCTATAATCCTTTTGCCATTACCAAGGGAACATGTTCTATTTTGTCAGTGGTTCCGAGATCACATCAGATACATGCAGTAGAACCACCCCAGACAAGCTATGTAAACCATAGGTGCCCAAAGCTACCCATGGTTCCATAGATCAATGGCATTTGTCTTAAGCTATGAAATTTCGTAGTAGTTAGTTGTCAATGAAACCTGAGCAATAGTGAGGGAAAGATGTATTACTCAATATATATAGTGAAGTACCTGTTCAATAATTTTAGGAAAACTGGATTAGATTCCAGTTTCATTATCTACACTAAGAATATTTATGTATATAAAAGATTAATGTAGATAAAAGAAAAAAAGTTGTTTGTTTGAAAGTTTTGAAATGCTAGAGATTTGAAGCATGATACAAAACTAAACGTTACAACGTAAATGACTAATCTTAAAAAATATTAACAAAATCAAAACATCAACGAATTCAATTTATGACAGAAAGGGGCCAGTTTTAATATATAGGGAGCTCTTATAACAATGAAAAAGAGAAGACAAAACAATGACAGAAAAAGGAAGTCTTCATAATTTAAAAAATGCAAATAGTTTAAAACATATACAAATTCCCAATATTTCTATGAATTTACACTTGCAAAAAAATTATTTTTTTATCCAGCAGATTAGGAAAAACTTAAAAGCACTGGCAAGTGTGTGGAACCAAGCATGCCCAAACATTGTTGAGTGACAATTTGGCAGAATCTACTAAAAGTATAAATAAATAAAGCCTTTAATGCAGTAATTCGACTTCTAGAAATTCGGTTACATAAACTAATTAACTTACATGTACTTAGATAAGTACACTGTATTATATTTTAATTACAGAAACAACTTTTAAAATAACTGATTTGTCTAGCAATAAGTGTACAAATAAATTACAAGTTACTAGTTATTAATATCATGAGTACGAAGTTGTTTTATACTCATTGACAGAAAAAAAATCTCCAAAATATATTGTTATGTTAAAAATATACAGAACATTATATACGATGCATTTTTATGGAAAGGAAGGCGGAGGAGGGAGGAAAGTCTAGAAAGTGGGAGGGTAGCACGAGGGAGGGGGAAATTGTGTGCGTGTGTCTAGAAAATTTCTGGAAGTTACTTAAGTAACAAAAAGAAAACCAGTTTCTTTAAAAAAAAAAAAAAGACTGGAAGCTGCAACTCTTGGGCAGATGGCTGTCCTCAAAGAAAAGGCTCCATATGTTTTGTCATTCCTAATACGATCCTATAATAAAAGCCTCATTTTTCTTGTTAAACACAAAAGAGAAAAATGGACTGTTTAATATTCAAAGACTATACTTCCTCTACTTTTCCTAAGTAAGATGTAATTCAAATAGACAGCACACGTATCAGTGAAATACTAAAGAAGGTCTTGCATTCTCTGTTTTTATCCTGCCTGTCACCAATATGAAGGTGTTCAGAAAAAGCAAATCCATCATATATTTAACATTTATTGAGTCAACTCTTCATGGGCCTTCATTATTGTGCCTGTTAGAAGACTACAATCTAATTTTAATGTAAATTACTTAAAAGAAGTTCAAATTATTATGTGATCATTCAGTCAAGTTTTACATACAAATGCACACAATGACAGACAGTGTATTTACTTTTTTCCTCATCCATGTAGCTCAAAGAGGAATGGAAATTAGTTAAGACCTTCATTGAAATACAAGTAAAACCGTTTTTGTTCTTTTCTAAAAATCATTTGGTGAAGTTGCTGTTCAGTAATAGTACTAACTACAACTGAAGTCACTGAACTAGAACACAGCTATTTTCCTCTAATATTTTCCCTGGGTATTCTGATACATATCACTGGAAAAAATGACTAATTTTCAAATATTTTTAAGCCAAGCCAAAAGGTGTTTATATGAATGTTCTATTGGTGAATGAAGATAGAAAGCACTATTTATACCAAAAATTCTGGTGTCATATGATGGAGATAATTTTCTAAAATCTTGAAATCCAAGTTGCTCACCAGTTGACCATTAATAACCAAGATAAATATGATCCGTAATTATTGGAAGTTAAATGTTTCTAATAAAGTAATTGACGTAAACGTAAGGTAAGGGCACCATGCTGTCATCCAGTATGAGCTAAGTTAGTTAAGGAAAAAGACAACTATTGAAATGGATCAGAAAACACTAGTTACATTAGAAACTAACACCCATGAATAGGGATGAAGTAATCCACTCATTTTTCAATGCATATATTTTGAGCACTCTACTTGCATGGGGATGTCTGGCTCATGGAACACACTAATGATCAAGACAAATTTCTTTGGCTCAACACAAATCATAATTTACTGTGAGAGACAGATGTGAATCTATCACACAAATACCTTGTACAATGGATTATTTGTAAAGGCATTCAATTTGTTCTAATGTACTGAATTTGCCCATATGTCCCAGGCAAGAAGAGAGAAAAAAAATTATTTCAGTCCTTTTAAATTTCTGTACTAGCAACTATGAATTTGGCCTACATATTTCTAGACACAGGAAGACCAAAACTTAAAGGTACAAGGAAAAGAAGGAGGTAGATGCTTGGCTTTTTAAATATGTGCCCATGAGTCAAGTTTTATCAATTAATAAGGTATTTAATAATTCTCAACAGTAATTTTAAGGTCCTTTAGCCTTGCATACAGATGCCACTCTCTGCCTTTGAATTAAGATATTAATAAAATGCTCTGTGGTTGTAATTATACAAGATACTTTAAAAATAATAAGATGTTATTATAAATGCATAATGGGGGCATTACTTGGTGGGGGTGAAGATGGAGATTTAAATATGGCTCACTAATGTTTATTCTGGACACCAAAAATGTCCAGAGATTTAAATATGGCTCACTAATGTTTATTCTGGACACCATCTTAGGATGGGGAAGAAATGAAGAAATTAAGCATTTTGATAAAGACTCTAAGGCGGATAGATCTTGATATATCCAGGAAGTAAAAGGGGAACAGCATAGCTGCCAGAGCTGAGATCATCAAAGTTTGATCCAGGAACCTCTGACTATCTTAAAACTTTCAGGAATCAAACAATTTTAATAAGATGTTACTTGCCTTTTTACTGTCATCCACTTACATTTGACAGTTGAGTTTACCACAGTCTATGTGATTTATAACATCAGGAGAGTGAATGCATAAGGAGATATGAGAATCTAGCTATTTTTTTGTGAAGCCAGATATTTAAAGTATCTGGAAAGATGGAAAACAATGTTGCCTTTCTTACTATTATTTTGTTTTGTTATTTTCATAAAAATGTTATTTATAACATGACTGCCATTTTTAAATGAATTTCTAAATAAATATTTTAAAATTCTTTCAAATTTATCTAATACCATAAACATAGATGGATATAAACCATAATAGAAGCTTTATGGGGTTTTCATTAACGTTTAGGAATGGACAGGAATCTTTAATGAGAGGACCACTGCACTAGATCATAGTGACCAGGAAATGAACTCTGAGCTATGGGGGTAGAGAAACGGGTGAGGCTGATAATGAGGGCATGCATGTCATGAAATAATATAACATGTCAACAACAAAGATAATGAAGATTTAAAATAGGGTTGCAACCCAAAATAGACATCAGAAATAAAGAGACATGAGATATATGTTAGAGGAAATGAGGCAAGTGATTAGAAGTAGAGTAAGGGGCAGAAAACTGGATATTTGGTGTCTACTCTTAACTTGAATACCGTGCGGTAGGTGATACCAGCACAGCGGTAGGAAGCAGTTTCAGAGGAAACGCTGAGAGGGCAGATCAGAACATATGTCATTGTAGAAAGTAAGATGGATAAGTAGATGATGGGAATACAGGCTAGAGCTGAGAAGAGAGATGCCAGCTGGAGATAAAAACTGGCAGTTGTCTTCATATGGGTATTTTAAGCCATAGGAATCCAAAGACAGATTTCAGAGTGAGACATGGCCCAAAGCTAAGTCCTGATCAAATCAATCTTTTATAGTTAGACATTTTATTTCTATAGAATAGTGCCATAAAGAAGACTGCAACCTATTCTTTTCCATCTCAATTTAGGCAGCAGCATACATGTAACCACCAGCAGTTATCATTATTAGGTTGGTTACTAAGAACTGGATGACATATTCAATATGCATTTTTAACAGCTCTATTGAGGTATGACTGCTATACAATAAGCAGCCACATATTTTAAGTGTACAATTTGATAAGTTTTGAAATACACAGAAAACTACCACCATAGCCAGGAAAATTAACATATCTATCACCAGCAAAAAGTCTTCTCTGAACTCTATAATCCTTCCCTCCCAGTCCTCCTGCCCGTTTCCCTCAGTCCCTAGGCAATCGTGGATCTGCTTTCTGTTGCTAAAGATTAGTGTCCATTTGGGCCAGGCGTCGTGGCTCATTCCTGTAAAAGCACTTTGGGAGGCTGAGGTGGGTGAATCACCTGAGGTCAAGAGTTAGAGACCAGCCTGACCAACACTGGGAAATCTCATCTTTATGTCTCTACTAAAAATACAAAATTAGTCGGGTGTGATGGTGCATTCCTGTAATCCCAGCTACTCAGGAGGCTGAGGCAGGAGAATGGCTTGAACCTGGCAGGCGGAAGTTGCACACCGAGCTGAGATCACGCCATTGCACTGCAGCTTAGGCAACGAAGAGCAAAACTCTATCTAAAAAAAACAAAAAAAAAGGGGAGGGGATGAGTGTCCATTTTCTATAATTTTATCTAAAATAAATCACACAAGATGTGCTTTTAACTGGCTTTGTTCACTCAGCATAATTATTTTGGTATTCTTTACTATTTTACAATGTATTGGTAGCACATTCCTTTTTATTACTAAGTAGTATTCCATTATATGGATGTGTCAGAGTTTTGTATGTGTACATTTTGATGTTGATGGACATCTGTACTGTATCCAGTTTTTGGGAAGCTTTTAACATTTCATGCAGTATTGCTATGCTGGAGATAAATCTTTCAGATTTTGTGTCTCTGAAAAGTTCTTTATTTTGTCTAAGTACTTGAAATATATTTTCTCTATGTACAGAATCCTAGGTTAAGAGGCTTTTTTCCTTTCTGTATTTTCAAGCTGTTTCTCCACTGTCTTTTCCTTATATTATTTCTGACAAGCATTCTGTATATATTTGTTCCTTTATAGAAAAGGTGTCTATTTTTCTCTGTCTGCTTTTAAGATTTTTCTTTTTATCACTCATGTGAGCAATTTGATTATGATGTTCCTTACTGTAATTTTCTTTTTTTCTTTGTGCTTGGATTCATCAACCTTCTTGAATCTGTGAGTTTATGTATTTTCCATCAAATTAGGAAAAGCATTATTCTTTCCACTTCTCCCTGCTTACGAGACTCAAATTACATGTATACATGTTGTATTAGTCTGTTCTCACACTGGTGATAAAGACATACTTGAGACTGGGTAGTTTAAAAAAGAAAGAGGTTTAATGGACTTACAGTTCCACATGGCTGGGAAGGCCTCACAATCACGGTGGAAAGCAAGGAGGAGCAAGTGACATCTTACGTGGACGGCACCAGGCCAAGAAAGAGAGCTTGTGCAGGGAAATTCTCCCTTATAGAATCATCAGATCTCATGAGACTTATTCACTACCATGAGAACAGCATGAGAAAGACCCCTCCCCATGATTCAATTACCTCCTACTGTGTTCCTCCCACATGTGAAAATTTAAGATGAGATTTGGGTGGGGACACAGCCAAACCATATCACACATATATTAGGTAATGCACAGCTGTCCTATATCTCACTGATATTCTGTTCATTATTAAATTGTATTTTTTCTGCTGCACTATGAATTACTTGTATTTCTGTGACCTAAAGTTTATTAATTTGTTTTCAGTAATGTGTAATCTGCTGTTAATTTTGAGTTTGTTTTTAAACTCATGTATTGTAGTTTTTATCTCTGCAAGTTCAATTTGAATCTGTCTTCCATATGTCAACTTTTGGACATAAAGAATATAGTTCTAACAAATGTTTTAATATTTTTATCTAATTATAACATCTGTGTATTTTTGAATCAATTTAAATATAATAAATTTTCTCCTAGTGTTTTTCTGCTTCTTTGTATGCTTGGCAATTTTTTATTATATGCTAGACATTATGAATTTTACCCTGTTGGATGCTGGATATTTCTGTATTCCAGTAAATACGGCTAAACTTTGTTGTGAAATCAGTTAAGTCACTTAGAAACAGTTTGATCCTCTCTAGTCTTCCTTTTAAGAATTGTTAAGCTGAACCAAAGCACTATTTAGTCCAGAGCTAATTACTTTTCGTAACTGAGGCAAGATACTTCTGAGCACTCTACCCATTGCCCTAAGAATTCAGAGATTTTCCAGTCTGGCTGAAGGGGCCAGGCACTATTGCCAGGCCTTCATAAACATAGGACATAATTCCCTCCAGCTGTTTTGGTTAATTCTTTCCTAGACAACCAGCAGTTACTTAATGGGAAGGCACAGATCAGTTCTGAATTGCATACCTAAAGGGAACCCTCTGCTGATCCCTGGTGTTTTTGCTCTTTGCAGTCCTCTTCTCTCAAGTATTCTGAATATGAGCCACCTTGGTCTCCTTATTCACCCAGCTCCGTTCCTTAATTCAGAGTCTGCTCAGGTCAACCTGGGTTCTACCATCCTAGTGCTATAGCTGGAAACTCTCTCAAGGCAGTAAGTTGAGATAATTCCTAAGGCTCACTGCATTTGTTTCCTATCTCCCAGTGATAACTCCTTTACTACTCAAAGTCCAGTGACTTGAATATCATTGTTTCAAACATTTTGTCCATTTTTTTTTTTTTTTGCTTATTTTGTGGGGGAGGAAGCAGTAAATCAGGAGCCTGTTACTTCACCTTTGTCAAATATTCTTTAATTTTACATTTGAGTTGGGTGTTATCATTTGTATTTTACACATAAGGAAATTGGGGCACAGAGTCCCCAACTTGCCTCACCCAAGATTATACAGCTAATAAAGTAAATGGCTAAGATTTTTATTTTTATTTTTTTTTAGAGATAGGGTCTCCCTATGTTGCCCAGGCTACCTGGGCTCAAGCCATCCACCAGCCTTGGTCTTCCAAAGTGCTGGGATTACAGACATGAGCCACCATACTGTCCTTTAAAATTTTTAAGTATTGCTTCTAAAGCTTTTGCATAGCCATTATGATATGCATAATAGGCCTAGCTCCTTTTCTTGCATTTTACCTTGTTGTACTTCACAGACAATGTATTTTATACAAAGTAAGGTCTGTGACAACCTTCCATCAAGCAAGTATATCAGCACCATTTTTTTCCCATAATATGTGCTCAATTCACGTCTCTGTGTTTCATTTTGGTGATTCTTACAATATTTCAAGCTTTTTCATTAGATGATATCTGTTACGGTGATCTGTGATTTAGTATTTTTTCTTTTTTTTAAACATTTACCAAATTGACTATGGAATGTTTTTGAGAAACATCTTGTAGCATTTAGCTTCTGAGGAACATGTGAGATATGCACGAAAACAGTGACTCAGAAAACTCACCTAGGATTTTAGAATTAAAAAATACAGATTCCCAAACCTCACTCTATGTGAACATTAATCTCTAATGTTACCATTGTAACTGTTTTGGTGTGCCACAAACTCTGCCCATTTATGATGACAAACTTAGTAAATGTGTGTGTTCTGACTGCTCCACTGACTGGCCATTCTCCTGTCTCTTTCCCTCTCCTCAGGTTTCCCTATTCCCTGAAACACAACAATATTAAAATTAGGCCAATTAACAATTCTACAACTGCGCATAAATGTTTAAGTGAAAGGAAGAGTCCCACGTTTCTCACTTGGAATCAAAAGCTAAAAATGATTAAACTTAGTGAGGAAAGCATGTTGAAAGCCAAGATAGGCCAAAAGCTAGGCCTCTTGCACTGAAAAGTTAGCCAAGTTGTAAATGCAAGGGAAAAGTTTCTGAAAGAAATTAAAAGTGGTACTCCAGTGAACACACAAATGATAAGTGAAATAGCCTTACTGCTGTTACAGAGCAAGTTTCAGTGGTCTGAATAGACTAAACCAGCTACAACATCCCCTTAAGCCAAAGCCTCATCCAGAGTAAGGCCCTCAGGCTCTTCAATTCTACGAAGGCTGAAAAGAGGCGAGGAAGGTGCCAAAGAAAGTTTGAAAGCTAGAAGAGGTTGGTTCATGAGGTTTAAGGAAAGAAGCCATCTGTGCAACCTGAAAGTACAAGATGAACTAGCAGTGCTGATGGAGAAACGGCAGCAGGCTGCAGGTTATCCAGAAGATCTAGCTAAAAATCCGATGTAGGCGGCTACACTAAACACCACATTTTCAATATAGACAAAACAGCCTGATACCGGAAGAAGATGCCATCTAGGACTTTCATAGCTAGAGAGGAAAAGTCAGTACCTGGCATCAGAGCTTCAAAGGACAGACTGACTTTCTTGATAGGAGCTAATGCAGCTGGTGACTTTAAGTTGACGCCCGTGCTGATTTACCACTCTGAAAATTTACGGCCCTGAAGAATTAAGCTAAATCCTCCGTGCCTGTGCTCTATCAATAGAAAAGCAAAGCTTGAATGACAGCATATCTTTTTACAGTGCGGTTTACTGAATAGTTGAAGCCTACTGAGAGCTGCTCGGGAAAAAGAGATTCCTTTCAAAATACGACTGCTCATTGACAACATACCTGGTCACCCAGAGCTCAGTGCAGATGTACAGGGAGCTTACTGTTTTCTTCATGCCTGCTAATAAAGCATCCATCCGCAGCCCAGGCAGGGGATTCCAAGATGGCCGAAAGAGAGGCAGCTCCGGAAAGCAGCTCCCAGCCAGAGAGAAGAGAGAGACGCAGAAACCGAGTGGGCTCCACCATTCCAAACCAGGTACCGGGTTCATTTTGTGGGTCTGGTTGGACAGTGGGTATAAACTAAATAGGGCAAGGTGAGGCGAGGTGAGGCACTGCCCCACCCGGGAGGTGCCTGCCGCCGACCGGAGGACGGGGCTCTCCCCCGCTGGGATTTCGGTTCGGATACAGTGCTCCACCCCAGCCCTCTACAACCCTCAGAGCAGGAGGGCTTCGCGGGGCTGAAAAGCCTCAGGGAGCTGCCGGAACAGGGCGGAATAGCAACTTCCGGCCGCGCCACACCGGAAAAAGCCGGAAAGCCAGCTGGACGGATTTGCCCTCCCGCCAGCGGGAAGGGGAACTCGAAACAGGGAAACAGCCCATAGGGCAGGTCGGGTCCCCCTGCCTCCCCTCAAAAAAGTCCAGCAGACTGGAAAAAACCCCTCCCGCCAGAGTTTCGCACCTAGCCAGCGACCAGGAGCTATCCGGCTGGGGGCGGGGGCGGGTCGAAGGCGGCCTAACTTTCCTGAGTAATTAAAAGACACCGCAGCTCCACTGAATCCCTGGCAGCCCAGCAGCGCCCCTGCAGGCAGACAAAGGAAAGGCCGCCTCCCCGAGCCGCTACCTGAGATCAAAACTTTATAAATCCAAGAGATGGGGAGAAACCAGCGCAAGAAGAACGAAACCATCAAAAATCAGAACACCTCTCTCCCACCACGAGATCACAACTCCTCACCAGCAAAGGAACAAAGCTGGACGAAGAAAAGAATGAATTTGACCCTTGACAGAAGCAGGCTTCAGAAGGTGGGTAATGACACACTTCTCTGAGTTAAAGGAACGTGTTCTAACCCAATGCAAAGAAACGAAACACCTTGAAAAAAGGTTCGACGAAATGCTAACTAGAATAACCAGCTTAGAGAGGAAGGAACATAAACGACTTGATGGAGCTGAAAAACAAAGTACAAGAACGTCGTGAACCATCTGCAGCCCATGGATCGGAGGGTAATTTCAACTCTCAAGTCTTACTATAGAAGATATACATTGTGTAAGGCTACAGCTGCCATAGATAGTGATTCCTCTGATAGCTCTAAGCAAAGTAACTTTAATACCTTCTGTAAAAGATTCACCATTCTAGATGCCAATAAGCAGTCTTATGATTCATGGGAGGAGGTCAAAATAACATTAACAGGAGTTTGGAAAAAGTTTATTCCAATCTCTATCGATGACTCTGAGGGAGTGAGAAATGGAACCTGAAGATCTGATTGAATTGCTGCAATCTCATAAAACTTTAATGAATGAGGAGGCTTCTTACAGATAAGCTAAGAAAGAGAGGAAATGTACTCCTGGTGAAGAAGCTATGAATATTGTTGAAATGACGACAAAGGATTTAGATATTACATAAACGTAGTAGATAAAGCAGTGGCATGGTTTGTCAGGATTGATTCCAATTTTGAAAAAAGTTCACTGTGGGTAAAAATACTATCAAACAGTAATGCATGCTAAGAGAAATCTTTCATGAAAGGAATAGTCAATCAATCTGGCAAACTTCACTGTTGTATTTTAAGAAATTGCCACAGCCACCCTCACCTTCAGGACCATTACTATGATCAGTCAGCAACATCAAGACAACACACTCCAGCTGCAGAAGGCTCAATGGTCCTTAAGAATTAAGTACTTTTAATTAAGGTATGTACATTTTTTTTAAAGGCATAGTGCTAGTTCGTACTTAATAGAATACAGTACAGTATAAATATAACTTTTATATGCACTGGAAAACTAAGAAATTTATGTTGCTCACTACTTTGTGAATTTCTTTATTGCAGTGAGAAAATCAAACCAGAACTATCTGTGAGGTATGTTTTACTTCCTTTAGAGGAAGTGAGAAAGTAGTCAAATGAATATTTACATTTTGTAAAATCAGCTAGATTTTTACCTTTGTAAGTTGGTTTAGAAACAGTCCTTCTTTGATAGGGTAATAAACAAATTATGTGAGTGCAGAAAGTTATATACAATAACAATCTTAGGGCCTGAAGATGTTTTTTACATATGTTGGTCAACCGCCATGTTGGAGTTTCTATTCTCTCCATAATAAAGGCGACAAGCAATCATTAGGTCTATTCTCAAACAGTGAGGAGGTACTCAATAACATCTGTGAGACACCTGATCCATTGCTGGACCGATCTATCTCTGAAAAAGATCGCTTTACATTAAACTAAATATTTTTAAAATAATAAACATATTTCCTTTTAGCTTCTACTCAATAAGTGCAATATATAAAAATAACAAATGCTGGAATCCATAAAACACACCAGTCAGTAGTCATAGACACACACATTCCTCCCCTGCAGGGCACTGAAACACCCATCTCTGCCACAAGTTTTTCATTACATCTTCTATATTCTTCAATTCTTTTAATCTTAGAATATATCCAAATCTTCCTGAATACTTTGAAAATCATATTCAGTGGTCAACTGCAATATGACAAATAGTTGGCAGATAAAAATTACAATTTCATATTGTATGTATTTAAGATTATGCCATACATGGATTACCAATTATCTAATGATTTAACAATCATAAATATAAAACTATACTGAGTACCACATAACCAATCTTAAATCAACCAATCAAATCAACAATCCCCTATTCAGTTTTTACTCCAGATAAGGCTGTCTGCTCAAGATAGGTTAATCTTTTTCCACAACACATGTTAGTTACCTCATTTTAGTTTGGAATCCAAACGATGTTAGTAATGGAACTGGATCAAACTATCTATACTTGGAACATGGAAGTTAATTCTCACCTGTATTTATTTGGTTGGAAGCTGGGGTGTGACAGTCAGCCTCCGGCTTTGATTTTAGGCTATTCCACTTCAGCACGTCATAACAATGTAACCTTGGCAAGTTCCTGAACCTCTGTGTTGCAGATCCATCACTTGTATAAGAGAAATAGTTATACTAACTCACAAGATTATAATGTAAATTAATTGTGCTAATATATATGAAACATTTAGAACACTTATTAGGCACATAGTATATGTTTAACCAATGTTAATTAACATTGTTTTTTATTATTAAAATTTAGTGTTCAGAAAAATTCCAGGTATTTCCATGTTGCTGGTTATCTGAGCCTTTTTCTAATCCAGAATGTAATGCCAGAATGAAGGTTTCTATGCTCCCAGTCATCATATTGAATTCAGGGACTGAGACAGCATACTATTCTTACTTACAAAAGAGACTGCTTGGATTGTCTGGATGCTGTCATTATAAAATCCGTGCTACAGATAGGCAATAAAGATTGCATATCCATCACATAAATGGTTAAAACAAGGCTACTTAGGCAATTTGCTTGAATCACCCATGGAGCAAAAAACTTCACTTAATCCATCATACATAAGTAAAACTATAAGTTATATGCGTAGCACTGTTGTAATACAAGAAATACCCAAACCTCCAAAAAGGATTTTAGTCATATCTTAGTAGTGCTCTTGACATTTTCTATGTTTGTCCTTGATTTTATAGAAACCATTGAGTATACATTTGTTTCTGTAAGTTATTTGAAACTATTTTACTTTATTAATGATGACAGAAGGGAGTGGTAAAAATGTGACTTCTCATAATTTTTCCCAACTTCTAAGCCTTGGGTCCTGCAATGCAGGTAAAATACGAAATCCCTAAGATGCCAACTAGATGAAGCAAGTAGAGCATGAGAAGGAACCATAATTGTTTAGAGCAAAAAGGAATGAATGCACAGACATTAGAAATCTAAAATAAAAACAAATATCTAATTATTATAAACAATGAGAAATTACTAACACATGGTAGGAATTCAACTGTGAAAAGTTCCCATGGAAAAATACCTCCACTGACATCTGACCATATCAGCCGCATGCAGAGGCCCATGCCTACATTCCACTGACATCACATCAGGTGCATGCAATCTGGGGACATGAAATGAAGTTTATAAAATGATCCAGCTTCCCCTTTAAAAGGGAAGTTTATTCTTCCTTAACTTAAACGTGGCTAAAACAAATACTGTAAGATTCCATTTCAGTGAGTAGTTTATTTGGGTTTCTTTGGTCATTTGAATATATCACTCTAAGGACTGACTATCTCTCTTGAGAACATTCTTCTGTTCTCAGGGCCCATGACTTACTTCAATAATCCAAAGCTCACTTAAGTGACTAGATTAAAAATCTTAAAAAAATCTTAGTGATACTTATGAGTAGGTTATCGTATTTTAATTAAATGCTGGCATGCCCTAATGCATTAGCATGTGCCTTTGTTATTCCCCACCCCCCACCAAACGTCAAATAATAATCTGCTCAACTAAAAACATTTATTATGCTCCTATTTAAAGAAATCACACTGTTTCACACTTTTGTGGATGTTTCTTACACAAGAATAGGTAAAAACTGTATTTTAAAATCTGCTTTCATTGCAAAGTATTTATTCAATAATGATTAATGGTAAACATTAGAAATTAAAATCACTTTAGTCTCATGAGCTTTTAAAATTGGATTTTTGCTACACATAATCTAAAAGGCATTATCAAATTAAATGTATTCCACCTCTAATCTATAAAACCACAATTATTTCATTAGTCATGTTACTTAAAACAGGAAAACCAAATACACCTACAGTCACTACAATGCACTTTCTGATCTCTTACACACTTAAAAATAAGAGAAATGTAGAGCATTCCTACATTATAACATTCTTTGTTATACTGCCATGCCCAGAATGTTTTTTCCCCAGAGACGTGCTAATTTCTTTCTTAGTTCATCAAATACATATGTAATCACTGGTGCTAAGTGGCTCTCAGTAAACCAGCTTATATTTTAAATCATGAACTGTGTTCATTGAATTCTCCAAAATCTACAATTGGCCATAATTCATCTTGCAGCATCTGATTATAACTAGTATTTGTTCTTGATTTAAAACCAAGTTCTTCCAAGCCATTGGAATCTTTAAACAGCTCAATGGCTCCCTCTAGCCTTTTTTTATATACTACACCAAGAGGTCACATTTTCTCAAAGGTTAGGGGCTACTTCTGTCACATGCAGCTTCTGTCACATGGCTTATCAAGCTATGTCACTATCCAAACCCAAGGATGCACAATGCCAAACAGTTGTGGTAGAACACCAAACAAAAAATATACATTCAGAGTGCTAAATGACAGGAAGCAGCAATCAAATATGGTTTCATGAATAACCTCAAAATCTATATATAACATCCCCAAGTAAAAGAAAAATAAGGCAAATGAAGATGTGAATGTTACATATATTATTACTTAGTATTTGGTCCTTTTACAATGACATTTTTTATTGTTCACATAAACTGCATAGTTTATAAAACAAATGCAATCTAATTTCTCAAAATCAAGTATGTGGTGAAGAACAAAAAACCCTCAAAGAACCACATGCTCAAATTACTTCCCACAATGGGCAAATGGAGATTACAGTATAAGCATTGTATTTCACTATAACGTATATGTATATTTGTATACATATTCAGAGAGACAAATTTATAGTTTGAGACACTCCCTCCCAAAAACTGTTAAAACCTAGATTTTGAACTTATTCCAACTTGCCCTTTTATGATTAAGTACCACTCATAGATGGCATTTATTTTTTGAAATAACACTAAACTATGTTTTTAAAATTATTTTTTAAAGGTTTGCTACCTTGGTCAAAACTACATTTTAAAATTACATATCATTTGCTGCCAATGTATTTACTACTCAGCAGAAGGCTAGGATGATTTCAAAAATAGAACACCCTTTGGAACTACAGATGATAACACATGTTAGATTTAAGTTATACATTCTGTATTTCCTCATGTCATTTAGTTCAGGGAAAAAATTCTGAAATATCTACCTTTGTGATACAGCTGTTACCAAATTTACAGGGTCAATCTTGCTTGCCCCCACTTCTACTATATAAACTAAAGCTTCTAGGCTTACTACTATAAAATTTCAAATTTGTAAATGGCCTTAGTGACAATTTAGTTCACATCTCATTTTTGCAGATGAAGGCATCAAAGAAATGATATTTGCAAGTTCAAAGCCAAGTCAGTGAAGGAACCAGCGTTAAAGCCCGCCTCCTTCAACTTCTCCCCAGTGCTCAGTTACACCACGCTGCTAGCTATCTTACCATTTCCAATGTTATACGGACATGATCTGTTTTTCACTAATTTTTTTATTACTGTAAAACACACTTTAATTTCTTTTTCAGTTCGTTCTTATCCCTCCCATATACATAATTTTTGAAAGACTTTCTTGTTTTTTTGTTCAGAATTTGTGGTGTAACAGAGCTGGCTATGGAAAGGAAGCAACTGGGGTTTGAGCCAATTAAAATAAAATGGCCTACTGAATTATAAAGACCTATTTATTTTCTATGGCATTAGAAAAGATGGACAGATTTCAGCGAACCCAATGTTGTAAAAGAAGGTGTGAGCTGAACTTGATATTCTATGATAGTAACTGATGACAAGACAAAATGTGAAAATCACATTCCTGAACTAAACTGTCTAAGAAAAACCTATGGGAAGAAAATGTACTGATATTAGCTTGGTTGATTTTCAGTACATTATATTTTTAATAAATGGAAAAGTTGTTTAATAAAATTTTCCTAGACCAGTTGATACATCCTAACCTGATAGACTATTTTGTCATTAGATGCTATCATGCCAATTACCTCCTCACCAACCTTTATTTTCTATTAATAATAATGACATGTGGCCAGGTATGGTGGCTCATGTCTGTAATACCAGCAGTTTGAGAGGCCAAGGAGGGAGAAGGACTTGAGCTCAGGAGTCCAAGACCAATCTAAAACACATAGTAAGATTTTGTCTCAATGAAAATCAAAAAACAAACACAAAAAGGCTGAGTATGCTGGTATGTGCCTGTTGTGCCAGTTACTCAAGAGGCTGAAGTGGGAGGATTGCTTGAGCCCAGGAGGTTGAGGTTATAGTGAGCTATGATCATGCCACTGTACTCTAGCCTGGGCAATAAAGCAAGATCCTGTATCAAAATCATAAATAAATAAATCTACAAAGTATTGAGTGCTTAACCATGTGAAGGCATGTTTTAAGCTATTAGCTATTATATACACATACAATACACACACATATATATGATATACATTTATTTAATAATCAAAACAATGTGAAGCAATTACTCAGAGTATTCAGATTTTACAGACAGCTAAACTGAGGCTCACAGAGATTAACTAACTAACTTGCCTCTTAATATAAAAATTGCAGACAAAAAGGATGGAATTAGAAACCAGGCAGTCTAGTTCCAGAATATGTGCTCTTAATTATTATATTTCTATGCAAGAAAAAATAAAGTGATGAGTATAATTACATTCACAGATACTTAAATTGTGATAGAAAGTAATATGAAAATTTATCAATTTTAAATATACATACTGAAAGGTCAAAAACTTCTTGAAAGGAGTGTAAATAAATATCTTACAACACTGAATAAATTTATTTCATTAATTTCAGTGTTCAATTTCTTTTTTAGTCCACAAATAATTCCAATTGGTCCTCTACCAAATAGTCTGAACAAGTACATTGTGAGTAACTGACACAGGTCAGTAATATAATTTTATATAGAGTTATTGATTAATCCATAGAATTATAGCACTGAACAAGTGCACTAAAATCTTCTTACGTTAATTACCTTAATTAAGAAAAGGTAGGAACTTTAGGTTCTTCATTTTTAACCTGATTTCACAAATAGCAGAGCTGTCACTGAACCCAGCTTTATTCTTATTTGGTAGCAAAGAGAACGAAAGACAAAACCCAGCTATATGGAGAGGGATGAACTTGGACTATTGCTCTCCGTGGATTTCTCAAGGGGATATAGGAGAAAGGTCACCTTTCTGGCATATGCTCATCTGTAATGGTTTAATGAATAATTGTAGATCTGAATGAACCTGCCCAGGCAACTCCGAACAGAGAAAGGCATAGTCAAGGTGGGACATGTAGGAGAAGCTAAAGAATCTTTAAACAATTGAGCCTCCTAGTCTGCTTGTCATAGCTTTGTGCCCTTATGAGCACCCTAACTGGCCAGCATATTTGAGATGTCAGGTTCAACCTGCAATCTGGAAGTAGATAAAAACCTTGATGAATCATGCATACATCCCCTGTGGTTGACCAGTTATAAACTGCTATGGTGGAGAATGATGGGCTATATTCAGGAGAAAACCTTTACTCAAGAAGGCATGGTACCACCATTCTTCCACGAGCAAACGAAATAATGCATCTTTATTTTTTTTAAGCAAGCAACAAGAGAAAAGCAAAACAGTGTTCCAATATAAGAATGTAAAATTCTATAAAATATACTTTTTATTTCTGAAATTTCTCATAATCAATTGTTACTAAATGTATTTGCAATACAAAAGTACCCAATGCAAACTCTGACTTTTTAGGTATATGCAGACAATTCTGACAAAGGTGAATAAAGCATAAATCAGTTAAATAAACATATTGCAAGAAAAATTTAGGAAATAGTTGTACTCAATTCATATCTGTCATAAAAGACCCCTTTGAAATCTAAAATGTCTCTGCTTTCTTTAATCAGGAACAACAAAATCAATCTTTACTATATCAAGACTTTTTCTGTCACAAAAGAGTAATAATCTTATGCTTTGATATATGCATCATTTAGAGTTTTATATGTTTTTACTTTACCACTAAATTGGCTGGAAATTTTTTTCCTCACTGGAAATGTATGCCATTGTTTAGAAATTAATAGTAAATATGTTGTTCATATAAATAACATATGACAAATTACTCAGAGTTGATGATGTGAAAGGCATTACTATTATGAATTATACTCTATCTCAAATTTCATAACAAAAATGCTTACAGCATACCAAAAAACCCCACAGGTTCATGAAAATCCCTATGTGAGGTAACTATTTTGGGAACAAAATGATTTTTAAGATAGTAGATATTAAATCATAATTCTTTCTTAATAATTTAGCTGCTTATGACCAATGAACACCTCTGATTGAGACTGCTGTCCAATGACAACAGTTTTTGACTTTTAGTTAATATTAGCAATGTTTTCTTGCATCACGCTAATTATCACATACTGAAAGACCAATGTTAAAAAGGGGATCCAGTGATAGACAAAAATCTTTCCCTAAATGAGTATATACTGAAAACTTTAAAAGTGTTCCACTTGAAATAAAAATAGAGCAATGTATTGAATCTCTGTCATAGTACTACTCCTGGTGGTGTCTGACCCTTTCTTAGCTGTAAGAGATGTTCCTTTTTGCTTCTTAAAAAACAAGCTAAACAAACAAAACAAATGCACCCTCTTTCTATAGCAGGATTTTTATCACCATACTAAAAATATCTCTCACTTTGATAATTGACAATATCAAATATTTATACTCTTAAAAAATCAGACAGGAAAGAGTTAACACGAATATCTGTAGCCAACCGCCTTCCTCAAATCCCCCATTTTCCTGGGAAAAATATACAGTTTTAAACCTTAAATTATAGAGATAAAAAGAATTGGGGTACCACAAATTGTAAAGTTTAGTGATGAATAAATCAATGCAAATTTAGTTGTCAGCATAAAAAGCATCCCTCTGAAGCTTTGCTCCAACTATAATAACTTTCTGTGCTTACTGAAAAAAAAAATTATGATCATATGAGCTTCATGCATGATTGATATCATTATGTTTATTTTAAGGCTACCCTTGAGAATCAATCAAATAAAACATTCCCAGTGTGTATGTTTTGCAACCAGAATGAGGAACACAATATAAGTGTCTCTTCTGGAGAGGAAGTGATGGACTATTCTTCCCATTAGTGTTTCCTATCAAAAAGAAACATCAAATAGAAGCAAATCAGGCAGAAATTTATGTCAGAAAATATCCTGTCATTCTGTGTTCTTCACAATATTTTCATTTCACTAGCAGCTACTCTTACAATCTAAAAATAATAATAAGGGTATCATCACACATAAAGACGCTTATAAATCCAACCAAAATGAGCTCAAGAGCTTAAAAATACTATTTGAGGATAGCACAAACTATGGCATATAATCTGCTGTAAACCATTAAAAATTCCCGTTTTATTAAGTAAGGTTTTAAAGGTCTGAGATGGCACATGACTTCTTATCTGTCATACTTAAATCTGTGCAGTAAATATGAATAGTATAACTTAAATACTCTACAAATGGGAAAATAACTGTTTTCTCCATAAACCATTTTTCCTCACACATCTTACTGAAGAGAAGGGGTCATTGGAATTCAAAATGAAGTAAGTTTTTTTGGTACAATCATAACTTTTTATTGCATAATAACACTGAACCAACTGAGGGATTCCAATATAAATAAATAAAATCTAACTTAAGTTTAGTCTCACAAAAACTCTAATGATCATCAAAACTCATGCTATCCTAATTTCTGAAAGCAAATCTAAGGCTTTCCTAAAGCAGGTAGCCATCAATCCAGACTGTCCTTCCCTTCCCTTGGTGAAAAAGACACAACCTTGCACTTAACTTTTTACCACCTCCCCCACACTCCAGCTCACTACCATCACCACCAATCTGAGGCAATAGGCCCTTCTGTTTATAACATTATAAATAACAGCTTGCCACTTTAATTCCTCCAACCTATGAACTAATCCTTCATTTCAACATTAAATTATCTCTTGATTTAAATGTTAGGTACAAAAATCCATCTGTGGCATGTAATTCTAAAAGTTCAAATTTGCAATCGAAAAAAATCTGGACTTTCAAGCCCCTTTCTCTTTTTATCCAGAAAAAGAAAGTTGTATTTTTCGGAGGGTTAATTAAGCCTTTTTAGTTTTCAAATTGGGGCTTTTGTGTAATTTATTCATACTTCACATCTGTAAGGTCTTTAACTGCTTTGATAATAGCTCTTCCTTTTTCAAATACTTTTTCTTGTACCACCACTTACTACATGAAGTCCTAAGAACAGTTTTTATAAACACGGTTACATTCAGAATATGCCTTTTACACATGGCATTTATTATGCATATTCAGTATATAAATTGGTTACATGAAGCATGCTCAAATACTGTGCAACAGGTCCTACTATTGTGTAAACACACACTCCCAACAAAATGACAATAAGCTTTATAATATCAACAATATAAGAAAAAAATCACATTATTGCTTAAAGAATTATTCATAATTCGTTAGAGAGATCAGAGGACATCAGATCTAATTAAAAGAAGTAAATGTTACTAAGACCCTCTTACCGGCTTTGTATCCCACCGTATATGTGATAAAGTTGTGTTACAGCTCAGGTGTATAAAGCTTTCATTGATTTATTGCACATTACTGGCTTCAGTGCTGACTTCATGACAGGAAGAGTACTTTGGCAGAGGTCTGACAAATCCCTATCCTTAAGTTCCCTTTTGCTTTGTGCCGTCTGTTCCCAAAGCTATCAAAGTAAAGCAAATGACAGTCTAAAACCTCCTCGTTTTGCCACGAGAGTGTGAAATCAAATTAAAAACACACCTCAGAACTATTACATTGGGCCACGTTTATTTTCAATTGGCGGGGGAGGGGGATAGAACACTTAAAAAGAGATGGATTTCATGTCCTCTGTGTAGCCAGATCTAGTTACAGTGTATTAAGTTATGTCTAAATGAGAAAAAGATTCTCAAGTGTTTTATCACAAAGTAATGTTATTAAACACATCTAGTGTTCCCACGCTTTTCTCCAGATTCTTTGCTTTTAACCTCCTTTGTTAGGCATCAAATACTGGGAGAAAGATTTCAGGAACAACACCTAGGCAGCACATGATGCCAGGCAATTAATTCTGTCTTCCCTGAGCTGTTTATCCATCATAAACTCAAGCTGCCTTATTTAGCTACACGGTTGCTATTTGTAGGGCTTCTCCTCCCTGGGTGAAAAGCATGGACCGGCTACAATTGTGTCTTTGAGCGCGCAGCATCGTGCTGCGTGCTGCCGGGGATAACGGATTCTGGGTCTCACACGCATCCGTCACCTAAGACATCCTTAAACTGAACCAGGATCTCCGCAGCTGGAGGGGAAACAGTGTGCTGGGACCCAGGCAGCTCTGAGCTACACGGATCCAAGGAGTGAAGGAACTGTTTCAGGGAGCAGCCCAGGCAAGCGGGGAGGAAGAAAGCCCTCGCACTCTTACCTCCACATTGAAATACTGCTCCGTTCCGCAGACTGTAGCACATAAAATCCAAAGCAAGGATTGCAAGAAAAACACCCCCGAATGATGCACGAAATCCAACCGTCTTCCAGTGCTGAATGTGAGTAAGATCATAGTGAACTGTGCTTCAATGGATGGACGAGCTCCCCTTCGTTTTCTCCCCGTCTCCTTCTCCCTCCCTCCCTCTTTTCCTTCCAAAAAAAAAGTCCTCGGGGTGGGTAAGGAGCCTGCAGGTTCACCCACAGCCGGTCAACGGGAGGAGATGGGGCCCCGCGCTTGACAGCCCCCGAGAAGCAGCGGCGAAGATGGGGTCAGCAGTAGTTCGCTTTCACCATCCTCCGGGGTCAGTCACCGGGAAGGTGGCGGCCAAGTTCACCGGCGGTTCCGGCTCAAAGCGCCGAGTCGCAGCCGCAGCAGCAGCCGCCGCCGCCGCCGCCGCCTCCAGCCCGTGCGTCCTCCTCCTCCGCCGCCCACTCCTCCGCCGCCGCCGCCCCCAGCTCCTGCGGGAAGGGCCTCCGCCGCTCCTCGCTCTCTCGCCTCTGCTTCTCCTTCCCTCCTCTCCTCGCTCCCCTCCAGAATGTTCATCCGTAATCTACATAACTCCTCCTTCCCGGGGTCTGCCAGGCTCTCGGCGCCCGTGGCGCGCGCGCGCGCGCGAACACACACACGCACTCACACTCACACATACCGACACACACACACACACCCACGAGCTTACACACAGCCCGACACACACGCACGCGCGCCTCTTAAAGGAGACGGCTCCTAAAGGCTTTCCACTACGGTAGGGCGCACCGGAGGTATCCGCCCACGGCCGGGACCAGGTTTGAGCAGAGCTCTTTGACAGTATCACACACCCCGCATCCCCGAGGCAGGCACCGAGGAACCTGGGCTGCTGCATTCTTTCTTCTAGCCCACCCCACCGCTTGGCATCTAAAGACGAGTGCGCCCCTCCCCAGCCTTGAGCTGGGTGGGGCTCAGGCTGCACACCCTGCTGGGGCCTGGGGAACGGCCCAAGCCTTGTCCTGGAAAGCGGTTGGCATTCTCCAGGAAGCGGCCCTGGAAGATTAGGGGCGCTGGGATACAGAGGAGCGCCTGGTCACTGAGCGCCACTGGGTGGCTCGGGTCGCTGGCCAGCGCTGACCAAGTTTGGGAAGCCTAAGATGGCAAATCCCGAACGTCCAAAACTTTGTTGGGGTCCGCTGAGCCTGTGTCCCGGTGTCTTCCTGAATCCCCTCTACCATCACTACATTCTGCCTTCCAGGCTTCAGGAGTAGGCACAGGGTTGTGATGGGGGACTAGACAAATACAGACGCGGAATGAAAATGCTCACTTTGCAAGTGAACAGTGGACACACGTACACACTGGGACCCAGGAGAGGTGGTCCTAGGTGTTAAAACATCTGAAGAGAGAGATGGGGACGCTGGAAAGAAACCGGCTGTGGGAGCCAGGGGAAGGGCTGGGGAAAGAAGGAGAGGAGCAGCCTGAGGAAAGGCGAGTAAAGCAGCTGGCAAGGGCGGGAGGAAGAGGCTGCGCGCAGACCGAGCGGGGGAGAGGCTGGCAGGAGCGAAGAGAGCTGCAGGCGAGAGGGGGAGGCTGCTGGAAGGAAGCACCAGCGACCGCGGGCAGGGGAACTTCAGAGGAGGCTGCCAAAAAGGACTGGAGCTGCAGCAGTGAGAGGCAGTGGACAAGGGGGGCAGCAACCACCAGCCCTTGGCAGGTGATGGTTTGGCTGAAAGAGAAGGGGAAAGGAGTGAGGCGAGCATCTGTTTGGGGGCAATGCCAGTAAATGTGCTTCTCCTTGGCAGCCAGCAGAGGGGAAGAGGAGCCCACGGGAAAGAAAAGCAGGCGAGGTTAAGAATAAAGAGTGTTCCAGGTATGACAGCTACCTCGGTGAGGTGGAAGAGAGAATTGACAAGGCAGATTTCATGGGTGAGTTGGAAAAGCAAAAGCAGGACTGCAGGAGTTCATATGTGGTAAGCAGATGGAAAATGCTGAAAAATGGTTTGCCAAAAATTGTATTAGACTGTAATAACTTTTATCCTATAAAAGAAAAAAAGACTGAGGAATGAGACTTTGCAGCTATTGCTGTAAAAATATAAGAAATGCCCACCCAACTTGACCCAAGACCCTCAGGGAGACCTTCCTGACAGTTTGCCATATGTCCAGCGAGTGCTGCCCATAAAGTAATTTTGAAGATGTAATAAAAAAAAAAAAACAATGTCTTATATTGTATAGCATATTAGAATATTCAGAATGTTTCCATACATAGTATCTCATTTAATTCTCACACGATTTCTGAGGATTTTGTTTGTATTTTACAAATGAAGAAAATGATAGCAATAAAATACACCATTTCAGCAAACCATACAAGCCACAGAATTCAGACCTGTTTCCTGACTCCCAGTTCAGTGATTTTCCTGCTATATTCTAGTGACTTTCCAAATAGAAATTCATTCCTGCTCTTAGCAATTTTATAATCCATAGCTTGAGATGACTTATGTAAAAGAAACCACTAGAAGGCAATATGAAAGCAATGTCATTATGTAGAATTTATATAGTGTTCTCTGCCAATATAAGGTAACAAAATGTACTGAAGTATTTGTCAATAAATCAAGACTGATTTTTATGTGTGCATTATATTGAGTAAAGTGCAAAATCAGAGAGGGGAAATTATACAAAAAAATGTTTAAGGTCAGTTCCTAGACTTTCAGATACTATTGAAGGGGAGGAGGTAAAAATAATTTACCCAAGCTGCACATGAGAGAACAGTGCTAAATGATGAAGGCCTTGCTATCTGAGCAAAATATTAGAAGATTTTATCAAGGGAATGAAATGCAAGCTGAGCACTGCAAAACTATCAGCAAGGAATATTTCACCATTAGCAATTTTTTTTTTCTTTGCATGAACTCAGAAAAGAAAGATAGTGTATTTGTGGAGGACAGGTATGGAGAGGGACCTATAATGAAATATTGAGTTAACATTTTTTCAAATAGACAAACAAGGATTGCTAAACTATTCTAGATAGGAATAGGTATCTAGGGAATGTTATCTTCAAAATTATGCATGAGATTGACCATGGGAAGGGACTCCATGCAAAGAAGTAACAATTAAAATAAGGTTTTAGGTTGGGCATGGTGCGTCACACCTGTAATCCTAGTACTTTGGGAGGCCGAGGTGGGTAGAACGCTTGAGGTCAGGAGTTTGAGACCAGTCTGACCAACATGATGAAATCCCATCTCTACTTAAAATACAAAAATTATCTGGGTTTTGGTGGTAAGCACCTGTAATCCCAGCACCTCAGGAGGCTGAGGGAGGAGAATCACTTGAACTAGGAGGCGAGGGTTGCAGTGAGCCAAGATCACACCATTGCCTGGGAGACAAGAGTGAAACTTCATCTCTAAGTAAATAAATAAATAAATAAATTAATAAAGTTTTAGTCCAGCTAGTGAGGTAGCCTAGAAAATCTATGCTTTCAAAGAGCAATCATAAGGTTAAAACAAAACAAAACAAAACAAAACTCTGTTGAAAGTAGCAAATCCTAAATTCAGAAAATAATATCAAATTAGTGATTGGTGAACATGATAGGAATTTTAAATTATTTATAAACAGTTATTAAACTTATTTGTGAGCATTCAATGAAAAATAAGTGAATGAAAGAGTGTTCAAGGTTATAGAAATTCTATGAATATTCAAGGTTCTAGAAATACTAACAGAAAGAAAATACTGTTTTATTTCTGAGATGAGACTCAGAAGGATTCATAGTACAGCGAGGACAGACATATAATAATTATTGCAGTGTTGTAAGACCCAGGTAATTACAAAAGCAAGATGCTGTCAAACAGGGTGGAAGAAGTAGTTGATTTTGTGTTTTTTAATTTTTTTTTTTTTTTTTTTGAGAAAGGATCATAAGATACGTGGTTCTCAAGTGGAATCTCATAATGAGAAATGTTCTAGGCAGATAGGAAAAGGAATAATATTTCTGATCTGTGTGCAATGGAGGAATAAATACACAAAGAGGCATCTGTGGAACTACAAATAGCTTGTCAGGGCTAGAGGCTATGGTGTGTAAAGCAAGGTCAGAGTCATAGGTTGCATGAATAAGGATGCAGGCATCAGATCAGGAAGCATCTTAGGTGCCACATTTCAGGCTGCAGACTTTCTCTTGAAGGAATTCCTAGGAGGAAATAGTTGGATTTTCACTACCTTTATTGTTTGTTTGCTAATTCCATGGAAACAATCAACTTCTAGTTCTCATATATTTTACCTCATGTGTTCCAGTGAGCATGTAATATCTACTGTCTTTGCAGATCTTCTATCTGTGCTTGTCTAATAAGCCTAATGCAACATTTCACATATAGACTCAGATGGTTACCTGCAGAAAAGAAAATTGCTTTTTTGGTCAGATGAGTTTGTTACTCCATCTTTAATCTATTATATATACTTATCTTTTAAGGGCCTAGAATTATGAAGAAGTTCCTGTTCTCGCATATTTAGTAGCGTGAGCTTCTCGGTAGTCTTAGAGAGGGTGTTGTTTTCCTATGCACAATAAAATAAAACATGGAATATCATCTTTCCCTTTATGTTGTGAATGATATCTTTCCTCACAACTCTTGGCAATTGCTGTTTGTGTTTTCTGTCAAGTATTTTCCCTCTTCTCACAATTTCACAAAACTAATGAACAATATTAGAATTACAAGTGAGTAAAGAAAAGAGAAACAAAAGAGAGGAAAATGAAAAGGAAAGCCAAAGAGAAGAAGTAATTGCCTCAGTAAAGGTTAATACCAATTCAATGAAATATTACACAGGAGACAATAAGTATGAGGAAGTAAATTATATGTAAACCTATCAATAGGCAAATGACATATACTTAAAAATGAACAGTTGAGCAATATGCTAGTATGTGTAAATATCTACCTAAAATAACATTAGAGGTAAATCATTTACTATAGCATTTATCGAACCGTTTTGGGGTTTTTGTTGTTGTTGTTGTTGGTTTTTTTAGTAAAATAGAGCCTTTGAAATTAATTTTATAGCTTGGGAAGTCACATCAACCTGTTCATTCTTCCAGCTTATCACTTAATGTGCTTTCTTTCTTATTTGCATTAGTTGAACCTGCAGCATTTTTTAAAATTTATTTTTAAATTCAGAGAATATTGACTTAGTGCCAGCTACTGATATTCTCTCACACATCTGTTATTACCAGGGTCATGCATATGTGGAACAACCAGCTAGAGCCTTATTATTTAAGGTGTGCTACCTCTGGGAACTTTAAGGCCTAGGAGCTTGTTAGAATGCAGAATCTCTGGCTCTATCAAGATACCCCAGTGATCCATAGGCATGGTAAAATTGAGAAGCACTGTTCTAGAATTTGCACACAGAACAGCTTAGTTGCACTGTGTCCACCACCTTAATGTTATTACTGTCATGCCCTAAGTAAAGAGAGCTGAACAGTTCCAATCAGAGTTATGCTTGTGGCGCTGAACTGTTGGCTTATTCCTCCAAAATATAACTGCATGGCTTGAATTTATTGATATATCATCTAACTTTCAGCAATATGGTGCTTTTTTTTGAGCATGCATTCCATCCAAAACAGCTCTCCTACCTGATAAATAAAATAAATTGCTAGCTATTATCACTGCCTATGAAGATAATATATTTTTGTTTCTTTCATTGATTTACGCTCTTCCCCCTCCATAACTATGAATATTTCTCAAATATATTGTCTTCTTTTTATTTTTTTGTTCATTCGTTCCTCCACAGACATTGATTAACCATTGTAAAATATAAAGCAAGTGAAGATTTTAAAAAATAAACATGAAGTGTGTTAAGATAAACCAATTCAATTTGGTTAGATTCTAAGATTGATGAAGTCTTGGACTTTAAAGTTGTTTTTACTTGGATTTCCTTTTGAAATAAACAAGAAGCTATTGGTACAGAATACAGAGACATGATTTTGGTAAAAGTGAGTGAAGAAATGGCTTCCAGTGCCTTCTGTTTTCTTTGTCATGGAGTACCTGAAGTTTGGAGCTCTAAGATGACTGGGAATTATGAGAAACCCACCAGACCAGGGAAAAAAGAAGACAGTGGGCTTCTTATTTATGCTATTAGTCTAGAGGTGGGTCTTGCCAGTTCCCATAGTTGTGCCTATAACCACACAAGACTATTCCTCCAGCAATGCAATTACCTGCTTCCCAGTTACCACGGTCTGTTATAACAAATACCTTGGAGTTAAGGAAGCTTGAAGTCTAACTTTGCTCTTCTCTCACTCTAGAGAGATTCAATTATTACTTCGAGAGTAATTCATATTATAAAACTTAGCACGTCCCCAACCAAGTTTGCCACTTTTTTCTTTAGATGGTATATTCCTTGCTTTTCCTATTTCAATCTAGACCCACTATTCCAGTTAACATGGAACATACCTTTGACTCCAATATTAATTTATGCTCTGTGTTGAATCAGAATCAGTCATCAGTCAGTAGCTATCATGACCCTTGTCCAAAATCACTCTGATTCATTCCTTCAGCTTCATTTGCAGTTTAATAACTGTCCCTTATAAATGCATACTCTTATCATTTCGTGGCTGATCACTGGAGTACCCTCCAATATGTTGTATATGTGTATGTTCTTTTTTGCCTCCAGTGATTCTTCAGATCAGTTCATTGAATCCACTCCAACCTTGACTATTCTTATGTATAATTTTCAGCATAGACATGACATTTATAAATTAGAAGGATTTTTAAAATTTCTTTTCTTCCTCTTCATAATTCATAAGAGGGAATTGAGGCTTAGCAATGTTAAATAAGACATGACTAGTTGGCAAAGGTACAAAACACATATGTATTCTTATTTACAGCTGATTGCCTTTATTTAAAAAAAAAAAAAGATTCATCATATACTTTAGACATGCAAGAAAATACCGTGAACAAACAACCCAGTTTAAGAAATATTTTCATTGCTATTTTTTACCAATACTATGTAAATAATTGTGGTAGACTGAAATTAGATAATATCCTGTGGATTATTAGACATGCCATGGTTTGGTATCTCATATAGTGAGATATATGCCATATATGATGAGAATGATGAACTATGATGAGGAAGGACATTTCATTATGTAGGTGACTAGGAAAATGGAGAAGAAGATTGAGATTCCCTTTAGATACTTGTGTAGCTTTAGAAAAATCATTATCTAAATCATTATCTAAGTCTTTGTTTTATTTTCTTCATCTATACAGTGGGATTTCATATTATTTGGGTAGTTGTGAGGATTAGATGAGATATTACACATGGAATCTTTCTATAAAATTTTAAACACTAAACAACATAAAAGATTATAGCATGTGGCTATTGCATGGTTTACTTTCGGCAGGCAGGCAGCAAAAATTCAGTGAGATTCTGGTTAACCTTTAAAGTGAAGACTCTGTGAGATCATATCTAATCATTTCTTCTGGGGAGTAACAAATGTTGTGTGTTTAACTGGTATTAACAGAAATGATAAAGAAAAGGAGCTATAAAATGACAGTCTTTAACATTGTTATCAAAATATAATTAGTCCCTTTTGCATTATTACATAGTGTATTAAATAACATATTTTGTTAGTTCAGGGGCAAAGAAAAGGAAACGTAAAATAACATGGAGATTAGATTGGCATCAATTGAAATCATAACATCAGAATGAAAATATGTGATATAAAATTGACTATTTTACATTAGAGGCATTGAATTGGAATCTAAACTTACAGAGTTCAAAGAACCTTTTATGAGCTAATTTTCAACAGTAATGAGAAAATAAACATCCAAGTACAATGTTCTTTTTCTACATTTTAGAACAAAAATAAAAGTGAATTAACCCATATCAGTATAGTTATCATCAGAGGAAAGACAAGAATAGAAAGATGAGAAAAGATACCAGACCTTTAAAAGCATTTTGTTTTTTGCATTTGTTAAGCACTCTTCATTTTCTTAATCTGAATGCACTCACAGTTACATAGGTATCTCCACCAAAATATTCACTCATCTAACCATAGCTTTAGTATATTTTGTTGTTTTGTTGTATGCTTTCTTATCTTTAAAACTTTTAACCACACTTATCTTCAATTCTGCCAGTACTGAAATAGAATCAGTCTTATTTTGTTTGTTGTTAAGAAACTTAATATGATAATAAAGTTAGTAGTCTTCTACGTCTTTCACTACCTGACTCACTATATCCCTGTGAGGTGAAGTGTCCTAACGGTCTAATAGTCCAATATGGAATTACTATTTATGTACATTTAAAAAAGCATCCCAAGAGAGTCAATTTCCTTATCATATATGTCAGATGTTACCATGGTTTGATGAATATAATTAATATATCTGTTTTTGGTTATATTGGAGTAGTTGTGCTTCTATATCATTCAATGGGTCAAAAATAAGCGACTGGTTCATTGTAAATTTAAAAGTAGCCATGTCTCAAAACCTAGGGTTAGTGTTAAAATAATTTATTATTTGAAAAAATAGCTACAGTCATTTGAAATGAGCTAAGACAAAGTATTTTACTTATATACTCTAACATGAAAGAGTGTGATTTTAATATAAAAACATAACTCGGTGTCAGTATATCACAATTTGAAACTACAGGTAAAATATGTGACTATTCTTTATAGGATTAAAACTCAGTCATCTAAATAAAAGTGAAAAAAGAAAAGAAAGTCTTAAAATGAATTAGAAAAATTTTGTCTGAAGTATTTATACCCAAGATTTTTGTTAACATCAGATATCTTAATATATTTCAAAGTAAAATAATCACTATCACCTTAGCCCAAGGAATGAGAAAAATATCTTATGCATTGACAGAGTCTTACAGTTTCCACAGGACAACCAAATATTCTACAAATTGTCCACAGATGCAACTTAAGTATTACTATACAGTAATTCTGGAATTAGAATATATGTACATTAAAATGCTTTTGGTATTTTAATTTATTCTCATAATTGCTACACCTGCTCTCAGCATTTATGTTATTTTTATTTTAAAAATTCTTAGCATAATTAATTTAAAGATATATTTTACTTTCTGCCTTTAAAGAGTTTTGCTCAGATGCTTGTTTTATTTAAAAACAAAATAAGATAATGAAGTTAGCTAGATATTGCTTACATGAATATTTTCATTTAATTGGATCGACATCAAACTTAGAATGACTGTGAGAATTCAACTGTTAATACCAACATTATAGGAAAAATTAATTGTGGAATGAGAAGGGACCAGATGCCCCATTGCATGTTCTCACCCAATGAAAGGCAAATCATGCTTAGTCAGTTTGGGATGCTATAACAAAGACATCATAGATTGTGTGGCTTAAACAATGAACATTTATTTCACAGTTTGGAGGCTGGGAAGTCCAACATAAGGACTGGCAGATCCAGTGTCTGAACACCACCTTCTTCCTGGCTTGTAGACAGTGGCCTTCTTGTTGTACCTTCATAGGCAGGGCAGAGAGATAGATCACCTCTCCAGAGTCTCTTCTTATGAGGGCACTAATCCCATTATAAGGGCTCTACCTTCATTACCTACTTACTTCACAATGACCCCACCCCCAAATACCATCGTATTGGGGATTCAGGCTTCAACATATGAATTTTGGGGGTACACAGCATTCGGTTTATATTATTGACTATTTTAAAACAAAGTCATTCAGCTACTTTTTGAACACCACCAGAAATGGGAATACAATTACTTTATAAAGCAAAATATTCAAGGGAGCTTCCAAGTGCATTTGATCTTTGAGATTTTTAAATCAATTTTTCCGTATTTAAATTGTATAGTTTTTTTCATGGCTAAAATCACTTTGGAACGAGGCTTTCTACATAAACACACACACACACACACACACACACACACACACACACACATATTCAGTTATTTTTAATGTTTCGATTCACATAGTGTAAAAACCTTCATTCTCTGCACTTATTCTGAAGAATACTACCACTTCTAATACACTATCAGCAGAGCCATTCAAGTCTCTCCATTTTAAAATGAAATTAAAAGCATGAAGACTCATGATTTGAGATACTCACAAGGAACAGAAAAATGTATCTGTAATCTGTTTATGAACCTACAATGGGTTAAAACAAAGGAATGCATACGATTAGATAGCCCATGTTTTTATTCAGATTTGAATTCTCTCTCTAATGTTCCCAAGTTTTTAATTAAAAAAAAAACCACTCCATTATTACATGACAATTATTTAAATATTTATAAGTTCTTAAATTCTATATTGGAATTGAATGTAAAGCATTCTCTATGCAAATGAAATCTATATTTTCAGAGTATTACATAGTGATATTACTTGATCCTCTGTTATTATAACATAATGGCATAGAATTATTCAATTCTATTTAAAAATTCTCCAAGTTTTGTTATTGATATATATACTTAGCTGTGTCTTAACATTAATCCGAATTGAAGACATTATTTCATACTTGTCAGGTTGTGAACGGATTCCAAAAAGAATAAGATTAATACTTTTCCTCAAGAAAGATATTATAGATTTTCCTGAATGAATATTGGGTTTTTCTATACAACTATACGTTCCTGGTCCTTTTTCCCTTTAGAGTAAATGACATGACCTTTTAGTAAGGAGATATTAGTGAATATTGGGAATTGCACTAAGACAGTTAGTCTGAAGACTGTTTCTTAACTTTGGCTCTGTCTAATTGACTTTAAGCAAGCCTGTCAATGGTTCTGTGCTGTATATATTGTATTTGTGAAATGAAAACTTTGAATCAGATAAATTCTGAAGTGTTTGAAAAAACTCTGTGAATGTCTAAATCGATGCTAACTCAAAAGTTATAATCAATACCTGTCTTGCTAAGAAGTCAGAATTTAAAATATCAAGCTAGATATAATTTAACCTATAACTTTTCCTATTCATTTAGTAAGTTTCAGTATCTTTACTGTGCTAAGTAAATGACAGCATTGTTTCAGGTTACCTGATATAAATTCAGAGAAATACATTGGATTGATAGAATAGTAAGGTAAATTTTTATACATGCATGAGACTTCTTGATTAAAAGCTCCTCTGTGTGTGTGCATCTATGTGTGTCTGTGTATGTATAACATTTGCCTGGCTTCTGCATTGGGGGTCATTATAATGTGTATGACTTTCGAAAAGAATGCTTCTCAACCAGTCAGTGCTGTGTGTGTGTCTGTCTGTGTGTGTCTGTGTGTGTGTGTATTTTGGATAGGTGCAACAACACATAATAAACAGTTCTCCTTATGTATGAATGATATAACTTAAAAATGAACTTCTGTGTAAAAATAGCTTTTTTATGTTAAAATATGTGAAAATGTTCTATCATAAGTACTACTTTTCTGGAAAGAGTACAATATCATGATTTGTTGCTTATTAGCCATTCAATTGCTTAAAATTCAGCATCTGGTTCTCATTACAAACTTAATGTATTTAGTTTTGCTTTTGTATTATCAGTTGCTCAAGTGAATCAATACGATTTCCAAGAATTTTAGAATAAGTCTGTATATTGGCTGATATATGGTGGCTTTTCACATATTTATGAATAAAAGTCTTTTTTATTTCAGTAAAATGATTTAGAAATTGGTTGCATTAAAAGAAATAATACTATGTAATATTCAAGTATTATAAAAATGAAAATAGTTTTATGGTGATAAGTATATATATATATACATATCACTAATATATATCAGTGAAACACTTTGTCACGTTAAATTTAGCAGTTTTTAATCATAGTGTTGTTCACATCATCTTGTTGAACCACTGACATAGTTTTAATATTTAAAATTATACATCATTGTTAACACTGCTTAATTGAAAAACGTATTTGTCAGGCCTATAAAAATACTTAAGGGTTGCCATATTTTGCAAATGAAAATACAGGATTCACAGTTAAATTTGAATTTCAGATAAACAACAAATAATTTGTAGTATATCTTTTGCAGCATTTGGAATATACACTAAAGAATTATCCATTGTTATTTCAAATTTACATTTATCTAGGCATCCTGTATTTTATATGGCAAATCTCTGTAGCATAAAAATATACAACAGGTTAAAGCTTGTTTTCTGAGATATAGATATATCTCTCAGAAATATATATAGTATCACCTCAGTTATCTTGAAGTCAAACTTTATGCTTCTTTAGGCTAAAGAATGAAGTATCATTAGAATTACAGGCAGACAGGGATGTAAGGAATGTAACCAGGAAAGGAAAAGGGAAGAAGAAAATAGCAAACTACTCTGGCTCCATACACATGACTTGTGAACATCTATTAATAGCAACTGTGAAAATAGTCAAACACAAAGTGAGAAGAAGGATTGAGCCTGATGCTCCAAAATTGGTGTACTTCACGCCAGGTGAAAAGCAATACTCATATCAGCAATCAATTGCACAAAACCTGAAAGCAATTTAGGAGAGAGATGGGAAAACAAAACAATAAAAGAGGACTGATAAGAAAGAGAAAAAGAGAGTTACAAAGAGCCAAGGTAATGACAATAGCAGTGGAGATCTTAATAGAACAGGAGATCCAGTGAGTTAAATAAGTTCTGCCATTGTAGAACTATAAAGGGTTGGATTGGTCCTTCATTCTCAAGAACTGACAATAGTATAAGTGTGCCACTCCCTGTAAAGTCACACTGTCATTTGGCCAACTTTGTAGCATACAAAGAATAGAAATGAAGAAGCTCCTGGCAAAACCATTTTTTCGTTCAGGTAATCACAATAGTGTAAATCAGTCTTGCTGAAAATATCCAAATTTCAGTGAAATGAGAGAAGATAAGTAATTTGCCTAAAGTCACCACAGTTAGTAAAGGAGCAAAATCAGGACTCAGCCTATGTTTTATACCAAAGTTACATGTTTATTTTACTTAATACTTTTATACCTACCAACAGTTTTCTTTGCTCAGGAAGAAGAGTCACTATGGTAGAGATGAGTTAAACCATAATGAAGTGGAGATATGTGACTTTCATGGCAGCTTATTCATGAAGAACAAAACCACATTAAGTATGTCATGAAATCCAACAGGTGAAAGATGATAAAATATCCTTATTGTGTTTTCATTCTAATTGAAAAGACATAAATGCAGAATATGAAAATATTTAGGAATGAGTCATGTGACAAATCAAAATGACGCTAAGGTTAACTCTAAGTGCTGAGAAATAAAGACCCATGGAATTGTAGAATCCTGGGTAGTTTATTCCCAGAAGAGTTCAGCAGGAATTGAATATAGAATGTATAAAATATTGGTGAATTCTTGACCATTTGAACATGTACTAATGCTGTAATTAGTAAGTATCCTTGGCACACTGGTCACCTTCTTACAAAATGCTTTTCTAAGTATTTCTGTAAAGGACCTCACAACCCTATATTTATTGTCAGTCACTGTGATTCCAATTGCCATGTTTTATTTTCTTTTTAGTTGTTTACTATCATGGTAAATTATTGTTTCATTTCCACCAGTGCCCCTATTTGCAGCAGAGAAAATATAAGCTTCATGCTTAAATAAACCAATCCAGTGCTTGTAAGAAATAAAATTTTTCTTTGTTTTATGTTCTGGATATGGAGTATGGGTCTCATATTCTCTGATTATCTTGCATTTTAAAACCTAGTCCCTACTTTTGAACTCCCAGGTAATAATTTGAGCATAAAATTCATAGATCACTGTTTTTGTCAAATAATGAAAGTCTTCAGAGATTTGGGGGGCTGGTCATGTGATTATTTAATGTTTAAATAATCAGCAGTTGTTTAAATTATTTAATTGTGTTTAATTTTGAGGGTCTTTATTGTTCATTTCCCTAGTATGTATTGTATCGGCTTAGTTTGCTAAACTTCAAGGGCTGTTACTATTTCATTAAACTGTCTTCTATCATGTATTTCAATACTTTTACATTTTATTTGGTTTCTGCCAGCCAATTACACTTCCTTCCTATATTGCAATTATTAGGAGGTATGATCAATATGTTCAGAAATAATGATGGCTAGTTTTCTTACCTAAGATATCTTGGAATTTTGGCTAGAAAGACACCAGAAAACAGCACACCACCTTCTAATGTGTCTTGTTATTGAGACATACACAGCATGGCATGGTGACAATTAATGGCCAAATTTAAAAATTGTCTCTCTTGCAGTTTTCTATGTAAAGATAATGGAAACAGACATTAAAAGATAATGGAAACAGACTGTTTAGTTCCTAGCAAGAACTATACTAATACCAGTCCCCTGTGAACTAGCTCTTAATGGCACAGTGCTGCAGACAATCAAACTTGCTCACAGCCACCTTAATCCAAAATAAAGCTTACAAAGATAAGTATATTTCCAATCACGTTATTTTGTAACCCAGGAAACTCAAAAGGTTTTAAGTGACTTGCTCAAGGCCAACCCAGCCCCTCTTAACTCTTGCTTAATTATTTTTTCCATTAAATAATTTGTACCTTACATTTAGACACTATAGATCAAAGGACTTGGGAATGTGAACTACATGAAAATATGTCAACAGCTTACTCATGCCAACTCTTCAACCATCATGGATTTCCTTTGTGTCTTTTTCTAGATGAAAATATAGTCATGTGTCACTTAATGATGGGGATATATTCTGATAAATGCATTTCATTTTCATTATAGTTTGAACATTGAGAGTGCACTTACACAAACCTAGATGGTATAGCCTACTGTACATCTAGGCTATACGATATAGCCTACTTCTCCTAGGATACAAACCTATACAGCATGTCACTGTACTGAATACCATAAGCAATTGTAACATAATGGTAAGTATTTATGTTTCTAATCATATCTAAACATGGAAAAGGTACTGTAAAAATGCAGTGTAAAAGACAAAAAAGTGGTACACCTATATAGGACACTTAAACATGAATGGAGCTTGTAAGACAAATTTGCTTTGGATGTGTCAGTTAGTGGTCAATGGATGTGAAGGCCTGGACGTTGCTCTCCACTACTGTAAACACTGTACACTAAGGCTACACTAAATTTAGTATTAGAAATATTTTTCTTTTTTGTAATTCAACTTTTAAGTTCAAGGGTACATGTGCAGGATGCACAGGTTTGTTACGTAAGTAAATGTGTGCCATGGTGGTTTGCTGCACAGATCATCCCATAACCCAGATATTAAGACCAGGATCCATTAGCTATTCTTCCTGATGCTTTCACTCTCCCTACCACCTGCCTTGACAGGCCCCAGTGTGTGTTGTTCCCCCTACATGTGTCCACGTGTTCTCATTGTTCAGCTCCCATTTATATGTGAGAACATGCAGTATATGGTTTTCAGTTCCAGCACTGGGTTGCTGAGGATAATGGCTTCCAACCCCATCCATGTCACTGCAAAGGACAGGAGCTCATTCTTTTTTATAGCTGCATAGTATTCCACAGTGTATATGTACCACATTTTATTTATCCAGTCTCTGATTGATGGGCATTTGGACTGATTCCATCATGCCTTTTCTCTTGTGAGTAGTGCTGCAATGAACGTACACATGCATGTATCTTTATAACATAATGATTTGTATTCCTTTGGGTATACTGTATATCCAGGAGTGGGATTGATGGATCAGATGGTACTTCTGCCTGTAGATCTTTGAGGAATTGCCACAATGTCTTCCACATCCATTGAATTAATTTTTACTCCCACCAACAGTGTAAAAACATTCCTTTTTCTCTGAAACTTTGACAGCATCTGTTATTTTTTGACTTTTTAATGATAGCCATTCTGACTAGCGTGACATGGTATCACACTATAGTTTTGATTTGCATCTCTCTAATGATAAGTGATATTGAGCTTTTCTTCATATGTTTGTTGGCTGCATTTATGTTTTCTCTAGAGGATTATCTGTTCATGTCCTTTGCCCACTTTTTAAAGTGGTTTATTTTTCTTGTAAATTTGTTTAAGTTCCTTATAGACTATGGATATTACATCACTGTCAGATGGATTGATTTGAAAAAAATTTTCTGCCATTCTGTAGGTTTTCTATTCACTGTAATGATAGTTTCTTTGGCTGTGCAGAAGTTCTTTAGCTTAATTAGATCCCATTTATCAGTTATTGCTTTTGTTGCAACTACTTTTGGTGTTTTCATTATAAAATCTTTGCCTGTGCTCATGTCCTAAATGATATTGCCTAGATTTTATTCTAGGGTTTTTATAGTTTGGAGTTTTACATTTAGTCTTTAATCCATCTTTAGTTAATTTTTTGTGTGAGGTGTAAGGGAGGAGTCCAGTTTCAGTTTTCTGCATATGGCTAACCAGTTCTCCCACAACCATTTATTAAACAGGGGATCCCTTCCCCATTGCTTGTTTATGTCAGGTTTGTTGAAGATTAGGTGCATGTAGATATGCTGTCTTATTTCTGAGTTCTCATTTTTTTTTTTTTTTTTTTTTTTTTTTTTTTGGCAGAGTAGCTCTGTCACTCAGGCTGGAGTGCAGTGGCATGATTTCAGCTCACTACAACCTCCACCTCCCGGGTTCAAGCAACTCTGCTGCCTCAGCCTCCCAAGTATCTGGGACTATAGACATGCACCACCATGTCTGGCTATTTTCTGTATTTTTAGCAGAGATGGGGTTTCATCATGTTGGCCAGGCTGGACTCAAACTCCTGAACTCAAGTGATACTCCCATCTTGGCCTCCTAAAGTGCTGGGATTACAGGAGTGAGCTATTGCACCCAGCCCCAAGTTCTCTATTCTGTTCCATTGGTCTCTATGTCTGTTTTTGTACCAAATATCATGCTGTTTTAATTTTTTATTACTGTAGCCTTGTAGTATTGTTTGAAGTCAGGCAGTGTGATGCCTCAGCTTTTTTTTTTATTTCTTAGGATTATCTTGGCTCTTCTGGCTTTTTTTGGTTCAGTATTAATTTTAAAATAGTTTTTTTTTTTTTTTCTAATTCTGTGAAGAATATGGATGATAGTTTAATGGCAATAGCATTGAATCTATGACTTACTTTGGGCCACATGGCCATTTTCATGATATTGATTCTTCTTGTTCATGAGCGTGGAATGTTTTTTTCCATTTCTTTGTGTCTTCTCTGATTTCTTTGAGCAGTGGTTTATACTTCTCATTGAAGAGGTCCTTCACTTCCCTTCCCTTGTTAGCTATATTCCTAGGTATTTTATTCTTCTTGTGGCAGTTGTGAATGGGAGTTCATTCATGATTTGGCTCCTGGCTTGTCTGTTCTTGGTGCATATGAATGCTAGCACTTTTTACACACTGTATCCTGAGACTTTGCAGATGTTTCTTATCAGTTTAGGGATTTTGGGCTGAGACGATGGGGTTTTCTAGATACAGGATCATGTGATCTGCAAACAAAGATAATTCGACTTCCTCTCTTTCTATTTGGATACTTTTTATTTCTTTCTCTTTTTGATTGCCCTGGCCAGAACTTCCAATACTATGTTGAATAGTAGTGTTGAGAGAGAGCATCTTTTTCTTGTGCTGATTTTCAGGGGGAATGCTTCCCGTTATTGCCCGTTCAGTATAGCATTGGCTGTGGGTTTATCAAATGTTACTTCAATACCTAGTTTATTGAGAGTTTTTAACATGAAAGGATGTTGAATTTTATGGAAGTCCTTTTCTGCACCTATTGAGATAATCATGTGACTTTTGTCTTTGATTCTGTGTAGGTGATGAATCACATTTTTTTATTTACATATGTTGAACCAGCCTCACATCCCAGGGATTAAAACAACATTACTGTGGAACATAAGCTTTTGATGTGTTGCTGGATTCATTTTGCCAGCATTTTATTGAGAATTTTTGCATCCCTGTTTGTCAGGGATATTGGCCTGAAGTTTTCTTGTTTTTGTTGTATCTCTGCCAGGTTTTGGTATCAGGATGATTCTGGCCTCATAGAATGAGTTAGAAAGTCCCTTCTCCTCAATTGTTTCTGATCATTTTAGTAGGAATTGTACCAGCTCTTATTCATACATCTGGTAGAATTCAGCTGTTGAGTCCGTTTGGTCTTGAGCATTATTTTTGGTTGGAAGGCGATTTCTTACCGCCTCAATTTTGGAGCTTGTTATTGGTCTGTTCAGGGATTTCATTTCTTCCTGGTTCAGTCTTGGAGGGTGTATGTGTCCAGTTATTTATCTGTTACTTCTAGATTTTCTAGTTTATGTGCATTGTATGGCGTTTATAATACTTTCTGATGGTTGTCTGTATTTCTGTGGGGTCAGTAGTGATATATCCCTTATCATTTCTGATTGTGTATATTTGATTCTTCTCTCTTTTCTTCCTTATAAGTCTAGCTAGTCATCTATTTTATTAATTTTTTTTCAAAAAGCAGCTCCTGGACTCACTGATCTTTTGAATTTTTTAAGTATCTCTAGCTCCTTCAGTTGCACTCCAATCTTGGTTATTTCTTGTCTTCTGCCAGCTTTGCAGCTTGTTTATGCTTGGTTCTCTAGTTCTTTTAGTTCTGATGTTAGATTGTTAACTTGACATCTTTCTAGCATTTTGATGTGGGCATTTAGTCATAAAAAATTTCTCTCTTAACACCGCTTTAGCTGTGTCCCAGAGATTCTGGTATGTCATCTCTTTTTTCTCACTAGTTTCAAAGAACTTGACATCTGCCTTAATTTCATTTCTTACATGGGAGTCATTCAGGGGCAGGTTGTTCAGTTTCCAGTTAGTTGTGTGGTTTTGAGAGAATTTCTTAATTTTGAGTTCTAAATTGATTGTACTGTGGGCTGAGATACTGTTTGTTATGATTTTATTTCTTTTGTATTTGCTGAAGAGTTTGTTTTTTACTTCTGATGACATGATCAATTTTTGAGTAAGTACTGCATGGCTATGAGAAGAATATATATTCTGTTGTTTTTGGTTAGAGAGCTCTATAGATATCTGAGTGAGCCTCATGAGTGAGGCACTTACTGACCTCATGTGTTCTGAACTCTCCTTTTCTCTTCTTTCTTTTTTTCTTTTTCTTTCTTTCTTTCTTTTTTATTCTTTCTTTCTTCTCTCTCTTTCTCTCTTTCTTTTTCTTTTTCTTTTTTAGACAGGGTCTAGCTTTCTCTCCCAGGCTGTAGTGCAGTGGTGCAATCTTGGCTCATTTTGGCCTCTGCCTTCTGGGCTCAAGCAACCCCCCTGCCTCAGTAGCTGAGATTACAGGTGCTTGCCATCGTTCTTGGCTAATGTTTACATATATACATACATATATACATGTATATGTGTCTATATACACATACATATGCATATACATATACATATTTTACATATATACATATATGTGTATATATGTATATACATATATAAATGTAATGTTTACATAAATACATATATTTGTGTATATATACATTTACATATATATGTAATTTTTACATATATATACATATACATGTAAAAATTACACCTATATGTATCCATGTAAAATATGTATATATATATGTATATGTACGTATATATATGTATATATACACATATATATGCATATACATACATATACATATATATACATATTTTACTTGGATACATATAGGTGTAATTTTTACATGTATATGTATATATATGTAAAAATTACATATATATATATATGTATATATAAATTTTTGAGAGATGGGGTCTTGCCATGGTGCCCAGGCTAGTCTTGAACCCCTGAGATCAGGCGATCTGTCCAAATCGGCCTCTCAGAGTGCTGGGATTACAGATGTGAGCCACTACACAGGGCCCTGAATTGTTTTTCAAGGATGTTTGCTTAACGACCACACTTGAAAGACATAGTATCTCACACTGAAACAAGAAGTAGGCTTCCTTGCTGCCCAGCATAATAAGATAACAACTCCTACTGCAGCAGAGGACACATATGCTTACTTCCTTTTATAAAAGATCCAAATTCCCTCTAAGTTTAGAGTTCCTCTTTCGAAGTGCATTGTGTTTGTAGGGATTACATAGGCCTCTTCGTATCTCCCGGTAAGAGCTGGAGTTCCTCCAACCTCTGGAAAAATTCGGATAGTCTGTTACTGACACGAGAAACAGTCTTTTGTTTCTGACCCAGGAGTCTTGTGTCTTTTCCAGCATCCATAAAACTCTTACAGGATAACTTGTTATCATGCAATTTAGGTAAAGATCTTAGACCCTTCACAGTCTTGTAAGACTTATTATTCCATTCTTGCATTGCTATAAAGAAATACCTAAGACTGGGTAGTTTATTTTAAGAAAGAGGTTTAATTGGCTCATGATCTGCAGGCTATACAGGAAACATGATACTGGCATTTGCTTGGCTTCTGGGGCGGCTTCAGAAAACTTACAATCATGGCAGAAGACAAAGGGGGAGGAGGCACATCACATGGCCAGAACAGGAGCAAGAGAGCGAGAAGGGAGAGGTGTTACACAGTTTGAAACAAATAGATCTCACAAGAATTCACTCACTACCATGAGAACAGTACCAAGAGGATGGTGATAAACCATTCATGAGAAATCTACTCTCATGATTCAATCACTTCCCACCTGGCTCCACTTCCAACACTGGTGATTACAATTTAGCATGATATTTGAGCGGAGATACATTTCCAACCTAGCTCATGTTTTGGCAGTGAGCATCGGTTATTGACAGACAAGGCCTAGAAGGGAAAGTATGAGACTTACACAAGCTGATAACAGAATTTAAGGAAAGTCCATGGGAATTGGTAATAAACCCCTGTGGACCAAATTGTATAGTGAGGCTGGAAGTATATCATATGGTTAACAAGGAAGTAAATGGTCCTCAATTTTATTACTTATTAATAAGAATAAGTTGGGGAGGTGGGTGCATGTATGTAGGTTCAAAGGCACCTATCTAAACAGAAGGCTGTAGTTGCTAATTTTGCTCTAGGAAGGGCTGGGTCAGGAGCAAGGAGGAGAAAGGATGAAGGGAGATTTCCTCACCAACATGGAGAGGAACCTCAAGTCCACCATATTTTAACAGCTAGTACTAAGATTGATCGTGAAATGACAGATGGGTTTCCACTTCATTTCAGATGACAATTACAGGGCCGAGCATCTACACTAACAAGAAAGGAGGAAAATTCATAAAAGGCATGGCAGAAACTAGGTGCATCTTTCAAATATTGGCAAATTCATTTCAAAGAAGAGGGGAATGGATGGCATGTAATGCTCATTCTGGAAGAATGGAAATACTTGGTTTTAGCTCAGCACCCTTTGCAGCCTATCATGCCAATTTTAGATCTATTTAAAGATGATGGTAAAACATATGAGGTTTTTTGGTGTTCTATTTTATATGTATATAGAAAACATATATGTATACATTGTTTTATATATCTTTATATAAAAACTGTTGTATACCACTGTTTTATACGTATAAATAAAACATATATTTACACACACACACACACACACACACATACACACACACACACACACACACACACACACACACACACACACGAGCCTTATATGCCATAAGGGACATTTGATCCTTTGGGACAGAATTCCCTGAGAAGAAAAAACTTGTAGAAAACCATTGACTAGAATTAAAGTTCTTATGGCCTCAGGTAGTTCACAATGCTGGCAGTGGTGACTACTGGAGAACAAGAAACAAGTAAGAAGATCCAACAAGCTTCGCTTGTCAAATGGAAGTTATGTATCCAAGAGTACGGCAGGCCAGGCCACAGCAGCTTCTCAGCTGTACATTAAAAGAGGCAGCTGTACTTTGGAGAAATTGTATTCCGCCCTCTGCCTCCAGAAGGAAAACTGGTTTGATAGAGTCCTCAATTTAGAGAGAGTCATCTAAATTCTTGGGCCCCAGTCACTGATATTTTGGTTGCTGAGCTAAAACTCAATGGTGTCCATTAGACTAAATAATCCACTGGATGATTCAGCCTCAGCACCAGCTATGCTCATTTGAAACTGGATGGGTGACAAAGTCTCAGTGGACATAACTCATAACTGGACAAAACTTGGTGAACTTTGCTATAATTTTGCTGGCTTTCTGGCTTTTGCCAGAGGCCTAGGCGTTTGGTCTGCCACATAAACCATGGTTGTTGACCAAATCATCTAGATCATACTTGTAGATGTTCAAAGTAAGAGTATTCTCTGATGATCCCAACTAAAATCCAGCTATTGAATGAACCTGCACCTTTCAGATTGCCGCCTAATTTCATCTTTGTACTAATAGAGTAACACATCCTCCATTGTAGAGTGAGTACATCTTGGAGGACTCTGTGTTTCTAAAACTGACCATTTTAATCAGTGAATAAAATAAACCACCATTGTGGGTTTTGAGCAATAGGGAATAATTTTCTCTTTAAAATTTAGAGAGACAGACTTTTTTTCTGCCAAAAGCAAGACATTGTATAAACTCCTGGTATTGCACCTGTGAAAGTCATTTTGCAGAGATCTTGCAGATGGTATAAGGTGCAGTTTGACTCCTGTCTCTGCCACTTACTAAGTACATTACCTTAAACAAACAAAAAATTCTTAGTGATTTAGTGTTATTTTTTAAAAGGGAGAAATGTGATAGTTTTAAATATCAAAGAAACAACCCTTGTGAGAATGTTTTCCAACTGCAAAACATGCTACAAATATTTGCAGTGCTGGTAGTTATGTACATTTATGCTGTAAAATAGAAACCAAGCAATGTAAATACAGCTTGCCATCTATACATTAAACCTAAAAACATTCAAAAAACAGACCATGATTTAAAATCATGATTTTAAATGTTTATGTGTTTATGATTTAAATGTTTTTAAGTGTTTATGATTTTATTTGTAACACAGTACCATAACCAATACTCTTTGGGGAACCTGGGTGAGGTGCACAACAGCTTAGAAGGAAGGAAAGTTAAGAAGCAAGAGAATGGAAACCAGGACAATGAACTTTCTGTATACCAAAAGCACACTATAGTTACTTATGTAATACACTGTTTTTAGTTTGGATTGTTCATTTTTATACTAGCCCTTAACATTCTATAAAAATAGATGTGGTTTGTCAATTAATATAGATATAAACACTTTCAACTCTTTTTCAAATACATGGCTATGTCAAAAGAACCCTCTACATATTGATAAGAAAACTACCTAAACTTTTGAAATTTAATAATTACTAGTTATTAGTCATTATCCCAATTTCCACATTTAGAAGACCAGGTAAGGAGTATCTGCATAGCTCATTGCAATTCATTTAGCCTGGTATCTTTTTTCTTTTGAAATTACAACAATGACATATTTAATTTATAATCCATGGTACCTTCAACTTTGTCTTTGGTCTATGTACAAAGCTAAGCATGGGTTATTTGTATTACGTAAAAAACCTTCTTAACCTAATTACCTTCTGTTTATCTTTATCGGATTTCATGTTGATTTTATGTACTTTGCATCAGTTATTTCATAAATCACATTTGACCTTCTATTGTGTGTATCTGCAACTTTAACCAATTAAATTAAAAAATAATAATCCTAGACTGTGATTTAAAACAACTAACCTTTAAAATTCCAATGCAGCCTCAAAAATCTATAATTTAAAATGCCATTCACTTTCCACTATACAAAATATAAATCAATTCAAGAAATGGCGTTGTGCTACAATATGCAAAGCAAAGCACTCTTTTGTAAAGAATTACAGGTTTATATAAAATATGTAAGGTTTAATTCTAAAAAACTTTATGAAAGTACAAACAAAGGAGAGCACTGGGCATGGCACAAGAATGGCACAACAGAGGCTGGGCGCGGTGTCTCACACCTGTAATCCCAGCACTTTGGGAGGCCGAGGCAGGTGGATCACGAGGTCAAGAGATCGAGACCATCCTGGTCAACATGGTGAAACCCCGTCTCTACTAAAAATACAAAAAATTCGCTGGGCATGGTGACGCATGCCTGTAATCCCAGCTACTCAGGAGGCTGAGGCAGGAGAATTGCCTGAAGCCAGGAGGCGGAAGTTGCCGTGAGCCGAGATCGCGCCATTGCACTCCAGCCTGGCTAACAAGAGTGAAACTCCGTCTCAAAAAAAAAAGAATGGCACAACAAACAGTCTATAGGGATTTTGGGAGAGGAAAGAAAAACATTCCTCCTATGCTTAATTAAATATATATTTTAAATTTTTCCTGTTGTTTTATCTGTTGAATATAATTCACAAACCACACAATTCACCCATTTAAACAGCACAATTCAATGAATGGCTTTAAGAATATTCGTAGAGTTGTGTATCCATTACCACAATCAATTTTAAAATGTTTTCATTACTCCCAAATAAACATTGCTTCCATTTCAATCCCACATCTGCCCCCATCTAGAGTAGCCCTAGGGAAACACCAGTCTACTTTCTGTCTCCATAGATCTGCCTATTCTGGACATCACATGTGATGTGATGAAATCATACAATAGGTGGTCCTTTTTTTAATGACTGGTGGCCCTTTTTTTATGACTGGTTTCTTTCACTAAGCATAATATTTTCAAGGTTCACTCATATGGTAACATGCCTCAGTACTTTATTTGTTTTTATTGCTGTGTAATATTTTATTGCTTCTCGATTTTATTTATTCATTCATTAGTTCACAGACATTAGGGCTGCTTCCACTTTTTGGCTAACAGGAATATTGCTGCTGTGAACATTTGTGTATAAGTTTTGTGGGCACACATGTTTTCATTTCTCTTGGGTATATATCTAGGAGTGGAATTGCTGGATCATATGCTATTTCCATGTTTAACCTTTTGATAAACTGCCACACTATTTTGCAAAGCAGCTCCACCATTTGCCATTCTCAACAGCAGTATAGGATTCCAATTTTTGCACATCTTTTCCAACAGTTGTTATATTTCATTTTCTTATATATATGGCCACCCTAATGGGTATGAAGTGATATCTCATTTTGGTTTTCATTTGCATTTCTTGATAGCTATTGACTTTGAGCATCATTCAGTGTGATTTGGGGTCATTTGTATGTCTTCTTTGGAAATTGTCTCTTCAGATTTTTTGCCCATTTAAAAAATTATGTATTGGCTTTTTTATATTGAGTCATCTGTTATTCATTCCATTTTGCCTCTTTTCTTGTTGGCTTATTAATGAATTGTATATGTTTTATTGAATCAATTTATCCCCCCTAGTGAGTCATGTCTTAGTTGGGTTTTTGTTGCTTAAACAGAATACCTGAAACTAGTAATTCACAAAGAAAAGGTATTTACTTCTTCCAGTTATGAGGGCTGCAAAGTCCATGGTTGAGGGGCTGTGTCTGGTGAAGGCATTCTTGTTAGTGTGCACTCTGCAAAGTTTCATGGTTGTGCAGGGTATCCCATGGTAGGCCTGCCAAAGGTGCTATATCAGGGCTTCATCTTGTTATAAAGACACCAGTTCTACTCCAATAATAACCTATTAATCTATTAACCCATTAACCTACTAATTCATGAATTGATGCATCCATTCATGAGGACAGAGGTCTTATGTCCTAGTCATCTCTTAAAGGCCTTACCTCTCAATTCTGCCACATTGGAGATTAAATTTCAACCTGAATTTTGGAAGGAAATATATTTAAACCATATCAGGTCATTAGCCATACATTATAAATATTTAACTTACCATAGCCTACCCTCAAATAATATTATACTGCCCATGTATGTATAAGAACATCACAACAATATACTTTCATTTCTCCTTCCATTGTCTTTGTTAATTATACAATTTTATATACATGTCATAAATTCTACAGTGCATTTTTTAAAGTCAGTTGTTTATTAAAGGTACTAGCATTTTTTTTTAAAAAAAGAGTTATAATAGAATGATTTATAATCCTTTGAGTATATACCCAGTAATGGGATTGCTGTGTCAAATGGTATTTCTATTTCTAGATCCTTTTTATAAAGATACATGAACATGTATATTCGTTGCAGCACTGTTTATAATAGCAAAGATTTGGGATCAACCCAAATGTCCATTGGTGATAGACTGGAAAGAGAAAATGTGGCACATATATACCATGGAATACTATGCAGCCATAAAAAGGATGAGTTCATTTCCTTTTCAGGGACATGGATTAATCTGGAAACCATCATTCTCAGCCAATTGACACAAGACGAGAAAACCAAACACCACATGTTCTCACTTATAAGTGGGTGTTGAACAATGAGAACACATGGACAGAAGGAGGGGAACATCACACACTGGGGTCTATTGGTGGGGTTGGGGGCTAAGGGAGGAATAGCAGGGGGTGGGGGGATTGGGGAGGGATAACATTAGGAGAAAAACCTAATGTAGGTGACAGGAGGATGGATGCAGCAAACCACGGTGGCATGTGTATACCTATATAACAATCCTGCAAGATCTACACATGTACCCCAGAACTTTAAGTATAATAACAAAAAAAAAATAAGGGTTGTAGTTACTCATATATTTAACCTATCTTGTGGGGTTTACTTCTTCATGTAGATCCCAATTTCAGTCTGATATCATTAACAGTTTTTCTGAAGTTCTTCCTTGTAGTACAACCTTTCCAGCTTGAAGTTCTGTTAGATTTTTTTGGTCTAAAAGTCTTTACATAATTTTCTATATAATTGTTACATTATTCTGTATTTTTCAGAAATTCAAGGATATATCTTATTGTCTTCTTGTTGCATGGTTCTGAGAAGAGTTCTATCATTCTTGTCTTTGTCCTATACTGGCTGCTTCCAGTATTTTCACCTCATTTCTGACTTAGGGTGATTTTCTTTTTTGTTGTTATTCAGTTTTGTTTGGTTTTGTTTATGCTTGGGGTCTAAGGATCTTCTTATAATTGTGAATTTGAAGTTTTCATTACATTTGAAAATGTTTTAGACATTATTTCTCCAAATATTTTTACCCTCTTCCCCACCTTATCTTCCTGGTTCTCTAATTATACCTCTGTTAGACTATTTGCCATTGTTTTCCTCTTTGTTGAAGTGCTGTTTATCATTCTTTATCAATATTTTTTCTGTGCTTTATTTTGAATTGTTTATATTATTATGTCATCAAGTTAACTGATTTTTTTTCTGTAGTATTTAATCTATAGTTAATCTTTTCCTATATATTTTTTATTTTATATGTTTTTCATCATTAAAAATTCCATTTAGGTCTCTATTATGTTTTCTATTTCTTTTGTTTTCCCATTATTATGTTCATCTTTTCCATTAACATATATAATATATATGTTATATATATACATTTTATATATAAAGAGAGAACAGTTGTTTTAACATCCTTTAATATCAATGTCTTTCATTTGTTTTTCCATTTCTATTGACTGATTTTTCTTTTGGTTAACTTTTCTCTTGGGTTTTGGTTATATTTTCCTGATTGTTTGCATACCTGGTAAGTTTTAGTGGGATACTGCTGTTGTTGGATGCTGAATTTTGTTCAATTTTTAAAAATAAAATGTAGACTTTTTTTCCTGACTTTTATCTTGATCCTTTCTAAGCATTCCTTTAATGTTGTTAGGATGTGTCAAGAGCAGCCTTTATTCTGACAGTCATTTAAGCTCAATACTAAAGTTTAAGCTTTCTGAAGACATTAATGCCCAGTATGAGTCCCTCTACAATGACTAATAGAAAATTAATTGTTTGTATGAGCACTGAGAATTGTGTATCTATGACTTTCTAGTAGTTCTTTTCTTAGGTTTGAGGTTTTTAACTTTTTTTTCTTCTCAATCCCTCCTGCAAAAATCTGTGTCCACCTTTATATCTCCACTGTTAATTTTTCTAACTTATGTCTCCTTCACTATCTATCTAAATTCCACAGGCACTTCTAGGAGATTGTTCTGATGATAATTCCAGTCTTGTTCTTATATTAGTCACTTCTCTATGGTAGCAGAATTATCCTTTTAAGATGAAAATCTAAAGGTTTATTTGTCTTTCCAATTATTTGTCAGTATATTTCTTGAGGACTAGGATGACATCTGGCAATTAGTGAGTATTGTGCTGGTAAATCAGCTTTCATGGGAAAAAATCCAGATATCTAACATTTGCCTATTACTATGGTGTAAATATTTCCATCATGGCCACTTGCAAAGTGCCAATTAATGTCAGTGAATGTAGAATTGTGAAGAGATGCACACAATTAGCTTTCAGAGGCAGTACAATTCAGCTGCAGTACAATTCAGCTTCAGCATGTTTGGTGATTAGTTTGTAGTACATTCTTGATGTATGTTCTTTGAATGAAGGACTTTTATTATCTGTGTTAAAATATAAGTGCATAAAGAGAACTAGATCAGCTATGGGAGAAGTGCTTGAGCCTGAGAGTTCGAGGCTGCAATGAACTATGATCCCAACACCACACTCCAACCTCAGTGGCAGAGTGAGACTCTATTCTAAGATAAAATAAAATGTTATAAATTTTTTAATAAGAGAGAACCAGGGCCAACTAACTACCTAGTTAATGCAGTCTCCAAAAAAGTCAATCCAATGCATGAATCCAATTAATTAGGGAAAAAGAGGAGTCTGAGATTAGAATATGCATATATTAATAGTTTTGGTGTTTAAATAGTGATTTTAGCATGAAAATTAAATAGAACTTTGGTGAGTAGTGTGAAAAATAAAAGTTAGTGGAATAACTTTATGATGATTATTCTGCATTGCCAGTAAGAATTGTAGGGTAGGCAGTAGGAAAGCTTTATAAAATAACTTGAATGAAACTCAGCATGTATAAAACTGTACTTTTCCGTACATAGCACTTTTAATAACTAGAAGGTATTCAAAGCACAGAACATTAGGTCTAAAAATGATAAACCCTTACTAGCAAACATATCATAATGCACATAATAAAGAAGAAATGTTGGAAGACAGCCTACATTAAGAATTTGAGATATGCAAACATGGAAAGTTGTGTTGGAAAGCTGTAATTGCAAAATAATGAGGATGCAAAAGCATTGGCCAATCATCCCTACCATAAATCTTGCTGAGTTTGATTCCCCACTCATATGGTTCCATTTTACTTCACTCACTCAATGCCAAAGTGTACTAATTAAAAATATCTAAGCCTGTGAAGACAGAGAACCACTAAAAAGTAAATATATTGTATTACATACTTTACAGTACCGTGTTATACTCCTTGCTTTCTAGATATTGAGAGTTCCTGAGTGGTCAATAAATCCTGCTCAAACTCCCAATAAAAGATTGATAGGATTTCTGGCTGGGAGATGGGTGGCCTGGGAGTGAGGAAGTTTATTAGATGGGGTTGGAGGAATGACACTAGTTACAAACCTAATCTAATATTCACTTAGGTTAAACTTGCCCACATGACGTGTAAGGGGAATGTAGCCAACAAAAGTTCAGCTAACATTCTGAAAACATGATCTGCCTTTTCTACGTACTTGCTTTTAGTTTGCTTTTCATGAAAACCAGTTATGAAATTACGTATACACTTATGCTTAATTTTTATAAGATCCTAGAATTAAAAAATGAAGAAAATCAGTAAAATCTTATATATAACAAAAAAATTTTATGTCATTTAAAAATATACATGTCCCATTTTTAAAGTCAGTCCCTAATGTCATCTATTAACTCTTAATTGGGTTATTAATAACTCCTGTTGGCCATAATGCCAATATCAGTTACAAAGACATGCCCACTATGGCATCGAGTAACTGCTGGAGATGAGGTGGTAACCTACTCCAAATCTTTATGTACGATTTAAGGTTAAATACTTATTTTCACATAATTTTTTTGGGGAAACAAATTTCACAGTTGTTCTTTGAAGAACACCATTTCAAATGCTGTTTCATATTCATGTTGGAAGGTGCAGCATAGATCTGTTTTTTCTTTTTTTTTTTTTTTCCCAAGTACAGGTCATGAACAATCTCCATGGGAATGTTAGATTTTGGGATTGCCTTGCCTTAAACAGCTGTTTAGAACGTTTTTCCTATTTGTACTCATAACTATTTTATTTTGTTCTTTTGAGGAGTGAGCAGTAAGTCAATAATATATATTTCCTGACACAATATTAGCAGCTCATTTATTACTTAGTGCTCTCAATTGGCTCTACCTCTCCTAAGAGAAAAAGAAGAAATATGTTGAATATAATTCTTTATTTGAAACATTATTAAAAATCTACTAACATTCTGCAAAGGGGCTTGAAGAAGAATTTGCTAAAAATGCATGTTTAATAGTTTTTTTTTTTTTGGTGGGGGCAAACAGAATGAAAATCCTGGGATATCAGCAGCATATGACCAAATAAGAGTATAAATGCATGTCTGGCAAAGAAATATAGTTGGATATTTTCATTTATAGATAATTAACTTATTAAGTTATCCCAATTTAAATCAATTTTATTTTAAAAGAATAGAATGGTTGAAGTAGCATTCCCCTCAGCTGCAAGGCTGACAGTCAGCAGGTTTGGAAATGAAGTCATATGGGAGGCTACAGCACGAGGGTCAAGGCCAGGGCCAGGAATTCACTTCATTTTCATCTATTCTTCTCCTTCAATAAACAAACACACATACATATTCTTTCTCCCCAACTCTTCTACTCTACTCTCCTACAATTAATATTGCCACTATTACAGTTTTCTCAGGTTCATATATTTTATTCCACCTTGATATTTCTCAAAATTTGATCCTCTTACCTACCTAAATCAAATGACCCAAGGTGTTTTTCCAAAATATAAATTCTGAGTTCACACCCGTCCCCCTCCAGAGAGTACCTGAATGAGAACTTCTGGGAGTGGGTCCAGATATTTTCACTTCTAACAAGTACCTGCTGTGATTCTTATAGGTATTTGAGTCTTAAAATTGCTGCTAGTGGTCTTCGGATGAAGCAGCAGGGCCATTTGCAATAACAGCAACATCTTCCACATCATGAGTTAGCCTTGACCTGGGCAAAAACTGTAATAGCAAAAAGAAAACAGAAAGGCTGAATTTGAATTACACCAAAATGAATTACTATACAGTCTAGCAGAATTAAGAGTCTGAAAGACCTCTGGGTTCCTAAATGTTCAATATTACCCCCTCATCTTTGACCCTGAATAAAGTATGATAATCAGCTTAAAAAACACATTTAAAAAATAATGTTACCAAGACATTTTATAAATTTAATGGAAATTGTGTTTTGTCTAAATGCTATGAATAGTATGAAATTTCTCCAAGTTCACTGATTTCTTTTCCACTTATAGATGATAATTAAAACAGATTGGAAAGCAGATCATGTCATTTAAGCTACAATGCTTACCTGAGATGGGAGACCTATAAAAAGAAAGATGAAGAGTGGAAGAAAAGCAGGAAGGAGACAGGAAAGAAGAAAGGAAAGGAAGGAAGGAAGAAAGGAAGGGAGGGAGGGAGGGAAACAGAATATATCCATTGACAGGAAGGAAATGAAGGAAAGAAGGAAAGACGAAGGGAGGGAGGGAGGAAGGAAGGAAGAAAATGGGAAAACTTCATATTCAGAAAATCAATTATTTCCTTTCAAACATTACTTCATTAGATAATTTATCTTGTTATTACAGGGACTTTCCTTTCACAAAATTTTATTGTTTTCATCTTGAAAGAAAAATTTCTCAAACTCCATAGTGTTTCGAAGCATCAACGGAATGATTGTGTTTGGCAAATACAAACAGAAACAAGTAAGCCCATGTTTACCTAAAAACAGAGTCTCCATAATATCTTTTAAAAGTCAAATGTAAAACCATCATTTGTGTCAAGTAAAATGGGCCCTGGCACTAGTCACAGTTAAACAGACGGAAGATTTTATTCAGGTGTAATGCAATAGAGGTCAAGACTATTGCAATAGAGGAGAGAGATTAAACTCAATCTGTTGAAATAAAAGGTGGAGAATTTTTAAGTGTGGGAGTGAGCTAGTGGAAAATTACAGGAGGAAATTGGGGTTGGAGGAGATTGTCAATGTGATTTGGCCATCTGTTTTTGCCGACTAGTATTTGAAGAAGTTAGGCTTATACCTTCCCACAGAGGCTGGAGGATAGGGGCAGTATTTTTCTTCATGATTACATTTGAAAGGGATGGTACCTAGGTCCCTGTGAGAGACATTCCTGAGTAGTAGCATGGAAAGAGGCTGGGAGAGTATTTATATCTTTAAAGGGGCACAGAAAGAATGAACAATCCACAGTGTTTTAAAGTGAATGCTTTAAGAAAAGAGAGGCCAAGATCCTGCTGACAGGAAGAAACCTGTCCAAAGTTTAGTCGTGCTAAAGGGGCCATTAAGGCCATCTCGGTCAATTGCCTTTGTTTCAGTCTTTCAGATGATGAAGAATTTTTATTTATATTTATAGATTTATTTTTTGAGACAGGGTCTCACTCTGTCATCCAGGCTGGAGTGCAGTGATGCAAACACAGCTCACTGTAACCTGGACCACCTGGGCTCATGTGATCCTCCTGTCTCAGCATTCTTAGTAGCGGAGACTACAGGTGTGCACTACCACTGCCAGCTAATTTTTGAATTTTTTTATAGAGATGGGGTTTTGCCATGTTGACCAGGCTGGGAAGAATTTTTATATGCATGAATCCATTGTATGAGACATTGGGCCTCATTAGTCTAAACTATTTCATCTAAGTATTAGGGGCATAGACGATTGTTTAATTCTAAGGCTGACCTAACTGTCCCTATTAAATTATAGATTGTTTTGAGCTATGTCACAATTCTGTTGTGTACTTACAGTGTCTGCTCTTTTGTTGATTTAAGCCTAAATTCTCTCTTTAAGGAATATTTTAGTTTATGATTTTTGGTTAAGGATAACATTTGGCATGGAGCCCCCATAATACAACCTCTCTTGATTTCACACAATTCCTGAGAAGACACTGAAAATCCACCACAACTCCAGCTAAAGAGAGGGAAACAGAACCTATCCATTGACAGAATCTGGAAGAAATTGGTGAAAACAATTAGTGTTCTCACCTTTTGTCCCCTCATTGAAACATAGTAGCTGATAGAGGATTAAACATCATTTCCTACTTCAGTAACTATCACATGGCCCAAACACCCAGGGTCCATAAGAAAAATTCAATAGCTTTCCCTATGGGGAAGTATCCCTATTTAATACTTCCCAGTGTTCTCAATACTGAGAAGATTTTTTTCCCATCCTACTCTCTCACCTCACACACAGTCATTTGGAGCCTCCAAAGCTCAAAAAGTCACAGGCAGAAAATAAGGGTAATTGCTAGTATAAGGCTTTGCATTCTGGAGTGTGTGACCTCACAGGTAAGGTGTTGTCAAAAGTCCTGCCGATTAAAGGTAACATAGTAGTGGTGCATCAGTGCTAAATCAATCAGATGACAACAATATAGCTTGAGATGGAAGCTGTTAACAAATTGTTCATTTTCTAACTCCTGTCACATATTTGAGTTTGGTTCTGCTGATGTCATGCAGAATTATCTCATCCACAATGACCGATCTCTGGCATTCAGTACACATGAAGTTAACGATAAAACTACAACTCCCCTACAACCCAATGCACTGAAGTAACAATGTTGAAGGCATCGTTATCCTGAAATAAGCCCTTTGATCCTAAAAGACAGGGATGGCTAAAGACAACCCCATAACTCCCTCCATGTTTCAGAAAAGAATTACGGCAAGTAACTCAGCCATATGATTTTCAATATGACTTAGATATGACTCAGGGATGGCGACCCTGTTTAGTAGCTATGACAAGTCCAGACATAGACCCTCCGAATTTCCAATATTTGCTCATCAATGGTTAGCTGAACTGTTTGCCCAATTGTTCAGTGGAAACAAGCTTTTTGTTAACCAAACTTTGGTTAAGCTTCTCTCCTACCAGTGCCCTGAACTTAGGCTCACCCTTAGCCTGAACCAGCATCCAGCAATTCTCAATGGCCCATCCTGAGCATAGACTGGCATCTGGGCAAAACATTCACTGATTCATTTAATCATGCCACCCTTTTACTCCACTTCCCCACACTGGGTTTTCTCTAGCCTTGTTTACTCCTCACTATAAAAGAAAATCCTTTTGCATGACTCTGGAGACCCATGAGGATCTCATGGTGGCAGTATTTTCCTTATTGCAATGGTTGTTCTCTCCCTTTTTTATTGGTCCCATTCCCCACCCTCTTGCAATAATCCTTTATAATAAAATCTCTCCTATAAGTAAAAGATAAAATAAAGTCTGTATTTATGTTTTATTTGATAAAGGATCCATCTATATTTGACTCATTTTTTTATCTTTTAGTGTTTTCTTTTGGAGAATTCATTTCTTTCAGAACTATTTCTTTGCTCTTCTTTCTAAGGCATGCCCCCTTACTGGGGCTAGCATTATTCATCCTTTATGCATCCTTTTAGAAATTACTTCCCTCAGGAAATTTTCCCTGGTCTCTTAAGCCATAAACTCCCATGACACACCATGTTCTATATTCTACTTAGCTGTATTTTTATAAAACTGCAGTCTCTTTTAGGGAGCAGTGTCTTATTGTCTCAACACTGAATATAAAGCCAGATACATAGTAGATATGTAATAGATGTTTGTTCAATTAGTATTTTTTCTTAAGCAGAAGACATTTGCCATGACTGTTTCTTCTTTAAGCCCTACTTAATAATTTTATGACATGGGGAGTGGTCTCCAAAAAGCATTTATACTTTCAGTGTGTGCTGTTTCTTTGTTAGAAAATGTGTTTCTGATCAAGGAGAAAGGGAGAAAAGCCATCTTCTCCTCCATCAAGCTGGCCATGTTGCTGTGTTTAAGGCTCTAATATTCCTGAGACACTCAAATTAGTTTTCAGCTCAGTTCCATCCGCCTTGTAAATGATGAAAATTTCTCAAAATCTGGAAGTGGTGTGCAAATCACTCCTAGCTTTTTGGTGGTGTATAGAGTTTCCATAATTTATTCTGTATTTTTTCTGGGTATTCCCTGGAAGTTAGGAAAGGTTGTGTAAAGACCACTAGCTAAAAGACATTTTAAACTACAAACCTAATAAGAGAAAACTGATTGACAATTGACTTGGATGGCTTTGGAATTAACCCTAAGAGAAAGGATTCTTCATTTCCTAACTTCACCCTTGCTCTCATTTTCTCATCAGCTGCCTCTATCCCTATCAAATTGTTGTACAAGAAAGGAGAGGAGAAGAAATTTCAGTCACACTCAGCAAGTGCCTAATGTGTACAAATTTACATAAAATTATGTTATCATATACTACTAACATCGATAAATTACTATTAGTATCTGGACAATTTAGGGTATCAACAGAAATTATATTATACAAATTATTTATGATTTGGTTAATGATTTCTAAAGTTATAATATAGAAAGTCATAAGTTTCAGAAAGAATGATACCAGCTCCTCTTCATACATCGGTAGAATTTGGCTGTGAATCAGTCTGGTCCTGGGCTTTTTTTGGTTGGTAGGCTACTAATTACTGCCTCAATTTCAGAACTTGTTGTTGGTCTATTCAGGAGTTTGACTTCTTCCTGGTTTAGTCTTGGGAGGGTGTATGGGTCCAGGAATTTATCCATTTCTTCTAGATTTTCTAGTTTATTTGCATAGAGGTGTTTACAGTATTTTTGATGGTAGTTTGTATTTCTGTGTGATTGGTGATGATATCCCCTTTATAATTCTTGATTGTGTCTATTTTATTCTTCTCTCTTTTCTTCTTCATTAGTCTGGCCAGTGGTCTATCTATTTTGTTAACCTTTTCAAATACCCAGCTCCTGAATTCATTGATTTTTTTTTTTTTGAAGAGTTTTTCCTGTCTCTATTTCCTTCTGTCCTGCTCTGATCTTAGTTATTTCTTGTCTTTTGCTAGCTTTTGAATTTGTTTCTTTCTTCTCTATTTCTTTTAATTGTGATATTAGGGTGCTAATTTTAGACCTTTCCTGCTTTCTCCTGCGGGCATTTAGTGCTATAAATTTCCCTCTAAACACTGCTTTAGCTGTATCCCAGAGATCCTGGTACATTGTGTCTTTGTTCTCATTGGTTTTAAAGAACTTATTTACTTATTTCTTAATTTTGTTATTTACCCAGTAGTTATTCAGGAGCAGTTTGTTCAATTTCCATGTACTTGTGCAGTTCTGAGTGAGTTTCTTAATATTGAGTTCTAATTTGATTGTATGGTCTGACAGACTGTTTGTTTACACAGAAAAAGAGGGTCTCCTCTCTAACTCATTTTATGAAGCCAGCATCATCCTGATACCAAACCAGGCATAGACACAACCAAAAAGGAAAATTTTAGGACAATATCCCTGCCCATGTGGAATCCTTAATAAAATATTGACAAACTGATTATAGCAGGGTATCAAAAAGTTTATCCACCACAATTAAGTCAGCTTCATCCCTGGGAGGCAAGGCTGTTTCAACATACGTAAATCAATAAACGTAATCCATTACATAAACAGAATCAATGAAGAAACCACATGATTATCTCAATAGATGCAGAAAATGCCTTTAATAAAATTCAATACCCCTTCATGCTAAAACCTCTCAATAAACTAGATATCAATGGAATGTATCTCAAAACCCCTTCCTTACATCTTATACAAAAATTAACTCAAGGGGGACTAAAGACTTAAATACATTTAAGACATTAAATACATTTATGTCTTTATAAGACCTAAAACCATAAAAACTGTAGAAGAAAACCTAGGAAATACCATTCAGTACATAGGCATGGGCAAAGACTTTATAATTAAAACACCAATCCATCTGACATGGGGCTAATATCCTGAATCTATGAAGAACTAAAACAAATTTACAAGAAAGAAGAAAAAACAAAGAACCCCTTCAAAAAGTGAGAGAAGGATATGAACAGACACTTCTCAAAAGAAGACATTTATGTGGTCAACAAGTATGAAAAAAAGCTCATCATCACTGATCAATAGAGAAATGCAAATCAAAACCACAATGAAATACCATCTCACACTGGTTAGAATGCCTATGATTAAAAAGTCAGGAAACAACAGATGCTGGAGAAGATGTGGAGAAATATGCTTTTACACTGTTGGTTGGAGTGTAAATTATTTCAACTAGAAATTTGTTGAAGACAGTGTGGAGATTCCTCAAAGATCTAGAACCAGAAATACCATTTGACTCAGCAATCCCATTTTAGTAGAATGATTTATAGTCCCAAATGATTATAAGTCATTCTACTATAAAAACACATGCACATACATGTTTATTGCAGCACTGTTTACAATAGCAAAGACCTGGAACCAACCCAAATGCCCATCAATAATAGACTGGATAAAGAAAATGTGGCGCATATACATCATGGAATATATGCAGCCATAAAAAAGGGTGAGTTCATGTCCTTTGCAGGGACATGGATGAAGCTGGAAACAATCATCCTCAGAAAACTAATCAATTTACATTAATATTCCATGCAAACAGGCAAGAATACTTACAAAGAAGTATGTAAGTATGCAAGAAAATATGAATCCAGTATAATGTGATGTGGAATCTGTTAAGATGTATTCAGAGGATGGCAATGAAAATGTGTGTGTAGTAGAAAAAGAAAAAAAAGTTGAACAAATATCCAAACTTATGGAAATGTAATGTGCTTAAAGCCTATGGCTACTTATTCTATTATTTATGGAATTGGTTAGAAAATATTCTACCTCTATCCCTTGTAATTGTTGTAAATATGAGCTTCTTTTGCTCTTATCCACTTAACTATTGTCAGTTCTATCAATTTTTGTTAGAAATACATGCTGGATAATCTGATCTGCCTGACTTGTTTAATAAATTAACAGTGGTCAGTTTTCAATGGGATTTTTTTGAGCACATAACCAAAAATTAAGTTTTACCGAACGAATGGGAAAAATTAGCTCAGCCACTATTAATTGAAAACTGAATGGATTTTAATGTTACCAGCAAGCAGAAATAATATTTCTTAATGAATTCAAACTAAAATGAAAATGAAACATAGTGCTAACATGTGGAGCATATGCTGCAGTAATTTCAACAGTGTTTGAATCACTAGTAATATCAAGTTGCTTTAAACACTTTACATGCTGTCAAATGTTGCAACAAGAAGTGAGATCCTGTTCCCATGCTGATTTTCAGTGGAAATATTTCCTGAACTCTAACTACAGGTCCTGCAGTGGTTTTTGGACCTTGATCCAATGGGGAAGAAAATTTTTATATTTGAAAATCCACTTTGCTGTACAATTAAGGAGTTTCCACCTAATCTTCAAATACAAGTGATTAAACACAAGGTAGTGACACAATAAAAGGTGACTATCAAGAGAAGAGCCCAACAGAATCAATATATGACTTCTAAGAGGTGACTATATTCAATTAAAATTATAAGCTCATGGATTGATGTCAGTATTTAACAGTACTTATTTGTGTGAAAAGCCATTTTCTGAGGTAAAATATGTAAATCTTCTTACATAGCAGCAGTAAATTTATCACAAACCGATCCCCACTAAGCAGAATATCTTTAAACAATTTCCCCTGGGCATGGGTGTGTGTGTGTGTGTATGTTTTGGGGGGTGTATGACTGAAATCCCACACTCCTGTCTCTTTGGGCATGATAAATTTCACATACTTTACATAGTTAAAAAATATTCAGATCAAAGGGTTTTTTTTTTCTTTCCAATTTAGATTGTGACTTTCTAATTTTTACAGGACTTTCTTGTTTTCTCTACCTTTTTTTTTTTTTTTTTTAACTTCTGCATCTTTATCCTTCTCTTTGAATATTGCAAGTTTTCATTGTGATATTTGTTTCATCATGTCCTCCAATTTTCTTAAAGCCCTTTGTCTGGCTGCCAACCATTGCATCCTCTTTTATCAATCTGAATTTTTGCCCCTAGCCTTGCAGCACAGTTGTCATAGTGAACTCTAAGAGAAATTGAACCCATTTCTCTCCCCATCCCCCATGTCCTGTGTTTACTAACCTTGTTTTTCTAGATTATTAATTCACTAACTTCTTAAGGTAGGATTCTTGGGAGGTAACAATTATGGATTTGTTAATATTTGGATTTGATAATATTTTTGACTGATTATAAAAATCTAGATAGAGATTTATTTTTATTACTTTGAAGGTTTTTCCCCATAATCTTTTAGCTTTTAGCAGACCTAATTAATTTGTCATTTAAATTATCACTTATTAGTGGGCATTTTATAATGATATTTTCACAATTTTTCAAATCGCTGTAATGCTGACATATTACAATTATACATCTAAGTAGGTTTCTCTCATTGTATTATATTCAGAACTCTCTAGATGCTTTTAATAAGGAAACTTTGGCTTGTCTCTGATAACTTTTCTTTTTTAAGTTCTAATTTTTTAATTGTAAATTCACAAATTATAGTTGTATATGTTTATTGGGTACAAAGGGATGTTATGATTTAGGTATACAGTGTCAAATAATGAAATCAAGTTAATTACCATATTAGTCATCTCATATACTTATTATTTTTGTGGTGAAAACATTTGAAATTTACTCTCAGCAGTTTTGGAGTATACAGTATATTATTATTTACCATATTCATCACTCTGTGAAATATATTAATATAATAAAAAAAAACCCTAATTTTCCCTAATTGGGGTTTTTTACCCTTTGGCCATCATTGTCCCATTCCCCTATACCACTCCAGTTCCTTTTAAACATCATTCTTTTCTCAGCTACTTTGAGTTCAATTGTTTCAGATTCCACCTGTAAGTGAAGACATGCAACATTTGTCTTTCCGTGCCTGACTTATTTCACTTATCTTAATGGTCTCCAATTCCATTCATGTTGTTGCAAATGACAGAATTTCTTTCTTTTTAAAGGCTGAATGGTGTTCTGTTGTGTACATATACTACATTTTATTTATCTGCTTCTCTTTTGATGGACACTTTGATTTCATAACTTGACTACTATGAATAGTGGTATGATGAAAATGGGCATGCAGACCCCTCTTTGGCACACTGATTTTAAGTCTTTTGGCTAAATACCCAGAAGAAGGATTGCTGGATCTTATCGTAGTTCTATTTTTAGTTTTCTGAAGAACCTCCCTGGTTTGCCATAACAGCTGTACTAATGTACATTTCCACCGGCAGTATGCCTAGCTTCCTTTTTCTCCATATCCTCACCAGCACTTGTTGTCTTTTTTGTCTTTTTGATAGTAGCCATTCTAACAGGTATGGAGTGATATCTTATTATGGTTTTAATTCATGTTTGTCTGATGATTAGTGATGTTGAACAACTTTTTTCATATATACCTATTGGTTATTTGTATGTCTCCTTTTCAGACATGTCTATTCAAGTCCCTCACACATTTTAAATTGGATTGTTTGTTTTCCTTCTATAGAGTTGAGTTGCCTATCTATTTTGGATATTAACCCCTTATCAGTTGTATGGCTTAAAAATAATTTATCTAAATCCTTAAGTTGTTTCATCACTGTGTTAATTATTTTCTTTGTTATGCCAAAGCTTTCTATTTTTATGTAATTGCATTTGGCTATTTTTGTTTTTGTTGCTTAACTTTGGGTAGCAACTAAAGAACCACTGCCCAGACCAATGTCATTTCATTTTCCCCCTAAGATCACTTGAGCCCAGGAGGTTGAGGCTGCAGTGAATACATCATGCCAATGTATTCCAGCCTGCCTGGCTGCCTAGATGACAGAATGAGACCCTGTAAAAAAGATATGGGAAGGGGCGATAGCCAGACAGCCAGAAATAAGCCAGAGGTTTCTATATCATGGAAGGCAGCTTTTAAATGAGAGGCAGAGAGGTATGCATTTGATTCAGTAATACAAAGCTCATTGTTTACTCTGAAAATGGCAATTTCAGAAAAGTAGAAAGGCAAGTTAGAGTGGAGTATTTTTAAGGGCAAATGAGAGGTAAGGAAATGGTTGGGAAAATTATGTATTTAAAATTATTATAGAAATTTTATATATGAGAGAAGAGAAAGGGACTGAATGGATATAGGATAAAGGAGGATATTTAAATGTGCTTATTTGTTTGATTATAAAATGAAAGACATTACGTCTTATTATGTTAGACTTCCGACATAAATGCTTGGGCCCACCATTGTGCCTGTAATGTTCTGGATGGCCTGAGACAACTGAGCCACTTGCCATAGTCTTTGAACAGTCTCCTTGGCTTTCTCCAGTATGATTTCAAATTATTAGATCTTTATATGTGTTATGTTTTAAAACATGTGAAGCATGACTTCTGGAGTATAGAAAGCATCTAATAGAGAGATAGAGAGAGCTTAATGATACAGAAATAAGATAAATGATCAAAGTAAAGTCATGAAGAAGGCAGCACATGTAGAATGATTTGCCTTTGCTTAGGGATAGAAACACCACCAATGTCACCCCAATATTTTGAGGAAAAAGGAAAGAAGTTCATGGCAATTGTAGGTAGGTGTGTAGACTTGGTGATGAGAACATAATGGGCATCTCTTTGAATGGTTTCCCCTCTTCATGTAAAATGTAAGGCAAGATTGCATGTGTAAGTGAGGAGGAAAAGGATAGGGCATTTGCAGAGCATGGAAGAGATTTCTAAGAGAAAGAACAATGTTACTAGAGAGAATGGTTTCATGTCCATTTAAGGTGCTACATTTTCTTATCTATTCTGATCAAAGATGCAACATTTGGCTGTGCACAGTGGTTCATGCTTGTAAATCCATCACTTTGGGAGGCTGATGTGGGTGGATCACCTGAGGTCAGGAGTTTCAGACAAGCCTGGCCAATGTTGTGAAATCCCATCTTTACTAAAAATACAAAAATTACCTGGGCATGGTGGCGGGTGCCTATAATCTCAAGTACTTGGGAGCTAAGGCCGAGGAGGGAGAGGTTGCAGTGAGCCAAGGTTGTGCTATTGCACTCCAGCCTGGGTGACAAGAGAGAGACTCCATTTCAAAAAAAAAAAAAAAAAAAAAAAAAAAAGAAAGAAAGAAAAAGATGCAACATTCTTAAATGTAGTTATATAATTATTTGTGTACATTGCTTAAATTCTAACATATCTAGAATATAAACCCTTAGAAGCCAGGAATATTTGTCTCCCTTAAGGCTTCTTTGCTGACACTAGGTGTAAAGTAAGCACACAACAAATTTTACTTGTTGAATAAATAAGTGTGTTAATGAAAGAACAATTATGACTCCTAAAAAAGGCTTTTATATGATCAAGAGACTACTGAGCAAATTACAACATTGGATTTTGGGGGGAAAGCCTCCTTTTGTCCAATTATTTATCTTCTTCTCCATCTTTTCCTCTATTTCTGCCTCTCATCCAAATAATGCATAACCATTTCCAGCCAAACCCATTTAAAAATATTGCTCCCTAATGTAAAGGTTGATTTTCAGCCAAAATGCCTATAACTGACTTAATTGGACAAATCTTAGAACAAATTAAAAATTTAATAATAAATCCTCCAAGTAGGAATCATCTTTCTAGCATAATATTTTAATTCTGGATGGTCTTTTCACAGATAATGCCAAAGTCAGTTCTTTTCCATGAATCCTGTGCTATCAGATTTAAGATATAGCTTTAGCTTGATTGACTCCACTTTCTTTTTTGCTTCAAGGAAACCTGTTGATCTGTTGGCATATTTACTGCTGCCCTTGCAGATATATGAACTATCCCAAGCATAATGTGACCACAGATGGTAGAAAGCTCACTTTAATCAATCTCTTGCTGTGTTTCTGGAATCGCCACTGGCAGCCACAGCTTCCAGCCTGATTGTCAGTGCCCAACATGTGCACACTGGTTCTGTGGGGGCACTCATCTATTTAATTTTAATAGAACACAATATAGCATCTTTATCTTACAGTTTTCAAGAGAGTAAATATTTATTGCTCACTGCTCTCCAGCTATTTCAAGGATGACTATGCTGTCTGAGCAAAGGGATTTCATTGTGTTGGATCCTTCTATATAAAACAAACAGGCAGATGATGTGAAATGTTTTAATCTTCCTCAAGTGACTATAACTTATTTCAAGCAGTTTTTTGCTTCTTTAAACCAATAAAAAAATGAGCATGGTTTGTTACATTAACCAAATGCATATCCTCATTATCTGCTTCTGAGAAACCGACCTCCAACTTTGTTGACCAATCTGGAGTAGAAAATGCTATTTGTTTGTCTGGTTCAGATTTTAGTGGAGAATGCTCTTTCATCCTCACAGCTCTAACACCTGTTTGTGAAATTGAACTGCAGTTTTGGAAGAGATTTTATCCTCTGGTAGCTGCAGAGTAAATGCAGATTTTCTAGCGGCTCTTAGCACCTTGGGGTGAATATCAGGAAAAGTGAGTGGAAAGAAGTGATCTGATTGAATTGAACATGCTTCTTGTATCTATTAGTAAACAACAGAGGCCAGCTTAAAAATTCCCTTGAATTTTGTACAATTCTGAGACAAAAGTATTATTAATTCTATTTGCAAATTCTATCCAAATAAAAAAGATGTATACATTTTTCCTCTGTAAAATTACTACAAATATGGCCGGGCGCGGTGGCTCACGCCTGTAATCCCAGCGCTTTGGGAGGCCGAGGCGGGTGGATCACAACGTCAAGAGATCAAGACCATCGTGGTCAACATGGTGAAACCTTGTCTCTACTAAAAATACAAAAAAAAAATTTAGCTTGGCATGGTGGCGTGTGCCTGTAATCCCAGCTACTCAGGAGGCTGAGGCAGGAGAATTGCCTGAACCCAGGAGGCAGAGGCTGCGGTGAGCCGAGATCGCGCCATTGCACTCCAGTCTGGGTAACAAGAGCGAAACTCCGTCTCAAAGAAAAAAAAATTACTACAAATACTCTGAAATGTGATATTCAAAGATTACATTAACTAAAAACATTCTCTATTAGAGATCCTTCCTACTTATCAAGAATCTGGCCTGGTACGGTGGCTCACTCCTGTAATCCCAGCACTTTGGGAGGTGGAGGTGGAACACATCTGAGGTTGGGAGTTCGAGACCAGCTTGACCAGCATGGAGAAACCCTGTCTCTATTAAAAATACAAAATTAGCCAGGCTGGTGATGCATGCCTGTAATCCTAGCTACTGGGGAGGTTGAGTTAGGAGAATTGCTTAAACCCAGGAGGCGAAGGTTGCTTGCAGTGAGCTGAGATCGCGCCATTGCACTCCGGACTGGGCAACAAGAGCAGTCTCAAAAAAAAAAAAAAAAAAGAATCAGTTATTTTTATAAAAGATTCAGAAATAAATTTAATAATTCCCAAATGCTACCTTAATGTATCCTTTTGTTCTAATTTAATTTCAATATTTTTATGAATTATACTGATGGATAGAATAAAAATAACATGAAAAACCAGAAAAAAAACTAAGAAATACAACATATCTTTTATTTGGGTATCTAGATATCATCCCCATTATGAAAATCAATATAGAAATTTGGGTAGCAATCCTAACAGATAAATATATCCTTTCCAATGTCATGTTAGACTTCATTACTTCATAGGAAAGTGGGGCATCATCATGTTTCAAAAATACTATCAAAAGAAGATCTGGAAACACAGAAGTCATATTAATACCAAGGGGTGATTATTAGAATTATTATGTATTTGCATTGTAACTAGATTTATGAAGACCGAATTATACTTCATATTAATTAGTTAATGTATCAATATTTCTCTAAAGAAATAATGGGAAAATTATTCAAGTAACTCCAAGAAACAATGTAGTATAATTTATATTTAGTTTACATATATATAATTTTGTATGCAACATAACTTTTTTGCTATGTATTTATAAATTATTATTTTAGAGGCTTCAGATACCACTAAAATATTGCATGTTTTGTAGACTTGTCAAATGTCACTGTCAAGTTTATTTTATAATATAAAGCTATGTGCTAATTCAGAACTTGTATGAAAAAAGTTAGCAAGTGTCCTCCTCCTATTGACTTTAAGACAGGCATATATTCAAACAGCTATACTTAAATTTTCATGATCCTGAGCCCTCAAAGTCTTTTTGCCATGTTATCTATCACTAAGCTGAGAAATAGCATTTCTATATAATTTTTGTTAAGTAAATAATTCATTCAAAAAATTAAGATTCTCATTAATTACTTTTGAGGAAAAAAACTGCTCATTATAAAAGATGACATTATTTTTCACTTTATCTGTACCCATTCCTGTCCTTCTCCCTCCCCCAAATCACTCTCTTTTGGTTTCAGATTTCCATCACTGACTGACCTTTTGGTCTAAGGGTAGCTCTCATTCCTCTTCCTACAATGATTGGCACAGCATTGTAGACTTGACCCAATCAGTAGGTGACATTTCTCTAGTCACCAGGAATGATTCATAAATGAGCAGATTAGGTTACTTTATTTAGGCAAAAAAGTTGCATGGCAGGTTTACTGGGATTTATAAAAAGAGACAAAACACATTCCTTCTTTCTCTGGACATTGTAGTGTGAAAATGGGAAGTGTGAATTACAATGGCTTTTTTTTTTCTTCAGTAATCCACCTCCTGATAAAGCCAAATAAGAGAGTAGAACACAGTTAGAAAAAATCACCTAGACATAGCACAGCATGAGAGGCATTAGAGTTAGTCCTGATGAAAATCGTCCTCTGGGTCCTGTGGTATTTCTTAGGAAATACATTTCCTTAGAACTTGGTCCAGTTTAGGTTTTATGTTACTTGTAGATGAAAGTTTTCTAACTGATACATATGACTATTATTAATATTGATTAGACATGGTACTCTAAAGAGGATGCCAAGTATGCTCTATGTGATATTTCACCTGATACTCACATCAATATGAAGCATTGTTATAAGTTCAGTTTTAACGATACAGCCCAGAATCACATAGTTGATGAGTGGTAGAGCAAGGATTCAAGCAAAAATTTGTTTGGCCCCAAATTCTGCAAAGTTATTTTGCCTCAAAACTATTCAGTAATCAGTATATTAGTATTTTTTCAGGAAATTTAAAGAGAAAACCTATGTGAGTACTTATGGATTGAGGATAATATGAAGTATCATTTCAGGGGCACCTCAGTCATTTCTGTCTGGAAGAGAAAAGAGCATTTCTCTAATTCTAATTGATGTTAAAATCCAATTCTATGCATTAGTCCCGCACAACATTTTTAATTACATGTTGCCAAGGTGGCACATTTATTCAGAGCGCTTTGAGTTGAAGTATTTATGTAAACTATATTACTGAGACAGTTGGAGTGCCTTAGGCATAGGGAAATGCTCAGAGGAGAATCAAGACTGCTCTCTTACTGATAAATCTGGGCTCTTGCAATTGGCATAATGAAATAAGAATAGAAAGAAACACACAATCTATATAAACTAATGTCATGCAGAAAACATAAGGTGTTGTCTTTTCATTGGCCACAAGAATGAATGAAGTACTAATGAAATGAGACTCTTGTAGGTAATTGAGACTACATTTCTTCACATGGGAAGATAAAACATTCTCTCAGAAAGATAGGATCTATTCTCTATGTTTTATTTTTTATACTATGTAATTTAATAACCTCTTGAAAAATTTATGGTAGAATTGGAACCTGACTTCTATCATTGTTTCCTATGGAATGTGGATGGTACCCAGGATACAGAAACATCCCTCTGTCCCCTAGAAATGGGAAAGATACAGTCAGAATAAAGCAATAGCTAACATCCCTATTGCTACAAGTATATTTAGTGAGAGTTGAATAGGAAACAAAAGTGATTGAAAATATCTCATTTTAACAGGAGAAAGAGCAAGGAATACATTTATTCATGAGTAGTAGTGGTGAGAATCAGTAAAGTACAGAGGTGCAGATTGGGCTTTGGAGCCAGACTTCCAGGGTTTGAAGTCTGCATGTGTTCTGCCACTTACTAGCCGGGTGGTCTTTAGGAAAACTCCTTCCTTCCCTCCCTCCCTCCCTCCCTTCTTTCTTCCTTCCTTTCCTTTTCTTTTTCTTTCTTTCTTTTTCTTTTCTTTTCTTTTCTTTTCTTTTCTTTCTTTCTTTCTTTCTTTCTTTCTTCCTTCCTTCCTTCCTTCCTTCCTTCCTTCTCTCTCTCTCTCTCTCTCTCTCTCTCTCTCTCTCTCTCTCTCTCTTTCTTTCTTTTCTTTCTCAACATCCTATCTATATGCAGTCATGAGATTTAATTAAACAATTAGGTCAGGTACAGTGGCTTACATCTGTAATCCTAGCGCTTTGGGAGGCCAAGGCAGGCAGATCACCTGAGTTCAAGAGTTCGAGACCAGGCTGGCCAACATGGTGAAACCCCATCTCTACTAAAAATATAATTTAGCTGGGCATAGTGGCAGGCACCTGTAATACCAGCTACTTAGGAGGCTGAAACAGAAGAATAGCTTGAACCCAGGAGGCAGAGGTTGTAGAGAGCTGAGATTGTGTCATTGCACTCCAGCCTTGCTGACAAGAGTGAAACTCTGTCAGATAAATAAATAAATAAATAATGTCATAAGTAATAAACCCTGATATTTTCCAGTAGCAGTAATGATGCTAATAATCACAGAAGTAAAAATGAAATGGTTGCCATATAACATATCATGCACTGACTGAATTTGATGCTTTACATATATTTTCTTATATAATCATGAAATACTGCCTTAATAAGAGAGGGAGATATTATCCATATTTTCAGATGAGCAAGTAAAGAAACAGTGGTCAAGAAACTTTTCCAAGCTCAGATGGCTAGAGAAAGCTGGGATATAAAGTCAGATCTGACTATTGTCAAGAATATGCTATTAACCACAATCCAGGGTATTTTTTTTACATGTATTCTGATTTGAGTTAAAATAGAATATTGAGTGTCATATACAGAGACACAGCTCTCATATATTCACAAATACATTTTCCAAATCTTTTGAACACAATATATTCTCTAGAATACAAGTTGCTCAGTAAGGAAGTGAATTAATGATAGTATCACTTTAAGGAAACTATTAAACCATTGCTATGATTTAAATGGTGTCAGAAAAAATGACAGGCAGTATCAGTCTCTTCCAACAGCTTGCAAACATATGACTCAAGAATGGGTAAGTGCAACAAGGCAAATTTACATCTACGCCTCTGCAACATAAAAGTTCAGAGACCAAAAAATTATATCTCACTAGATAATGAAAGCAGGTACAATTGCCAAAATTTGTATTTAAAGAGTATTGACAAGGATACTGTGCAAAAAAAAAAAAATATATATATATAAGGAATGATGATAGATATTTGCTAGAATGCAAGCTCTAAGCCAGGGATGATTTCTTATCTGTGTTCCCTCACACTACATGTGCTAATGTATCTTTACAGTGAACATCTGGATAAAACCTGGACCACTTCCACCAGCCTACCTGCTTCTATCCCATATAATTCTTGTTCTGGTAGGAGACAAATCTGTGGTCCCAGTTAGTCAGTCCTTCCATCTGTGCCCTGGATTCCATTCCCATTCATTTTTTTCAGGGAAATTGGTTCTGCAATATAGTTTTCTCTCTGTTGCATCAGCAATTTCTTTCTCTCTCTAGTGGATCATTCTAATTGGCACACAGCATGCCTTAATAAGATCTTTTAGAAAAATCATCACATAACTCCACATTAAAAGTGCCATAATCTATTACAAGGCATAATCACTGCCTTGTTTTTCTATTCCTCAATCAAGCAAAACTCCAATAAAAGAGTTCTCTATTTTTAGTTCTCTCTCTTTCCATCCTCTGTTCAGCCTACTCTAAGGGGGATTTTCTCCATTAAACTCCAATGAAAAAGCTGTTTTCAAGATTACAAATGATCAAAGCAAGTGGTCAATTCACTGCCCTATTTTACTTCACTTTTTAACAGCATTTAACAGAAGTGATCACAGTTTTCTTTTCTTGAAACAGACTATTTTCTTACCTTCAAGTATACCCAAGATGCATGATTTTCTTCTTCCTTCATTATCTTCCTTTCAAAGTCTCCTTTGGTGGCTCCTTCTCTACCAGAGATGTAAATATCTTGGTGCTCCAGATGTTTTCCTTGTACAGCATACTCTCGAGCTACAGAATCTCATCAACTCTCAGAACTTTAATTACAACCTATGCATGGATGACATTCAGATTTTATCATTTTCCTCATTACTGAGTTTTAGACTTCTTAGGTTTAAATTGTCAAAACTACTCTCCTAAATATTCCTCATATCAACAAATGCACCAAGCATTGTCATTGATTCCTCACATCCCCTCACATGGCACACTCAATTCATTAGTTAATCTGCTTGGATTCACCTCAAAAATATTTTTGCAATTCAACCATCACTGTTAAAAACAAACTCCTAGCACCTAACATCTTTCACCTCGTCTATTGAAATAGTATCTTAAGAGTACATTTACCTCCATTCATACCTCACTATGTTCTACCATTTGCATAGCAGCCAGACTCTACTTTAAAAAGCAAAAATCAGATTATGTCACTCCACCGTTGAAATCCCTTTGTCCTTAGAATAAATAGAAAAGTCCTCATCATAACCTTCAAGACCACACATAATGTGGTACTGCGTTACCTCTTAGACCAGTCTTGAAACCACTTGTTCATTCTGCTGTTGTCACTCTTGCTTTTTTCTACACAAGATACATTTATTTCCACAGTAAGATTTTATTTCATACCTGAAATATACTTTCCCATTTTTTTGCATGATTAACACCATTAAGGAGCATGTCACCTACTCAGAATCTTTTCCTGATGCTACGTTGCTCATGCCATCACTTTCAGTGACCTCACCTTGTTTCATTTTGTTCTTCACAATATGGAGTTGTTCTTTTTGCTTACATATTCATTTATTTGTGTGTGTATTTACTTACCATCTGTGTCATCCTGATTCTCCACCACTAGAATATAAATCTCAAGATAACATCATCTTGTTTCTATTACTCATGACTGTGTTCAGTGGGAAGCCTCTGGTTCTTCACAAACATTGGAGTAGAAAGGAAATAAAGTGGAAATGATGAAAACTAAAACAAAAATAAAGCATCATTTATTTAGGAAAAATCACAGCCATGTAATTATTAGACTTAAAACTCTTAGGATGTTTACATATAATTTTTCTTAAAGGATGAATGATGCTTAAAGTCTATCATTTCTAGACCACTGTAATGAGATGCAGCAGCCCTTTAACAAAAAGAAGTTATGGGGAAAAGGGGATTTCCAGAAACTCACAAAGTATAAAGCACAGTGGAAACAGATGGAGCATAGACATTTTCTTCTCTCTGCATCTGTCATTCTTCTCCTTTAGAAAGTAGTTTTCTGACAACATTTGGTTCTTTTTTAGTTTTTATATGTTTTTTAGCCTTTTAGGTCTCAGTTACCATCATCACCATCAACACAGAACAGGTAATATTTGTTTAATTATTTCTAGATTTTTTAATTCCATTAGATTAAAAAATCCAGATAAAATGATATCAGTATATTTAATTGATCATTATATTCTTCCTAGTTAGTATGGATCTTAAGACCTAATAAGTATCAAAATATTCTAGAAACTATAGTCAGCACTATATTGTGCTGCCTCCTTAATCCTCATAAAGACAATATAACCTGGTTTATGTTGTTTTCTTTTTCACTGAGATTATGTGTACCAAGGAAACTGAAACATAGAGACACCAATTGTTTTTTCAATAAAAACAATCAGCTTATTATTAAAATGATTGGAAGTCCAATCAAGTTGGTGTGATTCAAATGAACCAGTGTTTTAATCACTAACCCAATAATTCTCAAACTGTAGTGTGCAAAGGAATAATCTAAATAATTTCTTAAAAAATGCCAGATTACCAATTTTCATCTCAAGATATTATGTTCAAAAGTTCTTGAATGAGGTTCATGAATCTCCTTCCCTCCCTCCCTCCCTCTTTTCCTTCCTTCCTTCCTTCCTTCCTTCCTTCCTTCCTTCCTTCCTTCCTTCCTTCCTTCCTTCCTTCCTTCCTCTCTTTCTCTTTTTTTTCCAACAAGGTCTCACTCTGTTACCTAGGCTGAAGTGTAGTGGCACAATCCCGGCTCACTGCAACCTCCACCTCCTGGGTTCAAGTGATTCTCCTGCCCCAGCATCCTGAGTAGCTGGGATTACAGGCATGTACCATCATACCCACTTAATTTTTATATTTTTAGTAGAGAGGGGGTTTCACCATGTTGGTCAGCTGGTCTCAAACTCCTGACCTCAAGTGGTCTATCCACCTCAGCTTCCCAAAATCCTGGGATTACAGGCATGAACACTGTGCCCAGTCAAATCTTGACTTTGGATCATACTACAGTGATTTCATTGAAGGAGGGAAGAGAACCACTTCCTGAGGAAGAGTATAATAATTTACAGTATCCCACTGGACTTGGATATATTGTAGGCATTTAACAATACTAAGTAACAGATAATTAATTTGGGATAGTGAAGTCTTTTGACATAAGGTCATTGTTTAAATTTAAAAAATAGCAACAATTCTCTCAAATAACCTTAAAAAACATAACACATAAAAAAGTTATACATGTACTATAGCAGAAACACTAGAATCAACCCTTTAAGATCATTGCTTCTTTCATAAAATCATATACTTTTAAACATTTACAATAAAATTCTATAGAAAACATAACCTCAGAAATTTGTTAGTTTCCATAATAGCATATTGCTGGGATCTTCTCATATAATCTTAGAAGTGAGTTCACATTACTGTTTCAGTGCCCTTTAAATTAAATGATGAAGCTGATCCCAATCTCCTAAGCAGCCAAGCCTGTCTTTCCATTTCTTTAAAGTATCTAAAAACTTTAGTCACCATTATATTTCCTGTGATTATCTTTATTTAACCTAGTAAAAGACCTCTTTGCTCATTTGTAAAATCTTTTCAGTATTGGAAATGTATACACTAAGTAACAAATGAGGATATAACACATATGAATATGGTTTAGATTGAATTTTTATTTTATTTTAGATATTTATCTATAAAGGACAAATACATTAGTATCACTTTTAAATTTTATCACAAAAACCAGAAAGGGATCATGATCAAAGTTTAAAATCTTTCATGGTTCTTTTGGTAGGTAAGAAAAAAAATCCCAATATTAATCTTTTTAGGATCTATGTAAGGTAGAGGCAGACTCACTCACTCAATTGATAGCTGAAGTAGGAAGAAGAAACTCACATGCTTGCTAATTAGGAGAGCAAAGTTATGAAACACATTGCCAAAAATAAAGAGACAAACATAGTAAGTATAAGAACACAAGGATGCGATCATGCTGTTTATAAATATCTTTTAATTACCTAGCATATAGAGATCAAATTTAAGCAAATATCTTTGTATTGTCACAAGGAGAGAATGCAAATTTACTCAGAACTTGAAAAGATACCTAATTACAGGATATTCAAAAACATACTTTTTCCTTGTTCTTTTTGTGTTTATTATGATGATAAACATATAATAAATACAGCAGGAATAAAATGTGCTATAATTTTCTATTCCTGAGGAGAAGCCATCTGTAATTTTTCAAAATACTGCTCAACTAATAAACAAATATTAGCCACAAATCAAACATGCTGTGTTTGTCATTTTAGAAAACACTAGAATGTATAAAACATATTTCCTGTTGTCCAGTAGCTTAAAGATTAGTTTAATCACTTAACTTCCATACATTTTGCATCCTAATAAATTAATGATCAAATTAATAAAGACAACAATATAATAGGAAGAAGGGATAGATATATGTCAGCTAGATTAGAAATGTCCTCATGGAGAAGGTGACACTTTAGACAAAACTTGAAATGTAGGCTTTGATAATTTGAAAGATCGGAGCAGAAAATTCTAAGTGAAGCAAAAACATGGGTAAAATCATAGAAGAAGAATATGCAATGAATGTGTCAGAGATGAAAACTGGCTACATTGGTAAAAGCTGAAAGCATAGGAGAAAAGAAATAAAATCTCAAAAAAGGCTTACAGCCTAGAGCATTCTGATTGCTGATATAAGAATATAAGAAGATCAGAGGTACTGAATGATTTCAAGCCCAGAAGTACCTTATAAAAGTACAATTTGAAACCATTCTTGTAGTAAAAAAACTGTGGAAATGGGGAGCTACAAGCTAATTCAGAGACAATGAGATTATAGATTATAATAGAAATGTGGAAAGAAAAGACAGACATGATGATATTATGAAGATATCTGGAAAAATACCCTAAGGTGTCCCACAACTCCAGAAACACTTACCATTTACATTTTATTTTTAAAATTTCACAGAAATAGAGAATACTTACAAATGACCATTGTTGTCCTTAAGAAAGTAACCAAACATCTCTGAGGCCTGTTCCTGTCAGACATGATACAAATCTTTACTAAGATTAAATGAGAAAAAGCCACTAATCCCTTATTTAGGCATCTTACCTTGTTTATCTTTGGACACTTAAGTATGCAAAAATAGAGTAGGTAGAAAATGTTTCTTTGTTATACCTAAACACAAAAAAGTTAACATAAATTTCACTGTATTTCTAAATTATCTGCTCCAGGAAGAATAATAACATTGATAGAGCATCCTTTTCTTTGCTGCAGAACACCTATATATTTTGGCCTTCTCTCTTTGGTCTATTCCAGTCAAATAGGGAGCTATTCTAGTTTTGTGTCCTGGGGCCCTTTGAATGAATGAAGAGTCCTCTTTCAGGTGGAAGGCTGTGGGTAGTGGGAGTAACATCCAAAGGTTGTTGAACATACCACACCATTGGGATTAAAGGGCATGTGAAACTCTTAAGAGACCAGTGATTTTTGTTATATTGAATTTTCCATGACTTTGAGAAAAAATCATAAGCTGGCCCTGATTGAGGGGTAACCTCTAAATTTAGCAGATCCCAAAACACCTTGCAAAAGAATGTTTTTAAAAATTGTTATTAAATTAGAATACTATCAAAATGTGGTATTTTAGGTCTTAGCAGCTGAGGCAAAAGCAGAGACATCACAAAAAATACCAGATTTTGTCAAACACCGCATGTTCTCACTCATAGGAGGGTGTTGAACAATGAGAACACGGGGATACAGGGAGGGGAGCACTACACACTGGGGTCTGTTGGGGGGAAATGGGGGAGGGATGGGGGGTGGGAAGGCGGGAAGTGATAGCATGGGGAGAAATGACAGATACAGGCGAGGGGACAGAAGGCAGAAAACCACACTGCCATGTGTGTACTTATGCAACAATCTTGCATGTTCTTCACATGTACCCCAAAACCTAAAATGCAATAAAAAAATAAAATAAAAAATAAAATAAAATAAAATAAAAAATGATATTTAAGAAAAAAAAAATACCAAATTCTGAAAAGATCCTAGTGAGTTCATTTTGGACGTTTGCAATGTGAGATGATGGGGAGATATCAACATACTAAGGGGTAGAAAGATTTTAAGAGATATGAGATTGGATGTCAGCATGAGAGATCTCAAGATGAAAATGTTGAAGTAATCTGCACAGGGGTTAAACTCATATAACTGGATGAGGAGAGAATTCAAAGAAACAATATCAAAGACAGAAAGACTAAACCTTGATGATTTTCCTAAACAGATGTGTGAAAATAATTAATTAATGGAAATAATAATAGAATAGTAATTAATTAATGGAAAGGAGAAGGCAAACCTAGAAGGCAAAAAGAGAATGAGAAAAAAATATTACTGAAGTATGACAGGTAAATATCTATCATTTGATCCATTTAAAGCCAAGAGTATCTTTACCATCTTCCAAACTTTTTAATAAGCAATATAAATACTTAATACTAATACAAAATATAGTAGTTTTACAAAATTATATTACAGAGTGTTTATGTGAACATGTAACGAAAACCAATATGTGAAGCAAGTATGACCATTATGTCTATAATCTTAAAATACTCAAAATGTTCTCCTTGGGTCACATGACATCAATCTGTAAAGTAATTTGTCTTAGTTCATTTGTTGCACATAGTTTTTAGTGGTAGAGAAAACAGCTATGAGGCCAGGCACAGGGACTCACATCTGTAATCCCGACACTTTGGGAAGCCAAGGTAGGAGGATCGCTTGAGTCCAGGAGTTTGAGACCAGCCTTTGCAACAAAGTGAGACCTCATGTCTACAAAAAAGTACAAAAAGTTAGCCAGGTGTGGTGGTGCATGCCTGTTATCCCAGCTATTTAGGAAGCTGAGGTGGGAGGATCACTTGAGTCCAGGAGATCGAGGCTGCAGTGAGCTGAGATCATGCCACTGCAGATCAGCCTGGGTGACAGAGACCCTGTCTACAAAATAGAAAAGAAAAGAAGAAATAAAGAAAGAAAGAAAGAAGAGAAAGAAAACAGCTATAGTTCTTTTTTTCATTGCCTCAATGATTTGAAGTAGACATGGTACAAAGTTCTTATTACATCTCCGTAAGACTAAGTTCCATGGTGTGATGTCTGAGCATCTGATTGTTCTCTTCTCAACAGAAAGCAAGATTTTGAACAGGATGTTCAACCTAAGACCTTGAAAGATTCATTAAAAACCTCCACATTGTGAGAAAGTGAGGCAGAGCCTTAATCTGGAAAATCAAGTTGTCTGTGACATCGAGCATGAGAAAAACTATAGCTATTCTATGTAGATGTATGATTCTGGTTGTTAGGTGTTTAGCAACCAGAGACTCCTGTGTTTCATATGGCATAAAAAGAAGGTATTAAGTTTTGGAGAATCTTTATTTTTTTCAAATACAGATTGTGTTTTCTGTGCCTTAAACTAATATTACATTATGATTGACTTTTCTGCATACAAAAACGGCAGCCTCATAACTGAAGAGAATATGATCTGAAAACCTTTAAATCTTCCATTTACCTCTGAAAATTTAAGAAGTTAAATCTACTTAAATTTTAAGTAGACTTTGTTTTAGTTCATTTGTTGCACATCATTATTAGTGGTAGAGCAAATCATTATAATGGTTCCTCTATCGAGATATATGATTCTGGTTATTACTGAAACCTTCCAGCAGCCACTGAGGTGAATTTGGAAATAAACTTCCTCCCTCAGGTGACTCCAGATAATTGCAGTCACGGCTGATGATTTGATTGCAGACCAGTTATCTCTTTGACATACTGATTTTATTTCATTTACATATATACTCAGAAGGAGGATTGCTGGATCATTTGGAAATCCTCTTTTCATTTTCAGGACATTCTGTACTGTTTCCATAATTGTTGCAGTGGTTTGTATTTCCACCAACAGTGTACTAGGGTTTCCTTTCTCCACATCTTCACCAACACTTGTTATCTTTTTTCTTTTTGATAATAATAGCCATTCTAACAGGAGGTAGTATCTCCTTGTGGTTTTAATTTTCACTTACCTAATTATTACTGATGTTGAATTTTTTTTCAAACACTTGTTCATTTGTATATATCCTTTTGAAAAACACCTATTTAGTTACTTTGCCTATGTTTTAATTGTATTATTTGTTTCCTTGCTATCGGGTTGCTTGAGTTCCTGATATAGAATGAATCTAAGTGTCCATCAGAAGATGATTGGTTAAAGAAAATGTGGTAAATATATACAATGGAGTAGTATCCAACCTATAAAAAGAAGGAAATCTTGTCATTTGTGAGAACATGGATGAAGTTGGAGGCCATTACCTATGTGAAATAAGTTGGGCATAGAACCACAAATAAGAAATGATTTCACTTATATGTGGTATCTAAACAAGATGAACTTAGAATACAATGGTGGCTACCTGGGGCTGGGGGCTGGATAAATGTGTTGGTTAAAGAATATAATATTTCAGTTAGGAGGAATGCAAGAGTTCTGTTATACAACATAGTGACTATATTAATAATTATATATTGTATTCTTGAAAATCACTGAGAATAGATTTTAAGTGTTCTCGCCACAAAACAATAAGTATGTGAAGTAATACCTATGCTAATTAGGTTGATTCAGCTGTTCCATAATATATACATATTCAAAAACATTATATTGTACCCAGTAAACAAATATGATTTTTATTTATTAAAACATTGCTTAACATTTGTGATTTTAAGAGGAATAATGTGATAAATAGGCACACTATACAATCTGTTTCTGCATAGCTTGTATTACTGTGCATTGCATTCAAATGTTGCATCTGATGAATAAATTACTAGAAGTGGGGGGCAGAAAGTCGCAAATGGTCCTGTGCAACTTTACATTTTATTGACATCATCCCTCATATACTGATTGTGTGAGAGCTTATTTTCTTCATGAAAATGTGCATTCAGGTCAAGCCTGCTTTTCCAGAAGCAACAATATTCTGAAGAACAACCATGGAGCTCATTAAAGTATTTTTAAATCTCAAGTTTATTCTACCTTTTTTTTAAAATTTTACTATAAGTTCAAGGATACATGTACAGAACATGCAGGTTTGTTACACGGATATACATGTGCCATGGTGGTTTGCTGCACCTATCAACCCGTCCTCAAGCTCTGCTTGCATTAGGTATTTGTCCCAATGCTCTCCTTCCCCTTTCCCCTGACCCCTTGACAAGCCCCAGTGTGTGATGTTCCCCTCCCTGTCTCCACATGTTCTCATTGTTCAGCTCCCACTTATGCATGAGAATGTGTGCTATTTGGTTTTCTGATCCTGTGTTAGTTTTCTGAAAATGATGGTTTCCAGATTCATCCATGTCTCTGCAAAGGACATGAACTTATCCTTTTTATGGCTGCATATATTCCATGGTGTATATGTACCACATTTTCTTTATCCAATCTATCATGAATGGGCATTTAGGTTGGTTCCAAGTCTTTGCTATTGTAAATAGTGCTGTGGTAAACATATGTGTGCATGTGTGTTTATCGTAGAATGATTTTAATCATTTGGGTATATACCCAGAAATGGGATTGCTGGGTCAAATGGTATTTCTGGTTCTTTATCTTTGAGGAATCACCACACTGTCTTCCATGATGGTTGAACTAATTTACACTCCCACCAACAGTGTAAAAGCATTCCTATTTATCCACATCCTCGCCCACATCTGTTTTTTTTCCTGACTTTTTAATGGTTGGCATTCTATTCTTATTCTTATGATTCTTTTAAGAATTACATAATGGGTGTATAGGATAAGAATTTTTTTTCATTTCCTGTCATTATTTTATTTCTTTTTCACCCTTATGGAAACGGGGTTTTTGGTAGGACATTAGGGAGAATCTTTTAGCATAATAATGCATCGAAAATAGTTACTATTAACAATATGAATATGAGGAACTTGCCTTGCTCTGGGGAGAAGACTTTGGCATTCCAAGCTCCTTCCTTCCTTGCTTAGCCAACTCTATTTGTTTCCTTCCAGAAATATACAGGAATATATCCAGGGTTGAGTGAGGGTGAAAAAAATTCAAAGAGCAAGAAGAGATTTAGGTGAATGTTCAGTAATAAATAGAGATTGAGACAATAAAAGGGATTATCAGATATACTTTCAAACAAGATTCTATGAACAGAAAAGTGATTTGGTAACAAGAACAAGGAAATATTTTGCATCACATTTTGGATGCAGTGTATGTTCATAGTCAGTGGTTAAATAACATCCATTTTATTTTTAACAATGACCAACATCTTTGCACAGCTTTCCAGGCATTGTTAACCCACTTAAGAGAGATATATACATAATATATTGCCATCATTTCCCATTCACTTCTTTCATATGTCAAGTTTTAAATACATTTATGTGTTCCTATTAAATGACATAATGCTTGAAAAGTTTCCTGAGAGTACCCAAACATTGATATTGCTCAATAAACATGAATGATTATCACTGTCATTAAATTTTAGGATAGTACCTTCACTTTTAAAGATATGACTGTAGCAGTTAGAGAAAACTTCAGTTAGTCAGCTTTCAACTGGTGGAATTTTGTTTTTAACCTACAATTCACACTTACTGAAAGAACATAATAGAAAAAAAGTTTACATTTTCTGTTAGCAGAACCTGAAACTGAAGGATATGATTTCATAGGAATTTAGAAATATATCTATGACATTCAACACCAAATCTAGCAGAAGGCAGCTCTTCGAGTCAATGAGCCTTTCTTTCATTCAGTCAATAGCATTTGTGACACACCTTCTGAAGGCCGGGCATTATGCTAGGAACTGAGAAACAGGGAAAGACAAATGAACAAAAGCACTTGAAACCACGATGCTAAGTCTGGAGATGACAGATCTTAACAAATGAGTACAGATCATTAATGAAGTAACTGCAAATGTGAAAATGCCTCAAAAGTAAAATAGGCTTGGAAACCACAAGCTGTAAATAAGTTACTCAGCAGATTACTACAAGCCACTGTATCTCAAAAATGTGTGTGCTGGCTCTATGCCAAAATCAGCAGTTTTCACTCCAAATCATTGAATAAGCATCTTTTGCCTCAACTGTGACAGAATCTCCACTAATAAGGAAGTATTCTAATCCCTTTAGAATTGGAAGGCTTCTCAAGTGCATATGGAACAGAGCTTAACCATCTCATCTACTGTTCTCGCAAGCCTCAGTTTGGTTCCAGGCCTTTGCTTGACAACTTTGGGTTTCCTCTAGCCTCCTGACTACCTGTTGTACCACCCTTGGATGACCAAATGACCCATGTACCATCACTTATATGAATATGGGTGTCTGAATTTTACCATGATAATCCCCAGATTCCAACCTACCACTCAACCACTTGAAGGACTCAGCTTCATATAGGACAATTTGTTCTATAGTTTTTAAAAAAGATCCTAAATATTTATTAGAATGCTTTAATAGTAGTTTTTAAATAACAAAATGGTTTTTCAAAAGATTCTCATGTCAATACTCATTTTATTATTTAAATTCTATAATTATAGTATTATTCTATAACACAATCAATAGTATCGGGGGTAAAACACCCAAGGCTCTAAAAAATTAAGAAAAAAATGATTTTTAGTACAAGTATTGCTTAAAGCTGTAAGTAGACTATATTTAAGAATAATTTTTAGTATTAAGATCAAAGTGTTTTTTTCTGGTTTATCTACCATTCTTTCTGTCCCTTCAGATATTCAGCTAATCAAAGTTTTAATGTAGTAATATGAAATTAATATAGGGATTATGTTTCAAGTCATGAATTGGTTCCAGTAGATTTCAATGTTATAACTTAATCAATTTTATTAAACTAATTTTAAAAAGAAGTTGGAAATTTTATATGTGGCATAAGTAGAATCAGCATTATTAGTTTACGTGTGAACTAGGAAAGCTTATATTGAGGTTATATAACAGATATTAATTAACGTATTTTAAAAACCCAGTATCTAAAACTCATGTATTCTAAGGGGATACGTTTTATCCTACTGACTACAAATATTCAAAGTATGATGTTTTGGGAGTCTAGTTTTTAAGGAAATAAAAGGAAAAAAGAAAAAAGAAGCTATATGGTGCTTATTGTATTTTTTAAAAAGCTTAAATAAAAGTAAGGAAATTTAATTTAAAAGTAAAGCATTCATTTTTTCTGAACATTAAACATAATTAACACACAAAATATTTATTTAAAAGAAAAATTTTCTATCTGCTAAATTAAAGGCAAAAGATTTTCCAACTTTTTCAACAGAAATATAAAATCACTAGTGAATTCCACAAACACATCAAAACTAGATCACTGTCTATTTCAGACATTGGGATAGAGTTAGTATGTGTATAGGGTTAATGAAACCAATTCCCTGTTTTAGGAGGTAAATCCTGAATGCAAAGAAGCAATATAAAATCTTGATGTTAGAAAATGAATTGGGAAATTAATTAGAATTCTGTATTTTATTTTATGTCAATATGCCTGGTTGAAATTTTAATGCTTAACTTATAAACAGAACTCTTTATTCACTCTGAAGGGTTATGAAAAAAATGAGGTAAATATTATTGTAATAAAGATGTTATTTGTAGCTGTTTAAAATTCAGGTTAAATCCTGCAGTAGCAAAATGAACTTTTTAAATAATACATTTGGTCAAACTTGAAATTTGGTCAAACAAAATCCACCATGGTGCTTGTGAACCACACTTTTTAAAGCTGTGGCTAAGATCACAAAGTGGCACTTTTATTGACTGCCTGCCTGTCAATAACTTGTCCATTTCTCAATCAATTCTTCCTCCTTTTATCCTTTTCAGTGCTCCAAAGTTGTCCCACCCACTAATTTTATACTGCTCAGTTACATCTTTTAAAGCTCTAAAGTAAATATTATATGTCACTCCTTGTGAAGATTACTTAGTCTTCTGATATATAGACTTAATTGTTGAATTAGTCACTAAACTTGGCTGTTTGTTCCGTATTCCTTACGCTTTCAGTATCAGAGAGAGTATTTCTTGTCAATTTTAAGAAAGTGTGTAGTTTTTAAAGGAAAAGGGTAAAGAAAAAAGAACCTATGATATTTTCACTGCTGTAGTCAATCTTGTTCATGGGCTGCCTGAGACAGTCACAGAAGTTAAATAAGAAATTGGCCTTTCACATACAAACTGTCTGTTTCCTATTAAGCTTCTGCCCCTTCTTTTTTTTTTTTTTTTTTTTTTTTTTTTTTTTTTTTTGTTATTCCTCTGAAGTTTCTTGGAAGCTACTGATGTGGTGGTAAGAGAAAAAACTTGCTTTAAGCATTCATCACACAAATTAAATTTTAAGTAAAAGCAATTGGTGTTGCTGCTGAGTAAGTTCTTCCTGTAGACAGCTCAGACACTCTGCAAAATTGCCTGCTGACCTACTCCATGGGCCAGAGATGCCAGTGGCTTGACAGCCAATAGTATCTATCATAGGTGACATTTATAGTGGAGAGCTCCTTTCAGTTGTGCCAAAAGTACACAGCAACTGCAAACAGGCTATTTGGGATGAGATGATATATTATATTAAATTATATGCTGCACTTTCAACTGAAAAATGAGCATCCTAAAGAAATAAAACACTCCTGAAACCTAACTTGAAAAAAATGAAAATTCAAAAGTAACAAAATACTTTTATTTTGACGAACTGAGTAGGTAAATATGCATAAATATGGCAACTGCACTTTTATGAAATGTAAAGCATGTCCATCCTTTTAATTCTCAGTTTAATGTCAAGATATATGTGATGTAATCTCCATTTTACAGATGAAGAAATTGAGGCTTAGATAAAGTGATTTGTCAGAGTTGAAACAGCTATTAAAAAAGATTCACATGCACGTGATTTTCACATATTTAGAGCCCATAGCATATTTCTTCCCTTTGTATCATGTTTTACATCTTGTTTAGTTCCAAAGAATCTTAATACCTTTTAGAGGATTAAGTGAATAAATATTTGGTGTGATTTTAAGAGTGCCAGCAAAGTTTCTATTCCCCCAGTGCACCTATTAGCCTGGATTATATACCTACAGATTTGATCTAAATGACCTACAATAGTCATAAAATGTCATATGTCTTGTACAAGATTGTGAAACATTTAAACTGAAACTGACATGATGATTAATCCCCCATCCAAGTACTAATCAAGCCTGACTCTGCTTAGCTTGGGAGATCAGATGAGATCAGGAACATTCAGGTATGACCATAGACCTGATAATTAATCTAATTCTACACCATCCTATTACCCATGGTGGATCTAAGGCCAAGAAAGATGGTATTTTGGAAAAAGTCATTGATCATTTTATTACAGACTTAAGGATAGAAATCTAGCCTTAAATTTCAAGTTCTTGTCTTTGTCCTATATAATTTTACCTTGCTTATGTAGAATTCATAATTTGATATCAGGTCCTACTATGTGGAGACTTTGGTGAATTCATTAATTCGGTCTAAGAACATTTCAGTCCTGTCCTGTAAGTCCAGTAATAGTCATTGTAAGAGACATAATGAAGTAAAGTTTGTTGACATATGAATGAGTAAAAAGTGTCACTGAAGTAATTCTTTAATCAAAACTTTACTCAGTCTGAGAAATATATTGCAGAGAAAAATGACACCTGTATGTTAGCATTGCAGTTATGCCTATCTTTAAGCTTTCAGCACTAAAAAAAATAAGTATAATCAGAGATAGAGACATCATTACATATAATCCATTTCTTTTGGATCTTTACCTAAAATATTTTCAGTTTGATTTTTCTTTGTTTATTTTTATTTTACAAGGAAGAGTAAGTAAACCTTTTATTTTCCTGCTCTCAGCTAGGTTTCTGATGTTTGAACATAGCTCTTATATTAAATAGATGTGACAGTAGAAAATATAATCATTCAGAATTAGCTCTTTGAAGTGGAAATTTATGGCTTATGAGAGGTATTTTGTGGAGGTAATAATGTAATCATAAATTACTGAACCTATCTTCCAGCTTTTCCACCACCAAAGTGTGCCTGCTGAAGTTTGCATTTGAAACTATATTCATCTGAGAGCTTTAGGATTTCTGGGGAAATATACTGTTCCTTGTGTTTCTAGGCATGAGCAAGGAATGTATTGAGGAAAATAATGCACATGCCTACTTGTGTTGCCACCATAGATCTAACGTTAAGTGTCTGGTCCAGACATGGATGCACAGCTCTTGAAGAGAACTGCTTCTAATCCATGTAATTGGAAAGAGATACTTAAAAGTATTAATAATTACAGAGCATATCCTTCCACCTCACACATTAACAATAGCTTACTAGTTCATTTACTAGAGACCAAAATGGTTAAAATCTGTCATGTCATTCAGTGTTATGATCTGGCTCTGTCAAAAAGACATGACATGAAGATGCAATAGAAATACCAAATTGTGGATGGTGAAAGATGAATTATAACATACTTCAAGGGCAATCAGTAAATTGAGAGACCACCAAAATGAATCACTGTTAAATGCACAGCTAAAGTTACCAAACGAAACAAAGCAAAGAAGAAGCAAAGTCCTTAATCTGTGGATTCACCTACTTTATGATTCAGTGAGTCCCATTTTAGGAATATATGAACTCAGGCAAAGATTGTCAATTTGTGTTAAAGTCTTCATAATTATCTATCATAATGTAGCAGTGTAGCTACTAAACTTCTCCTTCATCCTCTATCTTATATACTGGTTAACTATCTAACATGGCCTCTAAACTTTCTCTTTCTGTGTTGCCTTATTAGATATCATAAAACATGTTCATGCAAAATGCCTTTGAAACACAGCTCACTTATTTATAATTTGAGCAAGAACTCTCTGAAAATGTTTTTATTAAAATAATGAATTTAAAGCCAATGTATTATAAAAGTGCACAAAATGAATTTTTATAACATGCATTTAATGTTAGCTGACAAAATTTAATCTTTTTCAACCATTTATTTGTGTTGTTCAGATATTATTGGTATTTGAATGTTTTCAGTATGTAAAATCAAAGATATATTAACCCCAAAAAGAATGTCCTTACCATTTTAACATCTAAGTTAATATTATAAACTTCAAACTTAAAAAAATGCTATCTGAGCTGGCTCTCTGGCCAAAGTTACATCTTAACATCGTTGAAAAACAGATAGAAAATTCATAACTCTTCAATGCAGAGCTTTTGAACTTGTGGCCTTGGCCTCAGGAGAAAATCCAGCATGGTTGAATTAGAATAAAGTAGGGAAAATACTGTCAAGTTCTGTTCATGCTTTTTGACACCCATTGCCCTGAGACAATAACAGATACTCAAAGCTCTTGCTCAGATGTTCTCACTGTAAAAACCCTATGCTTGAGAAGATCTGAGGAAAATGAATAATGATTAACTAAACTTGGACAGTTGTTTTAACCCCATCTAGCCCTCCAAAAACTCAGGTCTGGCAAATTAACGTCTAGTAGTGTGTTTATTTTTTGTTTTTTCCTAATTCCTGGGGAAGGGAGAGTTACAAGGCATGAAGCTTTGGCCTGCACATACTTGTTTGTTAGGATAAAAACTGTCTGACTGTAGTTGTCTAGAGCCAGGGACCCTGAAACAAAGTACTCATCCATTGCCCATCCCCCGAGCTCTCTGGGGCCAACTTAGACCAACCTTCACTTCCTCACAGTGTTTTTCAGAGTAGCTGATACTCCTTGGGGGGGAAAAAAAAAAAAGGCCTTATAGCCCAATAAAACAAGTTTTGAAAAGCACAATTCTTATCAAGATAACACAACAAAGATTTATAGAGTCTATTATAAGACATAAATATTAAAGCAGAAAAACAAACATTTAAAATTAAAACTTAAAACATACTTAGGAGAGGTAAAGAAAGATATTACCAATATAAAACATGAGTAGGAAACTATGAATACAACAGTATTATTAGAAATTAAAAGAATATTTAATGGGCCAGCCTCAGTGCCCCAAACCTATAATTTCAGCACTTTGAGAGGCTGAGGCAGGACAATTGGCTTTGGGGTTTGAGATCAGCCTGGGCAACATAATGAAACCCAGTATCTACAAAAACAGAAACACAAAAGCTATCTGGGTATATGACGCACACATGTAGTCCTAGCCACTTGGGAGGTTGGGTGGGAGGATTGCTTGAGCCAGTAGGTCAGAGCTGCAAAGAACTGTGAGTGTGCCATTGTACTCTAGCGTGGATGACAGAGCAAGATCTTGTCTCAAAAAAAAAAAAAAAAAAAAAAAGGATAGTCTTGAAATGAAGTACATAATTTATAACAACAAGAAATAGAAAATAGGAGTACATGAGGAGATGTATCTATTTAAAATTTAATTTATAATTAAAATTTTTTCTACAAAGAAATGTCCAGGCCTTGATGACTTTAATGTTAACTGCATCCAAACATTTATGAAATTATTCTAATCTTAAACTTTCAGAAAACAGCGAAGGAAGACTGTCCAATTTATTTTATGAGGTCAGTATAGTTTTGGTAGCAAAATCTTGACTTTGATATTATGTTTAATAATGAAATATTACATATTCTTCCATAAGATTGGAAAGAAGACAGAAAAAAATGTTTGCATACACTACTTCTCTATTGTACTAGTCCTTGGCAGAACAAAAAGACAAGAGGGACATAATAGATAAAGTTTGGGGAAAAAAAATAAAACTGTTTATTTACAAATTTTATGACTATATAAGCAGGAAATTCCATGGTATTTACCAAAAAATTTGCTAGAACTAATAAAAGAATGTATCATAGTTTTAAGATACAAGGTCACTATAAAATCTCAATATATTTCTTTATATTAGTAACAAGCAATTAGAAAATAAATTTTTAAGGGTACCATTTAAAATAACACTTAAAATACAAAATATTTGGGAATTAATTAGCAAATCTGTGTAAGACCTTACCCTGAGAACTGTAAAACACCATTGGAGATACTGAAGAAGACTGTAATTTTAAAAAATCATATTTATAAATCAGATAACTCAATATTATTATATTACTAAATTAAAATTAATACTTTTAATATAATTCCAATCAAAATATTTGTTGGCTTATTTGTAGATACTAACAAACTGATCCCAGAATGTTGCCACTCTGAAGTCTCTTACGAAGTTAATAAAGGTCTACTCTATGGCCCAATATTTTTACTCCCAGGCATTTACCAAAAAGAGAGAGAAACAACAACAACAACAATAAAGCTCCACAATTTTAAAATAAATTCATTACAACTTTATACAAAACTATCCAGAGGTCTAAATGTTAGTTATAGCTTTATTGCCTCTTGGCTCACCCTTTTAGACTAATTTGTGAAGATGGATCTTGGCCCTTTCAACATTTTTGCTTATTCCTGCTGGCACTGAATTAGTGTGCAGGGAGACATTGCAGAAGAATAAAAAAAAAGTTTTGCTTATTTGCTCCTGTCGGCTTGCTCAGCTGGGTCCTGCAATGTGTGAGGCTTCTTCAGTGCCGTTTCAGTAGCTCTCAATGGCCAGTAGCACTCAGCTTCCCCCAGCATCCACTTTGGGTGGTTTTTTAACAGAGTGTTTCTGCTACATACAGTACAACCTCCCTGTGCCTAGTGCTTCGTAGCATCTTACAGGTCAGATTTCCAGCAAGTGTTGGTAGGCATAGTTCAAAAAAGCTCTGCCATTTGGTAAGCCACATCCATGCCCTCTCCAGCAAGGTCTGTATCTTGGCCCAAGAGGAATGCCTTCCTTGGGCACTCTAGTTCAGCCCTAAGGGTAGTGGCTGCTCCTTATAACTGCTGTTTCTTTAAGAATTCTCTATTCTTTATTCTCTTCACTTTTTACTAGCCAGAAATTTGCTAGTCTAATTTACTTTTAGAGTTAGTCTTTATTTTATTTTTTTAAAATATATATTTTATTGTACTTTAGGTTCTCGGGTACATGTGCAGATCATGCAGGATTGTTGCATAGGTTCATAAATGGTCATGTGGTTTGCTGTCTCCATCCCCCTGTCACCTATATCTAGCATTTCTCCCCATGTTATCCCTCTCCAACCTCCCTACTCTCCGCTGCACCTCCCCTATTCCCCCCCAACAGACCCCAGTGTGTGATGCTCCCCTCCCTGTGTCCATGTGTTCTCATTGTTCAACACCTGCCTATAAGTGAGAACATGTGGTGTTTGATTTTCTGTTCTTGTGTCAATTTGCTGAGAATGATGGTTTCCAGATTCATCCATGTCCCTACAAAGGACACGAACTCATTGTTTTTGATGGCTGCATAGTATTCCATGATGTATATGCGTCTTAATATTAACTTTGTCTGTTAAAATTATTATGTGGTTTTGCCTTCCTTATTAGACCCAAATTGCTTCAGTCTATCAAGAGGAGAATGGCTAAACAAATTGTAGTGTATTCATACAATAGACTAAAACTAAACAGTAAAATGAACAGAGTACTGATACATAAAACTCTGAAGATAAAAGAAAAAAAATGTTGAGAAAAATAAGCTAGACAAAGAAGAGGTGATTTCATTTATATGATGCTCTAAGTGTGCAAAATTTACTTATTTCTGTTGAAATCAGAATGTTAATTGTAACTGTGTGCACTGGATTTTCCAGAAAGAGGCACATAAAACTATCTTATGAAAGTTGATTAAAATATTATTTACTGTGATAGTGGTTTACATGGAAAACATGTTTGCCAAAACTCACCAAACTGAACTCTTAAAATATGTGCATTTTATTTAATGAAACAAAATATATTGTGGAGAAAATCTATAGACACATTTTTGGCAGTAATATGATAGTTTGCAATGGTTACTGGTAAGGTTGATAACTAAAAAGTCAGTTATATGTAAACATTAAGAAATGACTACATAATGTAAAAGAAAAACAATTTACGGTAGCATCACAAAATAGGAAAAAAATTTAACATGGTGAAAAGAGCTATTTAACAAAAAGTAAATAAAGTAAACTTTATGGATAGAAATACTTAATATTTTGGTGATGCCAATTTCCCCCAAGTTATGACTTAGGTTCATAGAAATTCAAAATACAGTTCAGAAGATATGTGAAAAATTCAATGTGAAAGATTCTACTTTTTAAAAATGATTGTTACAATATTTCTGATTTGGCCTGATTTTCAAAACTGTTCACTGTTTTATCATGTATGAAGTTTATTTCCTTTCTCCTCAAAATCTGGTATTGATGAAATGAATTCAGCAGAAATGATGGTACATGACTTTTGAGATTAGGTGATTAAGGAATACAGCTTCAGTTTGGCTTCTTGCACTTTCTCTCTCTATCCTTCTTTCTCTTTTCATTTATTTCCCTCAGGACATTTTCTCAGATGAAAACTGACTAAATATGTAAACCAGTGAACTAAATATATAAAACATGTTTATTTAGAATTATTACTTCAATGACTTGTTTTTAGAATAAAAAACAACTTGCTATTTTGAATAATTTAATCTCATTTCTGTGTTTTTAAGCTTTTTTTTTTTTGAACAGTTTTTCAATATACTGATATGCCCCAAATTTGATCTTTGGAACAATATATTCTTTCTAACTATTCTCATTTATATAAAAATATCTATCTACTAGTTTTCTATATCTAGCCCAAATCTGTTTTCCATCTTCCAGGGTCCAGCCTTCTTTATGCAGCCATATTCTAGACATCCACAGTAAGATAGCTCATGCAATTTCTCAGAAAGCATGGATGTCTCATCAATATTTTTTACTGATATATTCCCACACTCTTCCACAGTGCCTGACAGAGAGCAAGAATTGAAGAAATATTGGCTGAGAATAAATATATCAGGTTCTGCAATCAACATTTATCTTATTATTTTATGTACACATACATGCCCCCCTTACTCATTATTCTGCACCTGTGGATGGAGCGGCATCCACCAAGAAATGCAATCAAGAAACCCATGCATCTTTGTTAGATTTTTCTCTATTCTGTGATGCTACAGTAAGTTGTGTTTTTCTTTTATATTATTTAATTATTTCTTAATGTTTAGATATGAATTTCAGATATAAATTTTATCCAGTAACCATTGCAAATAATCATTTTACTGCTAAAAATTTGTCTGTAGATTTTCTTCTCAATACTTATTGTTCTATTGAGTAAAATGCACTTGTTTAAACCCTCTTCTAACTCCTACCATTGATTCTAATTTCTAGATATCTTTCAAACCCATCCTCTCTTCTCCTATGTTGCCAAGGCTGGACTCCTGGTCTCAAGCAATCCTCCCACTTCAGCCTCCCAAGAAGCTATGACAATAGGTATTTACCACCATGCCCAGCTTTTTCCAAAGATTTACAATATGTAAATGAGTTGGCCTCTCCTCATATCTGAAGGGTTTGCTTTTGTTATTTTCCCCTCAAATATTAAACTTCATCTGTCTGACTTCAACTGAGTCATCATCATGATTTTTATTTTGGTTATATTTCTGCAGAGGAACTATTCTCTATTCTCTTTAATCTATGTATAGGCCCAGTCGTTCTTCTAACTTCTGACTTTCTTAAAAATCCAGGCTAGCATGTTAAACATATGATTATGCTTCTAATTAGGACACAAAATAGAAACCATTAGGCAAGTATTCCATCAATGTTTCATCACCTGATTTCCAAACCTATCTATATTTGGAGTATTCCTTATCTTACCTCTTATGAAAATCTAAAACTACTTCTCTCTCTCGCTTTTTATGTTTAAAGATGGAGTCTCTCTCTGTTGCCCAGGCTGGAGTCCAGTGCTGTGATCTGGGTTCTCTGCAACCTCTGCCTGTGGGTTAAAGTGATTCTCTCACCTCAGCCTACTGAGTAGCTGGGACTGCAGATGCCCATCTCCATGTCCAGCTAATTTTTGTACTTTTAGTAGAGACAGGGTTTCACCATGTTGGCCAGGCTGGTCTTCACCTCCTAACCTCAAGTGATCCACCCACCTTGGCCTCCCAAAGTGCTGGGATTACAGGCATTAGCCACTGCACCCAGCCTGCTTCTCTTATCGTTCATCAATTAAACTCTGTATGCCATCTCCTAAATTCACAGAAAATTTGTACTATTGTTTAATTGCCTCTCTCCTATATTTTATGACATTGAACATATCCAAGTCTTCACCATCTTAAAAAAAAAACACTCTCTTAATCATTTCTTAACTTTCTTAACCAAATTTTATTAAAAAATAGTGAAAGTACATTCATCAGCTCCGTTTTTACTATGCTCCCTCATTAGCCTTAAGCTATACTCTACCCTATTATTTCATCAATACTGTTCTTAACAGGGTCAGTAAAGTTCTCCAGTGGACTTTTGTTTTCATTTATTTTATGTTACAATTATATTCAACATAATTTAATACTTTCTTTTTAAACAAGCTCTTTCCTTGACTTCTGTTACCCACATACACTTGGCTTAACCATAATGTTTGTGGCTATTCCTTTCCCTTTCTCTACAAAAGCACTAGGTACTAAAGTTTCTAAGGACTTCATTCTATACATTTTTCTTTATCAAGTATTATTTTTCTAGTAATGTTATCTATTTCCATAGGGTCTATTACCAATCCATCTCCCAAATTACATGCCAACTCGGTTTACCTTCACATTGTATTCTTTTTTTAACTCTAGATTCAAATATTGACTGGTTTACACAGTCATTTAAAATTAAGTGTTCACGGTCTTTGATATGCTAGATAATAAACCAAAGAAAAGGGACACAACTGTTTTTCAAATGGAACTATCATCATCAAACACAATTTTGAAATAATGTCAGACACATGGTAGGCAAATAATAATTGACCTAATTAAAAGAATCAGTAAATTTTAGTAAATAATTGATACATTTTCCAACATTGGATAAGTACTTTTTCACTCTTTGAATTTAAAAATCACTTGTTCAACCTTAATTGTGATAACTAAAAATCTATTAAAGGACTATTTTCTCAACTGCTGAATCTAGAAGATAGGCAAGGAATATTAGGCTGATGTCTCATGATGTCTTCAGCTTCTTCTTATTTTTTGAATAGAACAGGACTTTTATGGGTTGGTACATATAATGAATATATATGCCTAGAAAGAAATATTATTTACTAAAGTATCCTAATCATGATATTAGCTAACATCTATTGATGTTCCATCAGCATTCTAAGTGCATTGTGAAAATTAACCCTCATAACAATTTCAAAAGGAAGATATGATTGTGATGATTGTCCATTACTCTAATTTCAATGTTGGAGTTCCTCCAGTGAAAACTTTTGTAACACGCTTTTGCTGTGAGTCAGAATTCACTCAAATTTAAAATGTTCCTAGCTGAAAAGATTTGCTGCTCATCATAAAGCCCCATTTGCAATGTACAGAAATTGTTGGTGTTCATATTCTATGAATCCTAAGAATAAATAAAAGGCATAATTCACTTTGAAATGAAAAATATTTAAAGCCTGGAAGCTCATAAATAGAAGTAAGGTGAAGTGGAAATGGAAAAATAAGGCTTGGGGCTCAGCCAAATACTTTGTATGCTCTTTGCTTTTGAAAAGGATGAATAGAAAGAAACTTACTTCCACCCACTGCACAGTTACCTACACATGTTACTTTGTGCATACGAAAGTAAATTTGTGCCTTTGTATGTACAAAAGTATAATTGTGACCTACAGAACTTATAAAAGCATAGGAATTAAAAATTAGATTACATAGGAAACAAAGTTATAAATTCTCAACTACACTTAGTGACTTTTAAGAAGAGCCCTAAGTATAATTCTCCAGAGGAAATAATGTTAAAATTCTTGGTATATTTTCTTTGAATTACATATTCAGCGTCCTTTGAGAAAATCAGGTGTTTTGTATAGGAATTTGATTATATTAAAAACCATAAGAAAAAAACACATCTAATCAGTCAAGAGTAAAAGAAATAAAATATTGAAATTGGGCAGAATATTTTAGGATGCTTTCAAGATTTGCAGAAAAGTTGTGAAAATGGTAGAAAGTTCTCATATACTTTACCCCCAGCGTTTCTTACTGTTAACATCTTAAATCAGTATGATAACATTTGTCACAACGAGTACACCAATACTGATATACTACCATTAACTAAAGACAATACTTTAATAAGATTTTCTTTGTGTTTTCCTAATGCTTGTTCTTTTTCTATCCAAGATCCCATGCAAAATGCCACATTACACTTGGTCCTCATGTCTCCTGAGGGATCTGTAGACAGTGATAGTTTCTTAGACTATTCTTGATTTTGATGACCTGGCAGTTTCGAAGAGTATTCATCAGGCATTTTATAGACTGCCTTTCGGTTTGGCTTCATGTGATGTTTTCCTTATAGTCTCACCGAGTTTACAGCTGCTTGGGAGGAAGGTTAAAAAGGAAGAGTATCATTCTAATCATATCATGCTAAGTGTACCTGGTATCACCATGACTTAGCACTGGTGATATTAATCTTGATAACCTGGTGGAGGCATTGTTTTTTTAATTCCTCCACTGTAAAGTTACTCTTCCCCCCATCTTTCTGTACTGCACTTTTGGGAAGGAAATCACTGTAAAAGACCACACTTAATGGGGGAAAGCTATGTTCTACGTTTTTAGGGTGTATAGAGTCATTGATATTAACTTTGTATCTTAGGCTGTAATTCAATGTTTCATTATTTATACATCACTCAAATTTCCCATTAGAGGTTAAAGAGAGCTCTTATAAGTGTGTCCCTTTTACATACTCCCATTTGTATATGTGTGCATGTGTGTACATTGGAGCACTTCCTTTCTTTCTGGTACTATAAGGTGTCCCAGCTTCGTCTTGAACATCTCTACCTACAGCCTTAGAATCAGCAGTTTCCTTAAGGAAATCTTTTTCTTTTGAAAGAAATAACGTTAGAAACCAAGATGTAGACACTAGGTTTGCTCATTGCTACCAAGGGACACATTGATTTTTAAAGCCTAATTAAAGGCATTAATATTATTAAGTAAAAAATTATGCCACCAATATTTTTTTCCAAAAATCTGTAAACCACATATGGCATGAAGTTTTTGTTTCATAAAGTTATAAGGATTGTCAGTGATGTTAAAGTATCATAGACAAGAAAAGGGAAAAATATCATATAGTTTTAAATTTCACTTCTTTTCAGAAAATAACTTTCTGATAGCATTTATGCATCTCCATGGAAAAAAGTTGATATGCACTTCCACAGACATTGTTGGATGTTTCCAAAAATTATGACCCTGAATTTAAATTAGTTCAGATGTTGTTACATTTTCGAGTATATTATCTACAGAGAGCTTTTTATTAAGAAGATATGAGATCCTCTTATATAGTAAATCAACTATATTTGAAGAGACAGGATATACGCATTGGAGGAAATACTGACAAATGAGTAGTATATCCCTATAAGATGCATTAGATTTTAAGCACTTCAAGTTATTTTATAGTTAAAAATTTAAATAAAAAAAGGTTCACACTAACGATGGCAATATCCACTTCGATAAGACTTAAAAATATATATATTTCTGACATAAATCAATTTTACAATGGCCTTTATGGCCTAGGTCTCTGGTTCTCAAAGTAATATCTGGAAACTCTTGTTTGTTTCTGAGACCCTTTAAGGAGAGCCACAATATTCAAAGTATCTTCATAATGACACTAAGATATTATTTCTCTTTTTCAATTTTATTCTCTCATAATCTACCATAGAGTTATCTGGGGACTACACTGTCTTGTGATAACATAGCCACTCACTGTATGCAGTGTTTGTGTACAAACTTCGTTTTTATGTTAAACTCTTCCATTTACTGACAGAAAACTGAGAATGGTGAGTCATACCGAAAGCAAGCTTCCACTTAATTTTCAGGGCAGGATGTTTCTGTGGGCCTACATGCAGGTGTGGCAAAAGAAATTTCTTCCAATACCTTTTATTCGCTCTGTGTTTATAAGCTATTTTTAAGTTAAGCTTTTCCATTTACTTAAAGAAATGTAATAATGAGTCATTCTGAAAACAATCTTTCATTTAGTATTTGGGACTGGATTTCTATGTGGGCCTATAAGCACATTTGGCAAAAGAATCTTCTTTGAATAACCAATTCTCTGTGTGAATAACTAATTCTTCACCAGTGCTTATGAACTTTTTTGTGTTAAAATGTCCCATTCACTAAAATATAACTACTAATGATATTTTTATTGAACATTCATTCCAGCCACTCAGATGGCTAATGGTATCTGGAAGTGGCATTATCCTGTAATAACATAGCCACTCCTGGTATGCAGTGTGTGTGTACAAACTTTATTTTTGTGTTAAACTCTTCCATTCACTGACAGGAAACTGAGAAAAGCATATTTGTATGTTTTATAGTGCCTCAGTTTTAGTTACTTACACTACAATATCAATAAACATAACTCACATAAACAAAAGCCTTCTGGAATCCTCAATATTTTTAAGAAAACTGCTGCAGTCAAGCATAGTGGCTCAAGGATATAATCCCAACACTTTGGGAGGCTGAGGTGGGGAATTGACTAAGTCCAGGAGTTCAAGACTAGCCTTGGCAGCAAATGTTCGTAAAGTTATAAGGGCTGTCAATAGTATTAAGATAACATAGGCAAGAATAAAAGGGAAAAATATTACAATGCATAGTTTTATATTTCACTTCTTTTAAGAAAAGAATTTTGTATATTATTTATGGATCTCTACAGAAAAATCTAATATATACTTCACCATGATGGTTGGGTGTACTCAGAAAATACGACCCAAGATACAAATTTGTTCATAAATGGTAAAATTTTAAAGTATGTATTTAAAAAAAAAGAAAAGAAAAGAAAACTGCTGACTAAACAACTCACTACAGAAATTGAAGTCTAGATGTAAGAATGGAAGATGTGTGGTAGGGCAAAGAGATCTGAGACACAACTGAAACAAGAAAGCATATGTCACCACAAATCCTACAGACATCGAAACATGTAGACATTGCAGCAGCAAATCCAATAACTTAGATGAAATGGATTAACTCCATAAGATACATAACTTGCCCCAAATAATACACATTAATAAATCAGAATAACCAAATATCTATTAAAGTACTTGAATCTGTTAAATAAATTCTAAACAAAGACAATTGCAGGCCCTGACTTTTTCACAGGAAAATTCTGTCAATCACTTAAGGAAGAAATAATATTGAATTTACACAAACTCTTTTAGAATATATAGGAATAAGAATCACTAATGAACTTTGTGAAGTTAATGTAACCTTGATACATAATCTGATGAAGACATTACAGGAAAAAATGATAGGTTAATATAAAGACACAAAAATGCTTAAAATATATTAGTAAATTAATTGCGACAGTAAGTAAGGAGAGTATTATACCATGACCAGCTGGAGTTTAGCCTGGGAATAAAATGTTGGTTTACATTTGAAAATATGATTACTAGTATATATATTACTTCAGATTGGAATGATATCATTCCAAATTGGTTAACAATATATTGACCTCAGTTAACATTTTCAATGGGAAATTATGCAATCATAAGAAAGTAAAGAAGGCTTGAAAAACATGATTCAAAGAAAGCAAATGTCAAGCACTCTGTAGATACTGAGGTTTACCCCACTTGCAAATGAGCAGAATTAGCCTGTCAAAGTTTCAAGTGCGTTTGTGAACACTCCTGGATCACATGCAAATGAATTTTATAAAACTTTATCACATGATACTCCTGGATCACATGCAAATGAATTTTATAAAACTTTCGAAGACGCATTATATTCACCAGTCTGGCTCATGTGGGCCATTATAGGGAGCATTGTTGAACAGTGGATTTAACTAAGTGGTTATAATCTTTATGATCTAGGACCATTTTAAACCAACAAGAGATTCTATGCTGTGGAATGAGAATTAAGTTTGAGCTCCTTAGACCACTTTTTGCCTAGGTTGTCACTTGGAGATGTACCAATGAGGAAACCCAAATGCATTTTCCTGAAATTAGTTACTGTCAAAATAAGGTCATGTACTCCTGCAACCTTTTCATTCTCATGATTATCTTGGACATTTCGAAGAAGGTGTAAGCCCTTTCTGGAGACAGCTACACATTCAATAACCAAAGTCTCTGCTATGGTTTGGATATTTGTCCCTTCCAAATCTCATGCGGAAATATGATTCCCAGTGTTGGAGGTGGGCATGGTGGGAAGTGATTAGAACATGGTGGCGGATCCCTCCTGAATGGTTTAGTACCACTCTCTTGGTGATAAGTGAGTTCTCACTCATTTAGTTCACCTGAGATCTTGTTTAAAAGTCTGGGATCCCCTCCCTATCTTCCCCTGCTTCTCCTCTTGCCTCAGCTCCTTACCATGGGCATTTACATGAGTGACTCAGATGATTTGAACAGCAGTTGTAATTTGTTTCCACATTTCATGGACCCCAAGAGAGATTTATTTAATCTGCCAGTCTAATTTTACAATTGGCAGACCAAATATCTAGGCCATTAGCATAGCCAAAGTCAGTAAACTGTATCACAATTCATCAAGAAGAGTACTGGGAGAACTAAGAGAATAACATTGAATTTTTCCTGCTGAGCAGAGTGACCATGTTAGTCTTCACTGCTGTGTAGCCGATGCTGAAGGCTGAACAGCTATGACAGTCCGTTAAATACACTGGAGTCTAGCTTCCTTGAAACATTAGTGAGCCATGCTTTTGCTTCAGGTGAAAGTGAGGAAGAATGATTTCCTCAAATTGCTCTTCAAAGTGATGCACCTGATAGCTCTTTTAGGGAGGCAATCGTTTTGTCCAAGGGGTAAGTAGAAAGTGTTCCCTTTGGAAGTGTTCTTCTCTACTTCCTCGTTGGACAAAATTAACCTTTGGAAATAAAGGTTAATTTATTAACCTTTTAATAAATTAAAAGGTTACAGGCAATTCCCTCACCTGGCTACAGGCAATTCCCTCACCCCCATAATTAACCCAGTAGCCGAAGGCTTCTGTCATATTTGTATATCAACTATATCCACTGAACTCAGGGATATCTATCTAGTCTTGATATCCTCTTGATCTAACATCTAGAATTATTTTATCCATAAGAATGGATTAAAATAAAAGCACATTTGAATTTCAGGTACATCTGCAATGCACGATGAGATAATTAAGAATACATAATTTTTTATTTAAATGATCTCTCTCTACATATAAGACTTAGAGTAAAATTACTTTTTCTCAGTTATATGTACTTAGAAATATTAAGGATTTACAAATTGATAGCCATATCTTTGATTTTTAAATTTACAGCACTGTAACTTTAAAAAATGAGTAATATTTTGAGTCTACTATTATAGTAAATAGGTAGTTTTACCCTTCCAAAAAGTAGGGGGCATAAACAGTGTCCCACGTGTCTTAGAGTGACCCTCTTGCTTTATGAATTGGACACTGGATTGGGGTGCTAGCCTCCGATCTTTCTGACGTTTCCTGTCTAGAGTTGAACTTCTGCTCTAAGAGCAAGCTGAAGTGAGGGCGATTAGAGCTTCGGTACTCAGGGCCAGCTGTACCTAGAATACATCCTCCACCCTGTAAGTAGGGCTGGGTAGTTGAAGGAATTTCTCAACCACTCAGCTGCTTTCACCTGGAATTTAACCTTTGCAACGTGGAACGTGGGCGACAAGAAATGCTAGCAGCTTGCCGTTCCTGGAGAGACACTATAGCCCTTGACTGGAAGCCGGGCCAAGAGCGAGCCTCATCTTTTCCTTCACATCCACCAGGCATGATTTTGTCATGTTGAGTAGAGTGCAGAGGTGAGTGGCTCACTGTTCAAATGCCATAGACTCTTACTAAGATTTGGGAGACTGCCTCGAATTAGTGTTTCTTCATTAATTGTTTGCCCATTGGAAACATTTGGGAGACTTTATTTTCAAAATTTTTATATTTTTGTATTTTTATTCTTTTTAGAGACAGGGTCTTACAGTGTTGCCCAGGCTTGTCTAAAACTCCTGCCCTCAAGCAATTGCTTTGCCTTGACTTTGCAAAGCAGTGAGATTACAGGTGTGTAATCTCATGTTGCCTGGCCTATTTTTAAATTTTTAAAAATAATTTCTATCAATTATGGTTGGTTTGCTGGGGAATAGATCTGTGAAGCTCCTCACACTGCCGTTCCTGTCCTGTGGTGGTTGGTTTGCTGGGGATTAGATCTGTGAAGCTCCTCACACTGCCGTTCCTGTCCTGTGGTGGTTGGTTTGCTGGGGATTAGGTCTGTGAAGCTCCTCACACAGCCGTTCCTGTCCTGTGGTGGTTGGTTTGCTGGGGATTAGGTCTGCGAAGCTCCTCACACTGCAGTTCCTGTCCTGTGGTGGTTGGTTTGCTGGGGATTAGGTCTGTGAAGCTCCTCACACTGCCGTTCCTGTCCTATAGTGGCTGGTTTGCTGGGGATTAGGTCTGCGAAGCTCCTCATGCTGCCATTCCTGTCCTGTAGTGGCTGTTTTGCTGGGGATTAGGTCTGTGAAGCTCCTCACACTGCAGTTCCTGTCCTGTGGTGGTTGGTTTGCTGGGGATTAGGTCTGTGAAGCTCCTCACACTGCCGTTCCTGTCCTGTAGAGGCTGGTTTGCTGGGGATTAGGTCTGTGAAGCTCCTCACACTGCCGTTCCTGTCCTATAGTGGCTGGTTTGCTGGTGATTAGGTCTGTGAAGCTCCTCATGCTGCCATTCCTGTCCTGTAGTGGCTGGTTTGCTGGGGATTAGGTTGTTCCTGTCCTGTGGTGGCTGGTTTGCTGGGGATTAGGTCTGTGAAGCTCCTCACACTGCCGTTCCTGTCCGGTAGTGCTTGGTTTGCTGGGGATTAGGTCTGTGAAGCTCCTCACACTGCCGTTCCTGTCCTGTACTGGTTGGTTTGCTGGGGATTAGATCTGTGAAACTCCCCACACTGCCGTTCCTGTCCTATAGTGGCTGGTTTGCTGGGGATTAGGTCTGTGAAGCTCCTCACACCGCCGTTCCTGTCCTGTGGTGGCTGGTTTGCTGGGGATTAGGTCTGTGAAGCTCCTCACACTGCCGTTCCTGTCCTGTAGTGGCTGATGTGCTGGGGATTAGATCTGTGAAGCTCGTCACACTGCCGTTCCTGTCCTGTGTTCTCCTATATTCTTGAATGATTACTTGAGGTAGATGTTCTTTCTCCTGTAATTTAACATTGCTGCACTTTATTTCTAATCTTGGAAGTTGCAACATATTATGCAGCCAACCTGGACTTTTATTACTTTCTTTTTTGTATATGACTTTTTTCTTTACATTGATGTTTATGAATTTCTTTCCTTTTCCTTGAAATTTATTAATGTTGCCAATGAGTTTGTTAAGGGTAATTCTTCTATAGTATTTATATGTATTAATATATGACTTTCTTTCAAAAAATTCTGTGTTCTTATTGATCTATATGCAAATATAGACAATTATTTTACTTTATTCAGCCTTTCACTGAGTGACTACTACATACATGCTTGTCACTGTTCAGGTAATTTCTTAGAGTGGTAAGTGCTGTGATCATAAGCTAATACAATAAAGTAAAAATATTAGTTTAGAATCTGCAAACAATAGACTCGATTATGAAGAGACTGTATTTTTGTGGATAAAGGATAAGTAGCAAGTCATTCATACCACAAGCAAAGCCATGTCCGAAGTCAAGATAAGTGTGGCACCAGATCCAATTTGGGAGATGGGAGTATTTTAATGACAGAAGGAAGCCTGGTATGGCTAGGACATACTGATTTGGAGAAAAAGAGGTGGAAAGAGATGTCAGAAAGGTGGCCTGGGGTAAGTAATCAGGAAGGTATGGCAAACTATAGCCCATAGACCAAATCTGGCCTGCCACCTGATGTATGGCTGGCTGTCAAATAAGAATAGTTTTTACATTTTTAAATGATGGAGAAAATAAAAAAATAATATTTTGTGAAAGGTAAAAATTTTATAAAATTCAAACTTCATTGTTCATCAATAAAACTGTATTGGAAGACAGCCATGTCTCTTTGTTGGCACATCGTTTATGCCTGTTTTTGTGCTACAATGATACAACCATAGGCCTGCAAAGCCTCATTTAGTGTTTGGCTTTTTCCAGAAAAAAAAAAAAAAAGTCTGCTGACTCCTGTTGTAGGGTATTCTCAGGTCACTAGGGAGAATGAACTTAATTTTAAATTAAATGGAAAGTTTTTAGAGGATGTAAAGTGGGAAAATAGTGATCTGATTTGCTGATGTGCAACGTGGATTGCAGTTGAATGAGCTTTGAAAATACATGCTGGGAGAATAAATAGGGTGAAATGCAGTAAAGCAGTAATTGTAAATGAGATATATTGTGATGTATAAGAGGGCTGTGGAAGAGGGGCTGGGTGGACATGGGCAGAGATTTGAGATGCGTTAGAAATAGAAACCATAGAATGTAAGATGGGATTAAACATAGGTGGATGAATGAATGGGAGGAATCGTGGATGAACCTTGGTTTGGTTTGAGTAGTGGGTAGGGAAAAATAAAAGTTTTAATTTGGATGTAGTGTGCAAAGGCCATGAGGTGGAAATTTTAGGTAGGCAGTTAGTTATATGAGTTAGGCTTATGGGGAATGAGTTCGCTTGAGATATGAATATTTGAGTTGTCAGCACAGAAATGGTATTTATGGGAATCGATGAGCTCATCTGGGAAGAGAAGGGAACAAGGAAGAGAAGCCTCAGGACCTACTCTTGAATTAAGCCAAACTGGGAAATAGGCAAATTCCTTTCACTATCTCAAACAGCAAATGTACAAAATTAATTCATTCCTTTCGGTTATTTAAATTCATCAGACTACTTCAATTTTCTAAGCTTTTAGTATATCATGGCTGTAGATTTCAAGGTGATAGTACATGTTAAATTCTAATAAATAATAGGCCAATGTAAAGAGGAACTTGTCAGCCACATTTTCATCTATATAGGGGTCAGTGGTTTTTTAAAGAAGCAAAAATCAAGACAAGTATTTCCTGATGGTGTTTTTAAAATGAATTTATAATTATTTAAGTTTAGTTTGCTGGCTTTTATTTACTTTGCATTCATCAATGCATTTTAAGGTATTTTTTTTTTTTTTTCTGTCTCGTCTTCTGGCTGCTCTAGCTGAAGACTACGGAGTGGAGGGAGTTAGAGCTTAATGTACCTGGGAAATGAGCGATAAATAGCCTCCCTCGGAGAAGGGGACATGGTGCCTTTAGGGGAATGCCATTTCAGCTTAAATAAGAAAGCTTGGAGAAAGTCAAATAAAAGATTGTACAGATAGAGGACTTTGCTGGCTCAGACACATAGTACCTGAGGGCACAGTAAAAGAAGAAAAGGGTTCAAGGAATAAGTCAGATAAAAGGATGGCGACAACAAACTGAGAATTAAAGTCCTAGTGAAAGTGAATGTCCAGGGAACCGGAGGTTTCTGACTTTGCCAGAGATGAACAGCAAAGCCAGAATTCATTCTGATTAGTCAGGCCAATAAAGGTGTGAGGCCATATTCTTGTTAATTAACTTGTCTACAAGGGTATCTCTATGATGGACTCTCTGGAAGGTACTGCTCCTTCCTTTAGTCTTAAAGGTATGGGAATAGTAATGCTATATTTAAAGCACAAATGAAGGGGTGTTTTCTTTGTTTCTCACAAGAATTGGGCAGATTTGATCATGTCAGTGGGGATCATTTTTTGCCTGTTGTATTCTCTGAATTAAAAAATACATATTTTGGCATAGGTCTCACGCTGCTTATTCCTCATTTTTGAAATGGGACAGGGAAGTAAGCTGTGTCACTTAGCAATTTAAATTTATAAATCTGGAGTAAACACAGTTTTAAATGAATCTTCCATAATTATTGGTGTTCCTCCTTCAGGAAAAAAAAAAATCAGTGGGTAAACCCCCATGTAGCAGATTCTCCTAGTCATACTTACTTCTGCTCCTCTGGCTCTGAATCGCGACTGTCTGAGTGATTGCTTCTTCCATTATCCGTTCACCCGAGCTCCTCCGGGTGTTTCTCCAAGTCAGAGGAGGCAATGTGAAAAGTGGAGATAGCTTGTATAGTATTTCTGCTTTAGCCCTGCTCTTCTGCTATTCTGCAGCAGGAACTTGGCCTTTTCAAAGATGTTCTCTGCTTCTCCCATGATCCACCAATTCTATCAGAATCATTATTCCAAGTAAAAAACATTCCTTGACTAGCTTTTCAGACTTCCGATGAAATCTGTCACTTAAGTGAGATCTGAGCAGGTACTTGGTGGGGAAAAAAAAAAAAAAAAAAAAAAAAAAAAAAAAAAAAACTAGAAATGCCTCTTCTACTCCATTTCTATAGCATCTGATAATTTTACTAACATCCTCATCATCTGATCCAAAGCCCACCAAATTTGGAAAAAAAAATTCTTTTTGTAGTTAAGTTGTTGACATGAATCTTTCCTCATTCCAGTATTTTTGACAATTTTTGTTGTATTTGATGGGTTCCAGACTAATATGTAGACCAAAAATATCATCTGCCAGAGACTCTGAGAGTAGAGACATAGTGTAAAGTAATGGTCAAAGAAAAAGATTCTAGAGAGACTGACTGGGTTTTAGTCATAACTGCAACCCTTTAACTGCAGCCTCATAAACCAACTTATATAGTCTCTCTTTGCCTCAGATTCTTACATATATAAAAGCATAATGAGAGTATCTGCATTATTATTGTTGAGATTAAATATACATGCATGCACACACACACACACACACACACACACACACACACACACACAATTTAGACCAGCACCTAGCATACAAGAAGCACCATATCATTGTTAAATGTTACATTATTATTGCTATTGCTATTACTATTATACTTTAAAATTAATTCTATAGTGGTACCTCTGAATTTTAACTTTCTATTTCAGTTATTTATTTCAGTTTCTCTAACTGATCCGTAACTTTCCCTTCAGGGAGAAAGAACCGTATCTTATTTTTCTTTCTAATTTCCACAGTGCTTGCTATAATGTATTTAATATTGTTGGCAATTCACAAGTATTTGTCATATTAAAATTATTTGAAAGTCTCTGATAATTGAAATTATTGAAAATCTGATCATACATATTTTAAAAGGCCCTTCTTAATCTGCAACAACTAGTAACTTTGTTCTCTAAGACTTTTAAAATTAGTGACATAGGAAATAATATACAGGCACAGTAAAACTGAAAATCAGTAGTGTTTTATTTTCCCTATGACTAGGTATAAAATATACATCACAGGTGTAAACTTTAAAGACTGTGTACAATTATTTGCTAAAATTTTTTATAAAAAGAAGACATTTTTCATTTTGGGCATTTTTCTGTCCTAATAAAAGTGCTTTTACAGAGATTTGTCAGGAAATCATCAGATAAGTGAAAATGAGTTAATTATATCAGTTTTGTTCTAAAAGCATTAGCTTTCAGCCAATTTTAGATTACCTGTCTTCCTGGCCTCAAAATATTAAGTAACTGTCCCAGTAAACAGATATTTCAAAAATGGAACTTTATTAGAGTTAACAATTGGCCTTCATTTTGCTTACCATGCATAGAATTTAGTACAATTTAGTTTATGCCGTAATGATATAAGACTTACAGATACTATGCCAATGTCTGGGTGTGATGTGTAAATTTTTTTTTTTTTTTTTTTTTTTTTTTTTTTTTTTTTTGAGATTGAGTCTTTTTCTGTTGTTCAGGCTGGAGTGCAGTAGCGCAACCTCAGCTCACTGGAGTGCAGTGGCATGATCTCGGTTCACTGTATCCTCTGCTTGCCAGGTTCAAGTGATTCTTCTGCGCTAGCCTCCCAAGTAAGTGGAATTACAGGCACGCACCATCATGCCCAGCTAATTTTTGTATTTTTAGTAGAGACAGGGTTTCACCATGTTGGCAGGCATGTTGGCATTTTAGTAGAGACAGGGTTTCACCATGTTGGTCTGGAACTCCTGACCTCATGTGACCTGCCTGCCTCAGCCTCCCTAAGTGCTGGGATTACAGGTGTGAGCCACTGCACCTGGCCCTGTATTAATTTTTATCTGTCCATAATTTTTGATTGTAAGACATTTTTTGTGTTTTGTTGCAGGTTGAATTATGTCCCCCAAAGATTTTTATGTTGAAGTCCTAACCCCTGCTACCTCAGAGCATGACCTTGTTTGGTAGTGAGTTCTTTGTAGAACTGATTAGTTAAGATGAGATCATACTAAAGGAGATTCCAACATGTCTAGTGTCCTTATCAAAGCAAGAAATTTTGGGCAATGGACAAACACACACACACACAGAGGAAGAATGCCATGTGAAGATTGCAGTTATATTGCCATAAACCAAGGAATTACTACAAGATAGGAGAGACCTTTGGAACAGACCCTTTTCTAGTGACTTCAGAGGGAGGATGGCCCTACCAATGCATTGACTTCAAACCTCAAGCTCCTGACCTGTGAGGCAGTAAGTTTATATTTTCAGCCACTCTGTGTGTGGTACTTTGTTACAGCAGCCCTAGCAAACAAATGCACCGTTGTGTAACTATGCAATTAGCTATATTTTTCTTTCTTTCTTTCTTTCTTTCTTTTCTTTTTTTTTTTTTTTTTTTTGAGACAGAGTCTCTCCATGTTGCCCAGGCTGGAGTGCAGTGGCACAATCTCAGCTCACTGCAACCTCTGCCTCTCAGGTTCAAGCGATTCTCCTGCCTCAGCCTCCTGAGCAGCTGGGATTACAGGCACACGCCACCATGCCTGGCTAATTTTTTTTTTTTTGTATTTTTAGTACAGACAGGGTTTCACCATGTTAGCCAGGATGGTCTTGATCTCCTGACCACATGATCCACCCACATCAGCCTTCCAAAGTGCTGGGATTACAAGCATGAGCCACCGCGCCTGGCCAGCTATACGCTTCTTAATGTGTTTTCATGTTTTATAGGCAAACAATCACTGCTATCTGGATTCTGAAAGACTCACAGCTGGTTTGTTATCAAATACATCCAATACTCTCTGAGCTGTAGGTCCAGTAGCATAAGTTTCCTTAATCAACCTCTTGGCCAAAGCCCCAGCTGGTCCTTCACAAGAGGAGATGCTCTTTGGTTACCCCCATGATTGAGAGCTGAAGGTACTTCCTTCGGTACTTTCACAGTATTTTGCTGTGTGTGGGGTTTCTTTTCATTTTTGTCAGATTGCTTTTGTTTGATAGAAAACATAACATGAGAATTAAAAAAATAAATAAAAGTGACAACTTGCACATCGTTTTACTTTTAAAAGCCCATTAAATCCACTCTGACAATTTGAGACAATGATAACAAAGAGATGTAACTAGCTCAAATTCATGTAACTTCATTATTTACCTTTTGTTTTCTCACAAAGAACATGAAGATACATACTCTTCCTGGGAGATGAAGATATGTATATAATAACATAGTTTTCTGTATAGTTATAAGAAAGCCTTGAGAGGTATTAATTTTAAAAGTTTAAGAATGTCTCTATGTCATAAGAGTTGCTGTTGAAGATAACATGTCTGTTTGAAGTGGCTTTTGCACATTTGGGAGGTATGTTTCACCTCTAACCACCTCAGTTCACAGTATCATTCATTTTGAGCTACACTCACATACACGTGGAGTCTTGATTTTTCACATTTTTAATGCTCCTAAGATAAAGCAGTAAATTGAGAAGCAGAGTAAAAACATCTTCTTATAGTTGGACCAGCAATTATTGTCTACTTCAAATCTTCTGGAAAATATTTTAGAAGAGAAATAGAGAACCAGGATATGAAGTAAATTGTAAATAGGTGGTTCAAACCTATGTCAGGTTCAAGGAAAGGAAAGTGTCTTTCTTGTAAATACATGTCTATACTGCTCTTAAAAAAGAAGAGAGAAGATACAGGCATCTACTGAAAAGGTTCTTTTTTTCTGTTAACATTGTGCTGGTTTTCTTGATCTAATTCTAGATCTTTCCTTAAATAATGGGGCAATCTATTCTACACAGTAGTTGAGTGCTTAACAAACATTTTGCTGACTAGTAGCTATGACAGATATACTTTGGAATTTGTTAAGAGCACAAACTGTGCTGCAACACTTCATTGGGAGTTGTGAAGAAGACTAGAAGAGGCTTTGGAGTTAGGAAAGCTAGGTTACCTAAAAATGCATAAATGGGGATGTTTGCAGAGATAGGTTGAATGATTATGAAAAGCACCAGGACTTTCTTTACGGTCATGAAGTAGTAGAACACTGTGTGTGTGTGTGTGTGTGTGTGTGTGTGTGTGTGTGTGTGCGTGCATGTTTTAATGTAGGTATGGGTCTAGACAATATTGCAAAATAGATGGTTTCATATATTATAAATGTAAATCTGTTCCATGTTTATTATGGATACAATTATAGCATAAATAACATATATTTTGCATACAACCAACAGTCCCCTTTATCTGCAAGGATACATTCCAAGACATCTAGTGAATATATGTACTAATGAATAACAATAAATGTGGATTAACAATGGTAACTATTACTAATAAAATATAGCAATTATATATGAATCTGGCCTCTCTCTATCAAAATGGTTTATTGTTACTGTACTTGCCTATTTTTAGACTTTGGTTGATAGGAGAAACTGAAATGCATAAAGCAAAATGGCAGGTAAGGGGGAACATCTGTACTGCTTACTATCAAGACAACTGCAATTTCAAATTTTACCTACTTATAGAAGATAATTATAGTATTAATACTTAGGTTCCCAGAAAACATAAAGTATTATTTTAATTCATAATCTACATCTACTGAACCATTTTTTGCCAGAGATGCCAAATAAAGTAAAATTGACTAGTTTCTATTTCATTTTATATTATGGTCTCACCCCAACTTCTCTTAAACATTCTGAATGTTAAACAGCTCCAAAATGACCAAAATTATTAATAGTAGAATGATAGCAATTTATGTAGAGGCATTTGTAGAATCAATTAATTGAGCCAATTCTTGGGAAAGATGAGTCTAAATAGATTTTTCAAAATGTATGTAATATATTTAAATTTACTTTTCTCATCTTTTTTAAACAATTGATGTAAAAGCTTTAAGGACTGATTATGTATGAAATACATGATTATCTATAAGATAATTGAGAGTTGGTTATTGTAAAAGAAAATACTTGTTATGGAATCATTTACATTTTAAAAGCTTTTGCTTGAAACAACATGTAATAATTATTTACAAGCCCAGATACTTTTTTCTGGTATCCATTTTGTTTCCCTTTTATTATTGCCTCTTTCTTTTCACTTCCTTTCCCTTCTTGCTTTTATCCGGTTTATTTTCCTATTATGTAGCAAGTGTTACATAAATACCAACAGAACGAAGGTGGTTTCTTCTAATGCCAGTTCACAGGCGTGAGAGTCTTTGAAAGCCTTGTCTTTCAAAGGAAATAATTTTCTTTTAAAGATAGAATTCTGAAGCAGAGATTTCCCCAAGGAGGGTGGAACATTTAAACATTTCCCTTAGCATATAATATTCATGATTGTGCAAGAATTTCTATGCTCTTCTTCTTTGACCCCCTTTTCTCATTGATTTTTGGAAGTAGTTGAACAGTCTAGCATTTAACTCTTACAAATAGCCAAAGTGCAAGCTGTACACAGTTTGCATGCAATGATTACTTTTTAGCTTCTTAACTTTTTAGCAGTCTCATTCTGAATAATTATTTTCTCTTTTTAAATAATAGTAAGGACTCATTTCCTAAATTAAACTTGGTTGTTTCAGAATGATTTCACCAAAAAAATTGTTAGAGTTAATCATTCTGATAGTGTTTCCAAGGCTAAGAGGTAAGCTTTAGAGACCCCCCACCCCCTCAAAAAATAAGCTTTATTTTATTTCCTTCTGCATATGATTTCACAACACTAAGTTTTATGTAGGACAAAGTTTCTCTTCCTGACCAAAATTTAGTTAGGCTCCTGAATCTTCTCCTCATCCTATATGTGTACTTTCTTTTAAATCTAGTTTTAGCAAAGAACCCTACAAAGTTAGTTTAGCAAGAACCTCCACCCTGGATAAGTGATCGCCCTAGAAATTTGACCAGGTTTCTCGTCCCCCACACACCAGGTGATGCCTTTCTTTAGCAGGAGTCCTGTTAGATGAAGTTAGCCAGAATCTTCCTTCTCCTTGATGTTTCCTTTTAGTAATTTTCCAGCCACTGGTCCCCAACCTGCTTCTTGGCTATAAATCCTCACCCTGGAGGCTGTATTCCAAGTTGAGCCCAATCTCTCTTCCCCGTTGCAAAATGCCATTTCAGTTATCCCTTTACTTATTGTGATGGTCCTGAATAGTCTTCTTTGTGCTTCAACAATTATCACTACATAACTTTTCTTTAGCACACGATATCATTCCTAGTGAAAGAAACAAAGACACTTACATTGTCTATCTGTGTGCTCTCTTTAATGAACAAAACCTTCATGTTTCATTTTGTACTAATATTCTATAATTTATGAATATAAATAGTGATCTGCTTTGAAATATAATGTACATTTATATTTTGTGATATTTAATATGAATTTAAATTGATCATTTTCCTTTCATATGTGTGAATGCATATTTAATATAACCAAGTTGAGTTGATAAATTAAGAATATTATGCTTAACAAAAATATTCCATTCACAACTTGAAGCAACTAAAATTTATTATTCTTTTACAATGTGCGCTATAGTTTTAGTAGGCTATTTTAAAGAAAAACTATTATTCATTATACTGAGCCTGTAAGTGGTTTTCTTCAGCATGATATTCATGCAATTTAGTAGCCTGGACATAAATAAAGTATTAATATTAGAGATTCATGAAATTATTTTTGAGCTTCCGGTCAGTACAAATTCTTTTAAAGAGTCACAGACTACATAATCTTAAAGAAAAAAACATTTGAGACCATCAGATTTTATCTCATTTTATAGAAAGGATAAAAATTAGTAGGCTTAAGTATGAACACTTAATTTTTGTACCCTTCAGGCTGCGAATCCAGTTTCCTCAGTTCCCAGGCTCCCATTCCATCTTTTTCTCTTAGAATTATGCATATTCAAATACTAAACAAAAAGACTCAGTTTTTCTTTTTCCCTTCTTTCTTGTTTTTTGAGACACAGTCTTGCTCTGTTACCCAGGCTGAAGTGCAGTGGCACAACCTTGGTTCACAGCAACCTCCGCTCCCAGGCTAAAGCAATTCTGGTTCCTCAGCCTCCCGAGTAGCTGGGATTATAAGGATGTAACACCACACCCATCTAATTTTTTGTATTTTTAGTAGAGATAGGGTTTTGCCATGTTGGTCAGTCTGGTCTCAAAATCCTGGCCCCAAGTGATCCACCCACCTAAGCCTCCCAAAGCACCGCGATTACAGGCATGAGTGACTGCACCTGGCCAAGACTTAATTTTTCAAACAATAAAGTGCATTCTTAGTTCTTACTCCTCTCAAACCTCAATTTTAATAATTGCTTTTCCTTCTCTTCCCCCCTTTTGTACCCTCATTTAATTATCCCAAAATGCTAGCAATTGTAATACTTTTGTCTAATAAAAATAAATATAAAATAGTAATCATTTAATATAACTTTGATAAGATGAAGATTTTTTTTTGCTAAACTATTTTTGTGAATCAGGAGTGGGTGAAGAAGAATTAAGATATATATAAAAAATTAAACCTCACTTAAAAAAATCAAATTTACATAGGCGAATTAGCATACATTAAGATTCAAATATTTACAGTATAGTTGTGATATTTACAAATATTTACAGTGTACAATGTACTTTGATAACTTGTGAAATATATATTCACCCAGGAAACCATCACCAAAATCAAAATAATGAACACATCTATCTCCTTTATAAGTTTCCTCTGTCCTTGATAATCCTGCCCCTCTCTGCTTTATTTCCCTGAAAAAACTGATAATACTTTCTCTCACAATAAATTTGTTTGCATTTCAATTACATTTACAATTTGTAAATGTATAAAAATACTGGAAAAAGAAAATTACCATTTGGTTAATACGACTTGGTTAACACATCAGTAATACTTGTAACAAGCAAGAATCATTAACAGATTCTAAAATAGGTAGGTGAGAGTATGAGGAGACATAAGATATTTATAGTCTCAAAGTATATTCGCACGAGATTGTCAAGGGAAAAAATATTAATTTTGCAATAAAGATGATGGAGAGGATAGACATGAGAAATTACTATAGAAATAATGGTAGAAAACTCATATTTTTTGAAAGACAAAAAAAAAATAGAAATTTAATAGGTTTAGAAAACCCAAAACAGTATACATTTAAATAAAACCATATATAGAGAGAGCATAATTGAGTCATTTTTTTTTACAGTAGGTAGTAAGTGTGACTTGAGAGTGGGAGAAGAGGGCTCCTCCAACCCACTAGGAATGTCAGGCCACCATCTGTGATGGTCAGGTAGTTGTTATATTACCTCTCTAAAATAGTAATTGGTCACAACCAGCACCAGGGACAAGTAGTTTCCCAATAGATAAAAGCACCTGAAATTGGTAATCAGCAGCTTTCAGGAATTGGGCAAGTGGGCTTAATCATAGACATTAAAAGGGAAAATGTTGGAATATGACCTCTGGGGGGCACTCCATCAAAAAAGGGAAGAAAGATTCAAGTGAACATGTCTGCAATTCCAGAAAACCTATTATGCATGCTCACCTCCTAGGAGCTATTAGGTCTTCACACATGCAGGCAGCTCAGTCTAATAAAACAATAAAGGGAAAAGGGGCACAAAACACTAGAAGTCAGTCATATGAAATCCTAGGTTCAAGGTTCAATAGGGCACTTGACCTTTAAGATGACTTCTTGGGCCTCTTCCAAATGTACTTTCCTTTCTTTTATTTCTGCTCTAAAACTTTTTTTTTTTCAACTTTAAAAAAATTATACTTTAAGTTCTGGGGCACATGTGCAGAATGTACAGATTTTTTACATAGGTATACATGTGCCATGGTGGTTTGTTGCACCCCATCAACCTACGTTAGGTATTTCTCCTAATGCTATCCCTCCTCTAGCTCCTACCCCCAACAGGCCCTGGTGTGTGATGTTCCCTCCCTGTGTCCATGTGTTTTCATTGTTCAACTCCCACTTATGAATGAGAACATGCAGTGTTTGGTTCTCTGTTCTTCTGTTACTTTGCTGGGAATGATGGTTTCCAGCTTCATCCATGTCCCTGCAAAGGACATGAACTCATCCTTTTTTGTGGCTGCATAGTATTCCATGGTGTATATGTGCCACATTTTGTTTTTCAGTCTATCATGCCTATCATTGATGGGCATTTGGGTTGGTTCCAAGTCTTTGCTATTGTGAACAGTGCCACAATAAACCTATGTGTGCATGTGTCTTTATAGTAGAATGATTTATAATCCTTTGGGTATATATCCAGTAATAGGATGGCTGGGTCAAATGGTATTTCTAGTTCTAGATCCTTGAGGAATCACCACACTGTCTTCAACAATGGATGAACTAATTTATACTCCCACCAACAGTCTAAAAGCATTCCTACTTCTCCAAGTCCTCTCCAGCATCTGTTTTTTCCTGACTTTTTAATGATCACCACTCTAACTAGCATGAGATAGTATCTCAATATGGTTTTGATTTGCATTTCTCTAATGACCAGTGAAGATGAGCTTTTATTCATATGTTTGTTGGCTGCCTAAATGTCTTCTTTTGAGAACTGTCTGTTCATATCCTTCACCCACTTTTCGATAGGATTGTTTTTTTTTCTTGCAAATTTGTTTAATTTCTTTGTAGATTTTGGATATTAGCCCTTTGTCAAATGGATAGATTGCAAAAATGTTCTCCTATTATGTAGGTTGCCTGCTCACTCTGACGATAGTTTCTTTTCCTGTGAAGAAGCTCTTTAGTTTTATTAGATCCCATTTGTCTATTTTGGCTTTTGTGCCATTGCTTTTGGTGTTTTAATCGTGAAGTCTTTGCCCATGCCTAGGTCCTGAATGGTATTGTCTAGTTTTTCCTTTAGGGTTTTTATGATTCCAGGTCTTACATTTAAGTCTTTAATCCATCTTGAGTTAATTTTTGTATAAGGTGTAAGAAAGGGGTCCAGTTTCAGTTTTGTGCATATGGCTAGCCAGTTTTTCCAACACCATTTATTAAATAGGGAATTTTTTTTTCTATTGATTGCTTTTGTTAGGTTTGTCAAAGATCAGATAGTTGTAGATGTGTGATGTCATTACTCAGGCCACTGGTCTATATATCTGTTTTGTTTCTATTATCATGCTGTTTTAGTGACTGTAGCCTTGTAGTATAGTTTGAAGTCAGGCAGCCTGATGCCTCTAGCTTTGTTCTTTTTGCTTAGGATTGTCTTGGCTCTATGGGCTCTGTTTTGGATTCATATGAAATTTAAAGTAGTTTTTTCCATTTCTGTGAAGAAAGTCAGTGGTATCTTTATGGGGATGGCATTGAATCTATGAATTATTTTGGGCAGTATGGCCAGTTTCATGATATTGATTCTTCCTATCCATGAACATGGAATGTTTTTCCATTTGTTTGTGTTCTCTCTTATTTCCTTCAGCAGTGGTTAGTAGTTCTCCTTGAAGAAATCCATAACTTGTAAGTTATATTCCTAGCTATTTAATTCTCTTTGTACCAATTGTGAATGGGAGTTTGCTCATGATTTGGCTCTCTTTTTGTCTGTAAATAGTGTATAGGAATGCTTTAATTTTTACACATTGATTTTGTATCCTGAGACTGCTGAAATTGCTTAACAGCTAAGGAGATTTTTGGCTGAGATGATGGAGTTTTCTAAATATACAATTATGTCATCTGCAAACAGAGACAATTTGACTTCCTCTTTTCCTATTTGAATATGCTTTATTTCTTTCTCTTGCCTGACTGCCCTGGCCAGAAGTTCCAACGCTATGTAGAATAGGAGTGTTGAGAGAGGTGATGCTTGTCCTGTGCTGGTTTTTAAAGGGAATGCTTCCAGTTTTTGCCCATTCAGTATGATATTGGCTATGAGTTTGACATAAATAGCTCTTATTATTTTGAGATACATTCCATCAATACCTAGTTTATTGAGAGTTTTTCGCATGAAAGGCTGTTGCATTTTGGCCAAGTCCTTTTCTGTGTCTTTTGAGATAATCATGTGGTTTTTGTCATTAGTTCTGTTTATGTGATGGATTATGTTTATTGATTTGCATATGTTGAACCAGTCTTGAATTTCTGGGACACATTTAAAGCAGTGTATAGGGGGAAATTTATAGCACTAAATGCCCCTAAGAAAAAGCAGGAAAGATCTAAAATTGACACTCTAACATCACATTTAAAAGAACTAGACAAACAATTCAAAAGCTAGCAAAAGACAAGAAATAACTAAAATCAGAGCAGAACTGAAAGAGATAGAGACACAAAAAACCCTTCAAAATATCAGTGAATCCAGGAGCATTTTTTTTAAAAAGGTCAACAAAATAGACTGATGGCCAGACTAATAAAGAAGAAAAGAAAGAAGAATCAAATAGATGCTATACAAGATGATAAAAGGGATATCACCACTGATCCCACAGGAATACAAACTATCATCAGAGAATAGTATAAGCACCTTTACACAAATAAACAAGAAAATCTAGAAACAATGGATATATTCTTGGATACATACACCCTCCCAAGACTGAACCAGAAAGAAGTCAAATCCCTGAATAGACCAATAACAAGTTCTGAAATTGAGGCAACAATTAATAGCCTATTAATAATCACAGAAAAAGTCCATGCCGGGTGGATTCACAGCCAAATTCTACCAGATGTACAAAGAAGAGCTGGTACCATTCCTTCTGAAACTATTCCAAACAATAGAAAAAAAGGGAATCCTCTCTAACTTATTTTATGAAGCAGCATCATCCTAATATGAAAAGCTGTCAGAAACACAGCAAAAAAAGAAAATTTCAGGCCAGTATCCCTGTTGAACATTGATACTGGCAAACAGAATCCAGCAGCACATCAAAAAGCTTATCCACCATGCTCTAAAGCTTTTTAATAAATTTTAACTCCTGCTCTGAAACTTGCCTCAGTGTCTTTTTCTTCCTTATGCCTCTCAGTTAAATTCTTTCTTCTGAGGAGGTAAGAATTGAGATTGCTGTAGACCTGTACAGATTCACTGCTGGTAGCTTGGATAACTTCCACCACTAACAGTTTTACTTGTGTTAAGAATATGTGGCACATATACACCATGGAATACTATGCAGCCATCAAAAATGATGAGTTCGTGTCCTTTGTAGGGACATGGATGAACCTGGAAACTATCGTTCTCAGCAAACTGACACAAGAACAAAAAATCAAACACTGCATGTTCTCACTCATAGGTGGGAGTTGAACAATGAGAACACATGGACACAGGGAGGGGAGCATCACATACTGGGGTCTGTCAGGGGGAAATAGGGGAGGGACAGCAGGGGGTAGGAAGTTGGGGAGAAATGCCAGATATAGGTGATGAGGAGGAAGGCAGCACATCACACTGCCATGTGTCTACTTAAGCAACAATCTTGCATGTTCTTTACATGTACCCCCAAACCTAAAATGCAATAAAATAAATAAATAAATAAAATATTAAAAACTCAAAAAAAAGAATATATAAAGAATTCCTACATCTCAATAATAACAGGACAAACAAGGTGCAATGGCTTATGCCTGTAATCCCAGTACTTTGCAGGGCAGAGGCAAGAGGATTGCTTTAGCCCAGAAGTGTAAGATTAGCCTGGGCAACATAGTGAGAACTTGTCTCTCTAAATAAATAAATAAATAAATAACTCAAATGGAGGATCACTTGATCCCAAGAGATCAAGGGTACAATGAGGTGTGATCCTGTCCCTGCATTCCTGCCTGGTTGACAGAGTGACTGCCTCAAAAGGAATAAAAAACATCCTTTCAATTGTAAAAATGTACATTTCACAAGGAAAGTTATATACATGTCCAATAAGAACATGAAAAAAATGCGTAACAGTTGCTAAGACAATACAAAAGGAAAATCAGAATTAGATATCACTATATACCCTTTAGAAAGGTGAAAGTTAAAACAAAATTGGCAACATCAAGTGTTGACAAGGTTATGTCAATATGAAACTTAATTGCTTAAAAACTGTAAATGTTTCCCTAATCCTTTAGGGTAAAATTCACATGTTTTAGCATGCTGTAACCATTTGTCTTAATTTGATACTGGCCCCCATGATATTATTATGCACACACCTTGACTTTCAGGTGAAGAACTTTATTATCTCCATGCCTTGGCAATCTTCCCTCTGCTGATATCTTTATTCTCATTTTTATTTATATAAGGAATACCTTATTCTTCATGTATAAACTTCTCTGGAAATTCATCTGTAACATCTCCATGGAGGGTTAGAAATTCCCCTCTGTATGCTACTGTAGCACTGTATAGAAACTGTTACATTTTAAGAGTCATAACATCATTACATTTCTATTTTACCTAATTTAAATATTATCTTACCCAGGAGATACTATAAACCCTCTTGAGAATAGAAATTCTGTTTAATTTCATGTACATTAAAAAAAAATAAGTACAGTGCCTGAAACATTGGCTCTTAAAGTTGCTTAGAGCTGACTACGTATTCAACATTTATCATTGCTCAATTAACACCACACTGAGTGATAGATGAGTTAATTTATAGGAACAATATTGGCCAGAATTTAATTTTATTATTTTTGGAAACCATAGAAAGAAAGAGAAAGACATAAAAGGAGAAGATTATAAATATATTAATAATATATTTGTGATATAGTCTGGATTTTATATGTTTGTATATGTCTCCAGAAAGAACTGGGATTCTCTGATGTTTACATTTTGCCTTAGGCTTATGTCAGACATTTATTACTTCAAGACCTTCTGATTCAATATTTTTTTGTTTGTGTTAGTGTAATTCCTATGTACCCTGACATCAATGTGGTTGATTCAAATTTTAAACTGTTTGAAACGGAGAGTTCAAATCTTGGTGTCGTTAATTAGTTGAGAAATTTGGATTGTGTTTTGCCTTGGAGAAGAAATAGAATGGTTACTATTTGTGCGTCACTGTAAAAATACCTAGAAATTTCAAAGAATCAAAAATATCACAAATTTCTTATGCTTACATACATTTCAGCCCAAGGGATCTAGTTCTCTGAATAAAACTAAACTAAATTAAAGCAACCACAACAGCAATCTTGCCTCAATGGCATAGGTTTCACTGCATCTTTCCTAAAACAATTCATAAATAAATGAGTAGAACATGTTCCCTTTTCACCTTTAGAGACAACTTCTATTTTAAAGTTTGAAAAGTTGTCCCTTGTTTTGTTCAGGTCTCTATTAAAAGGCCACTTGGTCAAGTGTTTTATAGCCATTGACATAAAAACCGCCCTTTCTCACTCCACGAACCACTGCTTTATTTTCTTCTTAATTAATTACATATTTATTGGCCTTTAATTGCCTGTCATTCCTTAAAAAATATGTTTCATGAAAATAGAAACACTGTTTTGTTCAATGCAGTATTTCTAGTAACATGAATACTGCCTTAGCCTTAAAGAGTATGCAAACAATTTTATTAAGTGAATGAGTGACCTTAGTTAGGTATTTTGGCCTGAAAGAAGTGTAGATCGGTTTGTACTTCATTGTCTGATGGATTAAAAAAATGAATTTTTATCAGGCTATAATTACCCATACTCACTAAATTTATACCAAAGGAAGAAAATTTTTATTTTCTTAATTTTACTCTTACTTTGCCATTTACTAAAATTTGATTTTCTTATCTGTAAAAAAGAAATAATAATACTTACTAGAGATGTTACAAAGTCTATATTTGACTTGAATTTTGCAAAAATCTTCTCTTTGGTGTCAGATACAGATCTGATCTTTGGAAGAATGAATTATTGAATATCCAGTTAAACACATTTTGCCATTTCTAAATCATAAGGTAACCATAATCAATAAGTGTATGACTGTCATATTAATTACCTTTAAAATATTAGTGGTATATATAAGATATATCATTTGGATTTATTTTTAATATCTGCATATTTACCATCTTAGAAGTATAAGCATTCTAGATAACTCCACATGGAAAAAGACAAAATCAAAATATCATTATGTGCTTTACATATTGAAATTTATTAATCTTATGACTTACTGCAAAAATTATGTAAATAATTCTTAAAATAATGAAGAACTTCAAAATAAGCAAATAAAAATAGAATTAACAATACAAATATTGAGAACATATATGTTATATAATTTTAGAAAATATTGTAAACTTTAGGTATTTGTATATAAATATACACATTCTTAGAAACATGTTAACAAGACAGAACAACAATAATATCAGATATAATTTTAATAAGTGTAGAACTAAATAGAGTTCTAGGAGTCATTTTATTAAATCATAATAGACATGTAGTTTCAGAGTACATGTGCTATATACTCATATAATGATATATTTATATAATTATTACAGATTGAATCAGTGGGCTTAGAATATTTATCATCTTAAATTTTAGTCTTTTCTTTATTCCAAAACTATTCAAAATCTTCTTTTCTAGTTATTTTGAAATATACAAGAGATTAATATAAACTATAGTCACCCTACTATCTAACATTATATCTTATTATTTCTTCTATTAAACTGTGTATTTATATCCATTAATCAGCTTCTCTTTATCTCCTCTCCCACCTCCCCTTCTCAGCCTCTGGTAACCAACAATCTGCTCATTGAGATTCCATGAGTGAGAGGATGAGATATATGCCATTTTGTACTTGGCTTATTTCACTTAATGACCTTCAATTCTATCCATGTTGCTGCAAATGAGAGGATTTCATTGTTTTTCATGGCTCAATAATATTTCATTATGTACATATACCACAGTTTCTTTGTCCATTCATTCACTGATAGGTCCTTAAGTTGATTACATATTTTGGCTATTGTGAATAGTGCTGCCGTAAACAATGGAGTGCAGATATCTCTTCAAAAGATTCATTTCCTTTCTTTTGCATATTTGCCCAGCAATGGAATTCCTGGACCATATTGGAGTTCAATTTTTAGCTTTATGAAGAACTGTCATACCAAAGGTTGTAATAGTGGTTGTAGTAATTTATATTCCCACCAACAGTGTACAGGTGTTCTTGTACACTATTCTTGTACACAGTTTTTCACTGCATCCTTATCAGTATCAACTACTGCCTGTATTTCTCATAAAAGCCATTTTAACTGGGGTAAGATAATACCTTATTGCAGTTTTGATTTGCATTTCCCTGATGATTAGTGATACTGGGCATATTTTCATATACTTATTGACCATTTGTATGTCATCATTTGAGAAATGTCTGTTTAGAGCTTTTGCCCATTTTTTATTAGATTATATATTTTTTGCTATTCAGTTGTTTGAGCTCCTTATATTCTAGTTACTAATACCTTGTCAAATGGATAGTTCACACATATTTTCTTCCATTCTGTGGCTTGTCTCTATTTTGTTGATTAGCTCCTTGGCTGTGCAGAAGCTTTTTAGCTTGATGCAATCTCGATTGTCTGTTCTGGCGTCAGTTGCTTGTGCTTTTGAGGTTTTACACAAAAAGTCTTTGCTAAGACCACATTCCTGCAGCAATTTCCCAATTTTTTTTTTCTTTCTTTTTTTTTTTTTTTTTTTAGTAGTTTCAGGTCTCAGATTTAAATGTTTATTTCATTTTATTTTGTATGTTGAGAGATAAGTTTTATTCTTCTGCATGTAGTTAGCCATAGAGGAATCACAGTATTAAATAGAATACATGTTAACAATTCCTTCTCTAATTGTTTAATTCCATTGAGGTCACTAGAGTTAACTTTTTTTTTTTTTTTTAGATGGAGTCTCACTCTGCTGCCAGGCTGGAGAGCAGTGGTGTGATCTTGGCTCACTCCAACCTCCGCCTCCCAGATTCAAGTGAGTCTCCTGACTCAGCCTCCTGAGTAGCTGCAACTATAGGTGTGTGCCACCACACCTAGCTAATTTTTGTATTTTTACTAGAGCTGGGGTTTCACTATGTTGGCCAGGATGGTCTAAATCTCTTGACCTTGTGATACGCCCACCTTGGCCTTTCAAAGTGCTGGGATTACAGGTGTGAGTCACTGTGGCTGGCAGAGGCCACTAGACATTTTTGAAAAGTAAAATTGTATTTTTAAATTCTTCCCATCCAATACAGCTAAATTAAAAGTGCTACATCAATTTCCTGAAAACAGAAAACTTCAAAATGATGTTAAATCATATCCATGATAAATCATCTTTGATCTAGTGGATGAATCCATCTTTGATTCATTGCATTTTAATGAAAATGTAAAGATTTATGGAGAATGGGAAATATGGTTAAAGAAAAATTAAGTACCTAGGAAATAAATCATTTCTCTACCAACCACAGCTGAAAATGAGCATTTATTGTGTGCTATTATAAATGCAGGAGCAATCTAGCAGCTAGTGTGAAGAGACACTAATCTTCTTACAGTATAATTTCACAGGTTTAAAACTTGGCTTATTAAATATTTTAGTAAACAAGTTATAATTATAGTCTGGAGATTATTTCAGGTATAGTCTTTTAATAAAGAGATTTAATTCATAGCTACAACTCAGTCTCTGCTTCTATTAAATACCTTTACTATTCATACTGACCTATTGAGTGTTTGACCAATATTAACAGTTTGTAATAAAGATTACATGATTAACTAACATACAGTACCTTGTTATAAGAAGTGCACAGTTAAGTAAATATGGCTGGTGATCCAATTTTAGAAACATGTAAGTGCTTCAGTGTCAAATGAAGCAATTTTCCTCCTTTGTTCTTTCTAAATTAACAATGTGGAATCTTTTTTCCTAATTCTTGATAATTGTCTTTGCATAAATAATAGTTTACTGTGTTTTCAAAATGAATAAACACTATCTTGTCATGAATTTCCATGCAAAGAATCATTAAAACTGCTTACAGAAACATAAATTCTTATGGGAATAGTCCTTCTAGATGGCTGACCAGAGGCACTTGACGTTCAGCAAAAAGCAAACAAAACAAGAAGTAGATAATCACAGGTGAAATGGAGGATCTAAGAAAGACCATTCAGCAGGGAAATGATGAGGAACATCTAAGGCATGGAAGGACAGAAAAACAAGGCAGCTAGTCCAGAGAACTAAGCAAGGTAGCCAGCCTGGCAAAGATCACCTGGGAGCTATAAGAGGCTCTCTAGCATGGGAGAAAGGTAAGAGATAAATCCTGAATGTTCCACATTTTCACTGTAGACTATTGCAATCCTAGCCATCAGAGAATCACTTGGCCATTCTAGGCCCTGATACTGTTTCAGTATGCTTGCTGCCTGGAATCTGCATAATGGAATTGTTGCAAAGAGAAAACTCATACTCAAACACCTTTAAGACCTAAGCAGCTGCAGCATGGTGTCATTTGGAGAACCCAGGCTCCATCAGAGTGCACTCAGACACTATAAACACTGATTAAAACTGAAGAAATCATGTGAAGACTAGACTTCTGTATACATTCAGAATGAAAGCTAAAGTGTCCTATCCAACAAACCCATAGATACAATTAAAGGAAAAAGTATTTTCCTGTGAAAACCAATCCAAAAAATTGAAAGAAGTTACGATTACATCTGGTATCAATGTAAGGACACAAGAAAAATAAAAAAGCAAAAAAAAAAAAAATTATACCTCCAAAGGAAACAATAATTATCCACAAATAGATTGCCAAAAAACCCCAAATCTATGAAAAGCCTGTAAAATAATTAAAAATAACGTGACCAAAGAAATTCAGTAAGATACAAGAAAACACACATACACAAACAATACAAAGACATCAGAAAAAGAATTCAGGATAGAAATGAGAAATTAACAGATAGATACCATAAAGAACTAAACAGAAATTCTGAAAGTGAAGAATTTAGTGAATGAAATAAAAAATACAACTGAGATCTTTAACAATAGTCTAGATCAAGCAGAAGAAATAATCTCTAATCTTGAGAATTCTTCTTTTGAAATAACCCAGTCAACTCCCTACCCCCAAAAAAGAAAAAGGTAAAAAGTAAAGAATGAAAAAACAATAAAGAAAGCCTATGGGACATATGGGGCACAATAATGTGAACACATATTAAGATTTTGAGTATTCTGAAAGAAGAAGAGTTGGAAAATTACAAAAACCTATTTAACAAAATAATAGCTCAGATTTTTTCATGTCTTGCAAGATATATAGAAATCAAGGTAGAGAAACATTAATATTCTCAATTAGATTCAACACCAAAAGTTCTGAGAAACATTACAGTTAAATATTCAAAAGTCAAATACAAAGATAAAGTTCTAAAACTGCAATAGAAAACCATCAAGACACATAAAGAAAACCCCATCAGACTAACAAGTTTCTCAGGAGAAACCTTAAGGCTAGGATGAAATGGGATAATATGTTCAAAGAGCAGAAAGAAAAGAAATGTCAGCCAAGAATATTATATTCATCAAAGCTGTCCTTCAAAAATGAAGGAGAAATCTTTCCCATAGTAGCAAAAACTGAGGGAATTCATCATCAGTAGATCTACCTACAGGAAAGGCTTAAGGGATTTCTACAACAGGAAGTGAAAGGAAAATATATACCATAATGAAAACACACCAATATATGTATCTTGGTGTTAAAACAGGTGGAATAGACACACAAATGGGAAAAAAAAAAAGTGAAATGTTACCACTATAGAAAACCACTGAACTACAATAATAAACAATGGAACAGGAAGAAAACTGTAAAGGATATATAAAACAATGAGAGAACAATTAACAAAATGATGGAAATAAATCCTCACCTATCAATAATTATCTTGACTTTAAATGGATTAATTCAGCTATTTAAAATAGACAGACTGGATAAGTATGTTTAAAATTTTTCCCAAATACATGTTTCTTACAAGAACCCACTTTACCTGTAAAGTGTATATGCGTTTACATATAGATGAAAAGTAAAAGAATGGAAACAAATATTACACAGAAATGGAAACCAAAAATGAGCAGCAATGCCTGTAGTTATATCAGATAAGACAGGCTTGAAGTCAGCAACAGTAAAAAGAGGCAAAGGTCATTATACAATGATAAAGGGATCAATTCAGCAAGAAGATATAACAATTCTGAATATATATACACCCTGCACTATGAAACACCCAGATATATTAAACAAATATTAATAGAACGTTTTTTGAGATGTGAAGTCTTGCTCTGTCACCAGGCTGGAGCGCAGTGGCATCATCTGGGCTCACTTCAAGCTGGAGTGCAGTGGCACAATCTGGGCACACCTCCACCTCCGCCTCCTGGGTTCAAGTGATTTTCTTGCCTCAGCCGCTCAAGTAGATTGGATTACAAGCATGCACCACCACATCCAACTGATTTTTGTATTTTTAGTAGAGATGGGGTTTCACCATGTTGGCCAAGATGATCTCAATCTCCTGATCTTGTGATCCACCCACCTCGGCCTCCCGAAGTGTTGGGATTACAGGTGTGAACCACTGTACCAAGCCACAAGTATCATTGGATTTAAAAGTAAATAGACCCTAATAAAAAAAAAAAAAGGTTTGGGATTTTAACACCATGCTCTCAGTATTAGACAGATGATCTACGTGAAAAATTAACAAAGAAATACTGGCTATAAACTGTACTTTAGTCCAAATGGATTGAACAGACATTTACAGAACATTGTGTTGAACAACTGCAGAATACACATCCTTCTCATCAGCACATGGAACATTCTTCAAGATAGACCATATGTGTGCTCAGCAATTTTTAAAAAATCAAAATTATATCAAGTATATTCTTAGCCTACAATGGAATGTAGAAATCAAGTCAATATAAAGAAAACTTTGGAAACTCTACAAATACATGGAAATAAAACAATATGCTCCTGAAATACCAATGGATCACTAACAAAGTTAAAAATAAAATAAAATATTTATAGCAATGAATGCCTACATACAAAAGTAGAATGGTTTCAAATAAACAACCTAATGATGCACCGTAAGAACTAGAAAACAGAAACAGACCAAACATAGAATGAAAACCATAAGGATCAGAACAGAACTAAAGGAAATTATGACTAAAAAAACAATTCAAAGGATCAACAAAACAAGTTGGAATTTTCAAAAAGATATACAAAATAGATGAATCACTAGCTAAATAAACCAAGGAAAAAAAAAAACTAACTTAAAATCATAAATGAAGAGGGAGACATTGCAAGTGATTGCACAGAAACGTAAAAGAACATCAGAAACTGCTCTGAACAACTATATGTTAACTATCTGGAAAAACTAGGGGTAATGGAAAAATTCCTGAACATAGGCAGCCTAACATGATTGAAACAGACACAAGTAGACAACCTGAACAGACCAATAACAAGTAACAAGTTTGAAGTTGTTATAAAAATTCTCCTAAGGTGGAGAGAATGTTCAGGACTGTATGGCTTTACTGCTGAGTTCTGAATTCTACCAACTTTTAAAGAACTGACACCAATCCTTTTCAAACTATTATGAAGAATTGAAGCATAGGTTATTCTTTCTAAATCATTCTACAAGGACAATACTACCCAATACCAAAACCACATAAGAAAACAAACAAAAATAAAACTACGGGTCAATAAACCTAATGAACACCAACAAAAAAATTCTCAAAAATTATAGCGAGTTAAATCCAAAAACACATTAAAATATAATTACAGCATGATCAAGTGAGATTTATTCTAGGGATGCAAAAATAGTCCAGTATATGCTGATCTAGTTTGAATGTTTGTCATCTCTAAATCTCATATTGAAAGTTGATTCTCAATTTCAGAGTTGGGGTCCAGTCGGAGCTGTCATGAGGGTGCATCCCTCATTAATGCCTTGATGGCTTTCTTGTGGTAACGGGTGAATATTTGCTCTATTGGCATCTAATCCAAGCAGATTTCTGTGCTATGCTTCTTGTACAGCCTGCAGAACTATTAGTCATATAATCCTCTTCTTTATAAATTACCCAGCCTCAGATATTCCTTTATAGCAATGAAAAATAAACTAATATATACACAGATTAATTTGTGTAATACCTTATATAAACAGTATGAAGAATAAAAGACATGTCAGCATCACAATAGATGTAGAAAAAACATTTGATACAATTCAACATTCCTTCATGATAAAAATTCTGAACAAATGAGGCATAGAAGGAACATACTTTAACAGAATAAAGGCAATATATGCCAAACCCACAGAGACCATTATACTGAATGGGAAAAAGCTGAAAGCTGAGAAATGGATCAAGACAAGGATGCCCACTTTGACCATTCCTACTTAACATAGTACGAGAAGTTCTAGCCATCACAAACAGGCAAAAGAAAGAAACAAAAGACATACAAGTTATTTAAAAAAGGATGTCAAATATTCTTATTCTGCAGATGATATGATCTTACACATAGAAAAACTTAAAAAGATTCTACCCAGAAACTCATAGAACTGATGAACAAAGTGAATTTTCAGAACATAAATATACGAAAATTAATAGCTTTCTATACACCAATAATGAACTAGCTAAAAAAGAAATTTAAAATGCAATCTTATTTGTAATAGCTACAAAAAAACTAAAATGTCTAGGAATAAATTTGAACAAAGAGGTGGAAGACCTCTACAAAGAATATTACAGAACACTGATGAGAGAAATTGAAGATCATACAAGCAAATGGAAAGACATCTCAGTGCTCATTGTTAATAATTAATATTGCTGCAGTAATCATACAACACAAACCAATCCACAGATTCAATGCAATATTTATCAAAATACCAATGGCATCTTCAGAGAAATAGGAGAAAAGAATTCTCAAATTTGTATGAAACCACAAAAGATCGAAATAGCTAAAGCAATAAGCAATCTTGAGCACAAAGAACAAAGCTGGAGTCATCACATTACCTGAGTTCAAAATATACTACAGAGCTATAATAAAACAGCATCATATTGGAAATAGAAAAAAAAAAAAACCCAGACACATAGACCAATAAAACATAATGGAGAACCTGAAATAAATCCATGTGTTTAGAACCAACTGATTTTTGACAAAGGCGCCAATAACCTATATTAGAGAATGGACACTCTAATCAATAAATCATGCTGGGAAAACTAGATATCCATATATGAAAAAGTAAAACTCTACAACTATCTTTCAAAAAATTATCTAAAAATGAATTAAGAAACACTTAAAAGTAAAACGCAAAACTATGAAACTACTAGAAGAATTCACTGGAAAAGTGCTTCAGATCATTAGTGTACCAAAGATTTTATGGCAAAGACCTCAAAGTTATACACAACAGGAAGACTAGAAGAAAAATGAGAGCATATTAAACTAGAAGTCTTCTGTTTAGCAAAGAAAACAGTCAACAACATGAAGAAACAACCTGGTGAATGGGAAAATATATTTGCAAACTATCCATTCAACAAAGGACTAATATCCAAAATATGCAAAGAACTCAAACAACAGTAAAAAACTATACAATCCTATTATAAAGTGGGCAGGCCAGGTGCAGTGACTCACATATGTAATCTCAGCATTTGGAGAGGCTGAAGTGGATGGACTGCTTGAGGCCAAGAGGTTGAGAGCAGCCTGGCCAACATAGCAGAATCCCATTTATATTTATATATATTTTTAAAAGTAGGTTAAGGGAGGGGGAGACAGAGCAAGATAGCTGAAAAAACTCTCCCACAGTACTCAACCTACTGCCCTCCCCTGGCACTGAAACACCCAATGGAACAACTATATATACAAAAATCACCTTCATAAGAACCAAAAATCTTGTTAACGATCATAGCAACTGGTTTTAACATCATATCAAGGAAAGAGGTACTGAAGAAAATAGGAAAGGCGGCTGGGTGCATTGGCTCATGCCTGTAATCCCAGCACTTTGGGAGGCTGAGGCGGATGGATCACCTAAGGTCAGGAGTTTGAGACCAGCCTGACCAACAAGGAGAAACCCCACCTCTACTAACTACGGGGTGTGGAGAGCTTCTAAGCTGGTGAACACAAATATGTGCTGAAAGGGTAGGACATTCTAATTTCACAGGGACAGAGGCTCCTCTGCTCCAAACCCTGCTGGGCTTTGGTCTATGTCCCTCTTCATCTGGCTGTTTATTTGTATCATTTATAATATGCTTTATAATAAATTGTAAGTGTAGGTAGTGTTCCCCTGAGTTCTGTGACTATTAAGCAAATTATGGAAATTGAGAGAGTTTTGGGAACCCCCTAATTACAGCCAAGCTGGACAAGTAAAGGTATCCTTGGCACCAAATGCTTATGGCTGGTGTCTGAAGGGGAGACAGACATGTGAGAATGAGCCCTTAGCCTGTGGAGTTTGCATTAAGGCTAGCTTGTTAATGCTATAATTAAATTACATAGTAAGATACTCAATTGGTGACTGTAGACAATTGGAGAAATGCTTGGTATGAAAAATCCACGTTTAGTGTTAGTATTGTGAGTAGAGAAATACGTTTCCTTTCTACTTTAAATGACATTGTGTCTAATAGATGTTTGATAGTAAGGAGAAATATAAAGCTTACATCAGTATAAAGTGACATCCAGAGGGAGTCATTCTTGCATATTTTGGCAAATGTTAGCACTTTGAATCAGAGAGCATATCAGTAAGTACTCAAGTCATACACAGGTTTTGATGGTGTTACTGCAATTTCAGAATGAATTGGTACGTAAAATTGCATATCCATTCAACATACTTTGTCATTTTCAATTTTTTTTTTTTCTGGAACAACCTTCCTCAGATTGTTATGTGACAGGTAATTTGCTGGTCAGAACTGTTAGCAAAAAAAAAGAGCTTTTGAATTGCCATGTTTTTATCCTTTTCCTACCTCAAGGCTTTTCATAGTAAGAGTAAACAAATGCAGTACACTTTCCTGGAAGGTATAGCAACTTCATTATAAAAATGCCTGAAGTGTCAGCTTTAAAGAATGAGTCATTAAATATTTTCTCTATTTTGATTGCAATGTTAAGAAAACTTTTTTAAAAGGCAGGTGAAACTCAGTTTTATGTCTTTACAATCATTATATTCCAAGACTATGAAGGGAGCAGACATGAAAAGTAAATGAATGTGATACATTTAGTTAGTATGAAAATACAATAATACAGATCTCTCGTCTAATTCTGTAACATTTATTTAGATACATATATAGAAGTATGTTAATTATGAGTGATTATACTTAAAGAAAAACAACAAATGTAGCTGTAAGTTTGAGTTGAAATATTGCACACATGTCCATAATTCTAATTTAAGATTAATGCTGTCCTTATTATACCCAATGAATGTAAGCAGACATTTTGTTTCCCAAACTAGTTTTGTTTGATTAAATATTTCGTGACGTGTTAATGCTAAACTAATACATATATTGTGAGGAGGTTTCTAACTACATCATTACTTTACTATATGAATTACCACGAATTGCCTACACTCTCTTGTGTCCATCAGCCTGTGAAAATTTATTTGATCACTATTATAAAATTGGTGGTGTGAGTACACTTTGGTATATCTGCTACTCCCCATCCTCCAACAATAATAAGCATACTATTATAGTTTGTGATTAACTCATGGTGGTTTAATTATATAGCAGCCTACGCAGTTAGCTCTCACAAAGAGTTATTCTGTCACATAATTTTTTAAAGAAATGCTTTTCGTAACGTTTAACTATGCATCATGAAGACAAAATAGTTTAATAAAATCACTAGAGTCCAAACTTGACTTTGGACATGTTTACATAAAATAGGTAAGACAAAGATACTTTGTATAAATCTTGCCAGTAACTGTTTTTCTTGTTTTTATGGGTTCCCCATCATTGAAATTTGTTTCTATTTAGGTTAAGAGTGTCAATGATTTAAAATTTACCATATCATTTAAAAATTTTAATAAGTTTTAATCACTGCTGTTTGAACATAATATATATTCTTTTATTTAGTGGAAAAAATACTCAATAGAAAACTATGAGAACTTGGTTTCCATCTCTGATATAAAAATCTTAAGCTAGTTAAGAATTTTAACGCTATTGCCAAAGGATAATTAGCTCTACCATGAACCAAAACAGGAATGAGATGAAAGATTTCTGGAAAAAGTGACACACAAATTTAAATTCAAGACTTAAATGTACTCATGATGGAAAAATTGAACAAAATTTGATGCAGCCAGCTAGCTGAGCTCATTAATCAGTAAACTGAATTATTTTATTTAGGATGAAGAGAAAATGAAATGTAGAATAGGATGAAGAAAATGCAAATGCAGGTTCACTGAGATAATTACGGTGCTAGATTATTATTAGTTTTTTTTCTCAGTACACTAGAACTGCTGCAAAAATCAAAATGACAGTCTCTTGATTTTTGACATTATATGAGATTAACTTTTCACTTCTATATCACATTTCATAAGACAATAATCAGAACACTAATATTATCTTTAAAATAAGTAGCCATGAGAGAGTACCCAGGTAGGATCAAAAATAAATTTAAAACTAAAAATTTACTCATACATTAGAAATGTAACTAAACATGAAACAGCTGTTTCAGAAGGATAAATAACATGAACAGGTTCTGATGAAATACTCTTAAGATAATTCTAAAGCTAACTTTATTTAACTTTTAAAAAGTTTTCTGTATGGTTAAGTCCATTTGCAAATTATTAGAATGCTCTTTTCTTTGTAGGGTAAAACTTAATTCATATATTATTTAGTATTTTTATATTGGTTCGTATACAGAAGTTGTACTAAGGTAATGTCTTATTATTTATCAAGAAAGAATTTGCTATTTAGGGATTCAATCATAATTGAAATCAAGAATATTATTTTTATGGTATTTCAGCTGTATTATGTTTATTTGTTAGGAGCAGAGAATTATTTTATTGCTGCATGTTATGGCATGAATATTTTTCTTCCCACAAAATTCATTTATTGAAATCCTAAGCTCAAACCTAATGGTATTACAAGGTGGGGAAGCTTGATTGCCTATTCCACATGTGAGGCCACAGAAAGAAGGCCCTGTCAGTGTCTTCTGCAAGGAGGCAAGTTCTTACCAGACACCTGATCTGCTGGCACCTTAATTTTGAACTTCTCACCTTTCAGAACTGTGATAAATAAATTTCTGTTGTTTATGAGCTGCCTGTTTGTGGTATATTGTTATAGCAGTCTGAACAGACTAAGTCACTGTACTAAAATTATACAACAATGTTCTCCCTTTTTCATTATTAGAACATATGAAATTTCTGCATGAAAGCAAATTTTATAGTATAAATAGGGATAATAAAAATATCTTTCAAAAAGCATTTCTTGTTAAATACAAGTTGTAAAAGTTTTAGATTTTAGAAGTTGCCAGAAATGAGAGCTGTTCCACCAACATCTAATTAGCAGTAAATTAAAGCCAATTAGCAAAACAGAAATTGTCTGTACTAAAGAGGCATAAAATATGCTCCTCTTTAAAGTTAAATTATATAGAGAGTTTTCAAATATGCCTTACTCAAAAGTATTTGAAAATAAAACAATTGACTTAATCATTGTAAGTTAAGATTTAAATTTTGCATCAATTTTACTTCTCATTAATGCAGAAAATGCCTGTTTTGATGAAGATTGATAGAAAAAAGTATTAATCAACATAAGTGAATTAATGCAATTTTTCTTTTTCCTTCAGGAAATATAAATAATAAATTCTGAGAATAGAAAATATTTATTAATTACTACAATATTTTTCAAATAGTCTGGTAAATTACTAAATTTTAAATTTATTTTGTGACAAAACTGAAAATTTCTGTAGGCTTCTATTTAATTCAAGTAATTGAAAATTTGAGTATCTATGAGAGGTTCACAACTACTTTCTGGGAAAATACAGTTCTGTTTTTATGTTAAACTGTTTAAAACATGACTACATTTTTTTTTTTTCTTTTCTCTTTAGGGAGTTCTTACTTCACATAGGAAGTTAAATTTAAGATTGGTTAGCCATATGTTACAATTCATTTTTAATCTGTATCAGATGGAAAATATATAGTAGAAATGACATACCAATCTTTACTCAGAATACTGACAAACATGCAGTCTTCATGATCGAAGGCAGACAACTGGAGTATGTATATTTTTGAATCAAAGGGACAGATAATAGAGGACAAAAAGACCATAAGTTCTTCCCGAAGTAATGAAATATAAAGGTGGAAAATTTTAAATCATTGTTTTAAATATTTGTAAACTAATTAGCAAAAATAGAATAGGAAGCAAAGAGACTGAAGGAGCTGGTAAAAATCTATCTTATTTTTGGGCCATATCACAAATTTCAAATGGTTAATTTGAGAGTGATTTAACTGGTTTGTCCTGTGACAAAATTGATAATAGTTTTAAAAACAATTTTCTACTTTGGCACATAAAGTAGAAACAGTTAAGTATTCAGCTAAATTTGCTTAAAACTCTAAGAGAGACTGCATTGAACTGTACTTAAATTATATGAATGTTGAGGAACATTAACTTATTTTTTTTTTTCCTGTTCTGAGCAGTGTAAAGAAATTGAATAGTCAGTGTAGCTGGTCTGTGTACCAAAACGTTCTAATTTTATATAAGATACTCTAAGTTGTTAATCAGAATTAATACAAGTATTTCAAATACCATGAAAGTATTTGAGAAGCTTCATACAATTCTTCCAAAAGAATTGAGATATTTCCAGGTGGCACATATAAATTATCAATGATTATTTGACACTTTCTGATAATTAAAGACACAAGGAAGGCAAATTGCTAAATGTTTTACCATGGTAGCTAGGACAAATAAATGCAAATGTCTTTAGGATCCACTCTTTGAAATATATCAATGCATATAATCTTCAGTGCTTTTAGAATAAGTTAAATACAACATTTAGAAAAATCAGAATCCTGAAGTAATTCGGACATTTTGAAGATAATTTTGAAACATGGACTAACATGTTTTGACATATCAACATTTAAAATGCATATTCATGTTATTAGAATATGAATGTTTCCTTCTATTCATTCCAGTTGCTTATACTACTGCAGCAATTGAACAAAGTATTGAATTTTATATATTCAAGCTACAAAGACTAAAATGCTCTTCATTTAATGGCATTTCGGAAACACAGCAAAAAAATTACAAAGGCACCAATTTTTAAAATTTCAAATTTAATAAAGAAAAACTCAGAATGAAAAATAATTTTGTATACTTCTAGAATGGAAATGCATTTTGTTGTTACAGTGTTCTGTAATTTAATCTTTGAAGTGGTTTTGAATTTTATGTGAATATATATTTTTAGAACTCATTCTACTCTTGTCTTTTTAATTTTACTAGAAATCATTAGACTAACACTTAACCTTGCCCCTCACACTGTCTCATCTAGAAGCCCCCAGTTTTGACTGTTGCCATCTTTATGTCCCTGAGTACCCATTGTTTAGTTCCTTTATGCCTCTGAGTACCCATTGTTTACTTCTCACTTGTAAGTGAGAACATATGGTATTTGTTTTTCTGTTACTGCATTAATATACTTGGGATAATGTCCTCCAGCTGCATCCTTGTTGCTTGAAGGGACATAATTTTTGTTATTTTTTATGACTGCATAGTATTCCATTGTGTATATATGCCACATTTTCTTTATCTAATACATTGTTAATTGGAACCTATGTTGATTACATATGAACATGCAAGTGCACGTGTCTTTTTGTAGAATGGGTTTTTTTGGTGCGGGGGTAATTTTTCGTAGAATGGGTTGTTTTTTTCTGTATTTATTCAGTAATGGGATTGCTGGGTTGAGTTGTTGTTCTGTTTTTAAGTTTTTTGAGAAGTCTCTAAACAACTTTTCACAGTGGCTGAACTAATTTACATTTCCACCAACAGTGTATGAGCATTCTCTTTTTCACAGCCTTGCCAGTATCTGTTAATTTTTAATTTTTTAATAATAGTCATTCTGACTGGTGTTAGATGGTATTTTATTGTGGTTTTTATATTTTTTGAGGATTAGTGACATGGAGTATTTTTAATAAAATATGTAAACAGTAATTTAAAATATGTATGTTAATATGAAAACATCAAATTGAGGTAATAGATAAAATTATATGAAAAAATTTTATAATGATCTAATGGATAATGTTCAATTCTGTAAAGTTAGATATTTTAAAAGTAAAAAGCAGTGATAAAATAATATATACCATTGTAAACACATCTGGCATGGTTGGATCCAAGCTTCTACTTTTCTCTAAGAAAGTTTTTCTGCCTTCAGATGTAAAAGAAACTTGCTGTTATTTCTTATGGTAGCTCAGCCTTTTACGATGTTTCATTGTTTATTTCTTTTGTACCTTATGGTACAAAATATTATAGCTGAAGATGTGTGTGTATTTGTGTGTTTATAATTGGAAAATAAAGGTGTGAGTAGAGATAATATAGATGAAAGATTCTGATCAATCTCTGATTAGATATTATATAAGTACCTTGAAACTTTGATAGCGATACAAAAATCTATGATATTGTTTTATCATGATGTTAAATGAAATAATATATTTAAAGTCTAATTTATGTAAAGTTTGTAGCATAGTGCATGATTCCTGAAAAACAATAAATACAGAGTAACTATGATTACATTATTAAACATCAGTTCCTCATACAAACACATGTTCTACCAATGCCATTTGCTAAAATGTTAGACACAGGGCATATAATTTTTTTGTGTGTGTTACCAAGATACAGTGAAGGGAGAAATGACCTTACTGAAAATAGATAAAAATAGGCTTAATACTCCACAAATAACTTCTCTGTAAAGAAATAAACTGTTATTTATATTAAAAATTTGCATAGACATGTTCCAAGTTAAAGAAAACTTATTTAAGCCTACAAAATTGACTTGCCCTTTATGTAAAAAATAACTTTGTATCTGAATTTAGCTGCCTAATTTACTCAAAATGTCACCTTAGAACATAAAAGTTTTACTACCCAAATGAGAATAAAAAGGTAATTTTGAATTTCCCACTGTAACTTACACTGCACTGTGCAAGTTAAAGAATTACGTTTGAATAGAATTTTCACAATTAGTTGTCAAGTGATTGCCAAATTGTGCTGTAAGTTGATTTAATCCAAATGCAAACCAATTACTGATTAAAGTGAGCCCTCCCATTATTTCAGACAAATAGACAGAACTCATGCCTTAATTTCTAAAAAAATTCTTCATCAAAATGTTAACCTATTAGAATAAAAATTAAAATCTTATTGTTTAATATATTTCCAATTTCTAAAATTAGAATGTTTTATAACAAATAGAGGTTCATCAGTAGTAAAATGTCATGTTTTTCCTATTGTATACATTTTATTTTTGATCACAATCATCACAGTCTATTAAATATCAAATGAGTCTCAGGATTCTGTTGATTGTGATAGCTAATATTTCTACGAAGTTGAACTTTATAGTATGCTAAAATACAATATTTTATTTATGTACAATAAATAAAATAAAGTCTAATTATACCACAAGATCCAGTAATCTTACCGTAGTGCTTACCCAAATAAAAGGAAAATTTATATCTATACAATACCCTGCACACAAATATTTATAACAGCATTATGCATAACTACCAAAACATTAGCTTAACCAAGATGTTCTTTAATAGATGTATGGATAAAAAACTGTAGTATATCCATACAATGAAATGAAATATTATTCATCTATAAAAGGTAATCCATTATCAAACCATGAAAAGACATGAATAATTTTAAATACATGTTGTTAAGTGAAAGAAGCCCTTTGGAAAAAGTTTCATACTGTGTGGCTTGGGTCTTCACTGTAAAAACCTTGTGGGTTTCTAGATGTAACACGTACAAAATTGTGCTCTGTGTGTGTGTGTGTGTGTGTGAGAGAGAGAGAGAGAGAGAGAGAGAAAGGAGAAGTGTGCTCCAGGTGTTTTTCACCTTCATGGTATTCCACATTGAGCTGCTCACAGTTCTTCAAAGTTAGCAATCAAGTGTTTTGACTAGTTTGTACTTCTAATGTCTTCCTCTTCAAGCAAGCTGATTGAAGCTGTGATTCTCTATATTTATGTGTCTCTCCAGATTTCAGGGTAGCAGTTTGCTCTGTAACCTTAACTTTTTGACAGAGTGAAGAAAAGTTATCAATTTCAGTGTAGCATGTCTTCTTGCTGCAAGGATCAGAGTGAAAATTTCCAAGTTCTTTATTTATTTGAGCTGAGAGCAAAAGTCTTAAATACTTCTTTTAACAGTATATAATAAAACACAAATGCCAAAGTTTTTATGAAAGTTAGAATTTATTGAAAAAATATATAATATGTTAATAAAGATAAATTATATATTTAGATTAAATTTTAAAGTACTTGGGAGTAGAAGTACTTTAAAATGCAAAGAAAGAAAAAATTTCAGCTTTTCTATTAAATAGAAAGTAAAAATTGTTTTATTATCAATATTGAGTACAACAGCATAATACACATAAATGTGACCACAAATAGAAATAATAACAATATATATTTCTTCCACGTTATCATAGAAATAAAACAGTCTGTAAGACTTTTGGTAGGGTGGAATATATAGCACATCTGTTCAATTTCCACCATACAAAATTAGCGAAAAAGAAATTTCAAAGACATATAAACAGAAGAATAAACATCAGACAAGTGCGTAATTTCTATTACAGTAAAAGGAGATTTTTAAAAGTAGCAAAATAACAGAGAGCATAAAGAAAGCATAAAACAAGATAGAAAACAAATATCTCTAAAGAAACAAAATGCTGTTCTAAAAATAACTATTTTCATTATGTTTAAGACTGAAAGAACAATGCACAGAAATATAGAACATTAAAGATTTTGAACACCACTAGCATTTTTTAAAAATCCAGAGATAATTCAAATTAGTCAGTTATGAAAGTTGAACTAAAAAAAGCTTTATTTAATTTTGGACCAAACCATCAATGAATATTTCTTCTAAAAGCCCTATGGGAAAAAAAAAGTGTATATTTGAAACCAAAGTAAGTGCCAGTAAGACATAATAAGGCATATAGCTTCTTGATATTTGTTTTTGACCATTATGAATTAAAAGGAGAAATCAGCAAGAAATTTCTGGAAAAAATACCAACAAGAAATTAAATAGTGTTCTTAACATTGGATAAAGAACATAATATATATATTTCTAAATTATTTATAGAATAATGAATATTGCATCAAGTCTTATGTGAAGAGCCAAACTTACTGGAGAAATCCGGTCGTAAATTATTTTGTTTGGAAATAGTGACCTAAAATAAAAGTTCTGAGTTGTCATCACAAGAAGTTAAAAGAAATCTGCAAAGCCTGTAAATCCGGCTTTACAGGGCCTTATCCAACCTGGTGGAAAGGCTATTACCCATTGCAATTCCTTGAAGCTGCAAAATCTGTCTGAGTAAAATAAATAAATAAATAAATAAATAAATAAATAAATAAATAAATAAAATGAAGTTATCTTAATTCACCTATGGGCTGTGGAAGAAAATCAAATGGTTCATTATTAGAATAGTTTTTTATTTGGAAATAGTGGGCTTCAGAAGTTTCAAAGGAGTATTCCAACTTGAGGAAAAGGGCTGATAGTTTTTTTTTCATGAGATTTATTTTAATGAGATGCCGCCTGATTCATAGTATATCATTTCTAGAAAATTCTCTCAAGAAAGAAATTGCACTTTTGAATTACTTCCCATTGTTTCTGCAATTTGGAGTTTTTCAAGAGGAGTGGAGAGAAGCATTTAGGAGATTAGGTTATGTGTAAGATAGAGGAGGAATGGCTGTCGGGGACAAATATGTGAATGGGCCGCAGAGGAAAGTTCTTAGTTCTTCAATATCTCAGGCATGAGGTAAATGAAACTGTTGACCAGATTCTAGAGTGTTCTTTTCCTCATGGTCCCAGCCTTCTGGTATTCATACCATCATATAATTCTTGCTCATAACTTCTTTATAACTATTAGGATATGTCACAGATAAAGGGACAAAACCCTTTTGATTATGTTATTTTATGTATGAGACTCAGTCTTGCTAGCAGACTCATTCTAGATTCTCTCTTTGTTGGTTTAATAGAATAGGTGGCAGTATTGGGAAAGCCCATATGACAAAGAAAAGTGAGAAGCTTATAGGAGCTGAGGGCAACTGCAAGATGACAGGTAGCAGGATGTCAGTATGCTCAGTCTTAAAACCAAATGCAAATTTATACTGTCAACTCAGGTGGGCTTGTAAGCAGTTTCTTCCTGGCCAAGCTGCTATATGCAAACACAGACCAGACTATACCTTTATTACAACCTTGAGCTACTCAAATCAGGACTTCTGACCCACAGAAACTGAAATTATAAATATATGTCATTTTAAGCCACTAAGTTTTTGGTAAACTGATGTCCAGCCATACGTAAGTCACACAATGCCAAGGAAAAAACAAACTAGGAAACGGTAGCACTGGTGAAACCATATTGGTGAACATCTATCTGTTTTCCTACATGGAAGATTTACTAAGCACATATGGTGAAACACAAAATAGAACTGTTGTAAATTTTAATGCATAAAAATTTAGAACTGCCCATAGTAAAGGAAAATATACACAATATCAAATAGATATGTGCATGTAGATGCAAATATTAATTACATATTAGATGCAATGTGTGTAATAAAGACAATTAGTCAAATGAACAGCAAAAAGATGAAAATTTAAACATAAAAGTTAATAGTTTTAGAAATTAATTCATAAAATAAATTCTAAGAGGAAATACATGTAAACAAATTTAGAAATAAATGTAAAACTGACGATTATAGCAAGGTATAATTTTCTGACTATCAACTTAACAAAAATTTAAAATGCTTCTCTTTTTTGTGCAGTTAAATTGTCACAATTTTATGGAGGTGATTCTAAAATACACATAATTAGCCTTAGATTATACTGTAGCACACGCTCTAACAGCAGATTTTCCTTAGAATTTCATTTCAAGGAAATAATCAAAAATTTACTTATTTAACAATTAGGTGTTTAACTATAAATTTTTATAAGGTAAACACATTACTGTAACTTCATATAGGTTGAAAAACATATTATTTTCACTCCATAAAGCACTTGTGCTTTTTTCCAGTAATTACTATTTTCCAACACCCAATTCTAAAGAAAGTATCCACTATCCTGATTTCACACACCCTCACTTACCTGTCTTTTTAATTATAACCATTTAGATGAGTATGCAATGTAATTTGTGGTGTTATTTTGCATTCTTCTAATGATGCAACAGATTAAATACCTTTCCATTGTTTATTTGCCACATAAATATCTTCTTTTATGAAATCCCTGTACAAGTTATTGGCCATTTTTCTGTAAGATTTTATTTTTGTTTTATTCATTGTCGAATTTCCTTACATATTTTGAAAGAGTCATTTGTTGGATAAATATTCTGAAAATATTTTTGCTTATGATTTCGTTTGTCTTTGTACTTTCTCAATGTTGTCTTTGACAGAGAGTTCTTATTTTAATGTAGCATAATATATTAACTCTTTATGGTTCTTGCTTTAAACATCCTATTTAAAAAACATTTACCTACCTTTAGGTTTGTAGGTCCTCTTCTATGTTTTCCTCTAAAAACTTTCTTTGTTTAGCGTTTACATTCACATTGACAGTTCATCTGGGATTTCTTTTAAGATTTCTGTTAGGTAGAGATTAAGATTCTTCCTTTCCTCAATCCCCACTTCACCCACATAAAAAGATCTAGTGTGTATGTATCCAGCACCATGTATTAAGATTATCGTTTTTCATTTAGAAATCAGTGTCTTCTTCTTTGTCATAAATGAGGTGAATACATATTGAAATTTCTTTTTCAGTTTTTTGTGCTAGTACTGTATCACTTTATCAGTCTAATTAATGAATAATTTTGATGACGAGTAGCTCCCAATTTTTTGGTTCTTCAAGTTTATCTTGGCTATTCTTAAACCCTTCATTCCATATACTTTTTAAATCCAGTTTTTAACATGCTCTCTCTCTCTCTCTCTCTCTCTCTCTCTCCCCCCCCCCACACACACACACACACACACACACACACACACACACACACACATATCCTGGGTGGATTTTTGGCTTGAGCTTGCATTAAATCCATAAATCAATTTGAGGAATAGGACTGCTTTAAAATATTTGAGTCTCCCATTATATAAGCTATCATAGTATATTCCCATCTCTATTTAGATCTTTGATATTGTTTTCTGTAATATTTAATAGACTTTTAGATACAGATATTGTTTACATTTCATTAGTTTTGATTTCAGTATTTGAGTTGTCTTAATACCTCTGGGAAAAAAGTTTTTATCCATCTGATAAACATGTTTTTAAACACCTGATGCGAAGTGTCTGTTTTCTTGTTTTCGTTTTTCCAATCAATCAATTTCCAACTCTCTGGACATGAAACGGAGGTCCTAAAATTCAATTCTTGCCATTGCTATATGGTACTTTCTCTCAAATTGATCCCATAATCAGAAGTAAAACACTCCTCAGCAAATGCAAAACACTTAAATCATAACAGTCTCTTAGACCACAGCACAATCAAATTAGATTCAAAACTAAGAAGTTTACTCAAAACCATACAATTACATGGAAATTGTATAACTTGATCCTGAATTACTTTTGGGTAAATAATGGAATTAAGGCAGATATCAAGAAGTTCTTTGAAACGAATGAGAATAAAGATGTAATGTATCAAAATTTCTGGGACAGAAGTAAGACAGTGTTAAGAGAGAAATGTGTAACATTAAATCCCCACATCGAAAAGTTGGAAAGATATCAAGTTAACAACCTAACATCACAACTAAAGGAGCTAGAGAACTAAGAGCAAATGAATCCCAAAGCTAGAAGACAAGAAATTTCCACAATGACAGCTGAAGTGAGCTGTAGTGAGGAGGAAATACTACAGTTCAGAAAATTGCTCATTTCCAGGTGAATTTTAACTTATACAGTTAGTAAATAGTTAAATTAAATGAAGCTTATAGGTGACCTTTAGTAAATAAGACAATTAACTTTCTTCTTCATCTTCAAACTCTTCAGAAGCAGCAACAGGGCCAGTTAATTTAACTCTCAATTGTTCTGAAAGTATTTTTCTTAACCTTCTCTTCTAAGAGAATATTCTTCTTCACTTCTTTCATGCTAATTATACTTAAAATCTTCAATTTCTTTGAAAAATGAAGGATCAAAATTTTCCAGTTTTTTTTTAGCTTTTTTATTTCCTCCTAATACAAACATCTTTAAATGTTGCATATAGGAAATATACACATTTTAGGCTTGAACTAAAACATTTAACTGTAAATATGAAAACCAAAGTGTTTCTGAATGATCAAATACAGCTATAAAGGAGAAATATTAAGATTTTTTTGTTCCATTGTACATTGTAAATAACTAAGGTGTTAACTGTCAAGCCCAATTATCTATTCTGTAAGTTGTGTTCTGGTCTTTGACTAAAAGTTACCAACTCTTACAGTGGGATTTAATCTTTCTCTAAAAGCATATAAGATCCTCTCAATAGAGCAATCAATCAAGAAGATTTTCCAATTCATAAAATTGAAGTTAGTCTGGTTAAGAGTTTTGGTTTAGAGTTCATTTATATTTGTATCTAAAAATACCTAAATTTTAATGAATAATGATCAACTTTTAATAAAGTTATTAATATGATTAGGGAAATCTTTGGGACTTCTCTTAATTAGACATCTGGTTAAGAGAGAATTCACACCTTAGAGACTATTTAGAATAGCCAGTGGTCACTAGCTAATTCTAATATCTGTGCCTTTTTGTCCTGTTTACAGTCTTAAAAGAGGTAAAACATAGCAAATATTTTTTGAGAGAACTATGATTCCTGAAATGAATTTCAAAAGAAACTAAAGACACTGTTGTCAATGTGACCCAAAACTTAAGAACATACTAATGACATATTTGTTACAATTAAAAAATAAATTTACTATTTAACACCTCCCTAAAAAATGGGATTATGTCCTTTGCAAGAACATGAATGGATTGGAGGCCATTATCCTAGGCAAATTAATGCAGGAACAGAAAATCAAATACCCATGTTCTCACTTATAAATAAGAACTAGATTATGAGAACACATGAACATATGGTGGGGAACGACACACACTGGGGCCTATCAGAGGGTGGAAGGAAAGAGAAGATCAGGAAAAATAACTAATGGGTACTAGGCTTAATACTTGGGTGATGAAATAATCTATACAACCAACCTCCATGCCATAAATTTACCTATGTAATAAACCTGCATGTGTACCCCTGAACTTAAAATAAAAGTTAAAAAAATTAATCCTAAATTAAGTATTCATATTATGAAGCTAAAAAACGAATAGCAAAAATAAAAAAAAAGGCCACTGGAAGGAATAAAGTATGAAATATATAAAAAGGCAAGAGACAAATATACTAAAAACCTGAAGATCACTACTTTTTAAGTATTAAAAGAGATATAAATCAATTGTAGCTGTCAAAATGATGTGTTTTTTTGTAACATCTTGTGCCAATAAGTATGAGAATACAGATTTTCCCTAGCAAAATATAAGCAATAAAATTGATCCCACAAATGAATAAAAACTTGAATTATATAAGAACCATAGAACTCAGAAAATGATTAAAAGGTATATTATTTTATTTTATTTTATTTTTTTTTAAGATAACATATTACATTTAATTTTTTTTCATTGCATTTTAGGTTTTGGGGTACATGTGAAGAACATGCAAGATTGTTGCATAGGTACACACATGGCAGTGTGATTTGACGCCTTCCTCCACTTCACCTATATCTGGCTTTTCTCCCCATGCTATCTCTCCCCACCCCCCTAACCCCCCCATTTCCTCCCAACAGACCCCACTGTGTAGTGCTCCCCTCCCTGTGTCCATGTGTTCTCATTGTTTAACACCCACCTATGAGTGAGAACATGCAGTGTTTGATTTTCTGCTCTTGTGTCAGTTTGCTGAGAATGATGGTTTCCAGGTTCATCCACGTCCCTACAAAGGACACTAACTCATCGTTTTTGATGGCTGCATAATATTCCATGGTGTATTTATACCACGTTTTCCCTGTCCAGTCTATCATTGATGGGCATTTGGGTTGGTTCCAGGTCTTTGCTATTGTAAATAGTGCTGCAATGAACATTCGTGTGCATGTGTCCTTATAGTAGAACGATTTATAATCCTTTGGATATATACCCAGTAATGGGATTGCTGGGTCAAATGGAATTTCTATTTTTGGATCCTTAAGGAATCGCTACACTGTCTTCCACAATGGTTGAACTAATTTACACTCCCACCAACAGTGTAAGAGTGTTCCTATTTCTCCACATCCTCTCCAGCATCTGTTGTCTCCAGATTTTTTAATGATTGCCATTCTAACTGGCATGAGATGGTATCACAATGTGGTTTTGATTTGCATTTCTCTAATGACCAGTGATGATGAGCATTTTTTCATATACTTGTTGGCCTCCTGTATGTCTTCTTTTGTAAAGTATCTGTTCATATCCTTCGCCCACTTTTGAATGGGCTTGTTTTTTTCTTGTAGACCTGTTTTAGTTCTTTGTAAATTCTGGATATCAGCCCTTTGTCAGATGGGTAGACTGTAAAAATTTTTTCCCATTCTGTTGGTTGCCAATTCACTCTAATGACTGTTTCTTTTGCCGTGCAGAAGCTGTGGAGTTTGATTAGGTCCCACTTGTCTATTTTGGCTTTTGTTGCCAATGCTTTTGGTGTTTTGGTCATGAAGTCCTTGCCTATGCCTATGTCGTGAATGGTTTTGCCTAGATTTTCTTCTAGAGTTTTTATGGTATTAGGTCTTATGCTTAAGTCTTTAATCCATCTGGAGCTAATTTTAGTGTAAAGTGTCAGGAAGGGGTCCAGTTTCTGCTTTCTGCAGATGGCTAGCCAGTTTTACCAACACCATTTATTAAACAGGAAATCCTTTCCCCATTGCTTGTTTTTGTCAGGTTTGTCAAAGATCGGATGGTTGTAGATATGTTGTGTTTCCTCTGAGGCCTCTGTTCTGTTCCATTGGTCTATATCTCTGTTTTGTTACCAGTACCATGCTGTTTTGATTACTGTAGCCTTGTAGTATAGTTTGAAGTCTGGTAGTGTGATGCCTCCTGCTTTGTTCTTTTTGCTTAGGATTGACTTGGCTATGCGGGCTCTCTTTTGGTTCCATATGAAGTTTAAGGTGGTTTTTTCCAGTTCTGTGAAGAAGGTCATTGGTAGCTTGATGGGGATAGCGTTGAATCTATAAATTACTTTGGGCAGTATGGCCATTTTTACAATGTTGATCCTTCCTAACCATGAACATGGAATGTTTCTCCATCTGTTTGTGTCCTCTCTTATTTTGTTGAGCAGTGGTTTGTAGTTCTCCTTGAAGAGGTCCTCTACGTTCCATGTTAGCTGTATTCCTAGGTATTTTATTCTCTTTGTAGCAATTGTGAATGGCAGTTCGTTCTCGATTTGGCTCTCTTTAAGTCTGTTATTGGTGTATAGGAATGCGTGTGATTTTTGCATATTGATTTTGTGTCCTGAGACTTTGCTGAAGCTGCTTATCAGTTTCAGGAGACTCTGGGTTGAGATGATGGGATCTTCTAATATATACATCACGTGATATGCAAACAGAGACAAATTGACTTCCTCCTTGCCTAACTGAATACCCTTTATTTCTTTTTCCTGCCTGATTCCTCTGGCTAGAACTTCCAGTACTATATTGAATAGGAGTGGGGAGAGAGGGCATCCTTGTCTAGTTCCAGATTCCAAAGGGAATGCTTCCAGTTTTTGCCCATTCAGTATGATATTGGCTGTTGGTTTGTCATAAATAGCTTTTATCATTTTGAGATACGTTCCATCAATACCTAGTTTATTGAGGGTTTTTAGCATGAAAGTCTGTTGAATTTTGTCAAAGGCCTTCTCTGCATCAATTGAGATAATCATGTGGTTTTTGTCGTTGGTTCTATTTATGTGGTGAACTACGTTTATAGACTTGCGTATGTTGAACCAGCCTTGGATCCCTGGGATGAATCCTACTTGATCATGGTGGATAAGCTTTTTGATGTGCTGTTGCAGTCAGTTTGCCAGTATTTTATTGAAGATTTTTGCATCTATGTTCATCATGGATATTGGCCTGAAGTTTTCTTTTCTTGTTGAGTCTCTGCTGGGTTTTGGTATCAGGATGATGTTGGTCTCATAAAATGATTTGGGAAAGATTCCCTCTTTTTGGATTATTTGGAATGGTTTTAGAAGGAATGGTACCAGCTCCTCTTTGTATGTCTGGTAGAATTCGGCTGTGAACCCATCTGGACCTGGGCTTTTTTTGGGTGGTAGGCTCTTAATTGCTGCCTCAACTTCAGACCTTTTTATTGGTCTATTCAGGGTTTCGACTTCTTCCTGGTTTAGGCTTGGGAGGAGGCAAGTGTCCAGGAATTTATCCACTTTTTTTCAGGTATACTAGTTTATGTGCATAGAGTTTTTTTGTAATAATCTCTGATGATGGTTTGAATTTCTGTGGAATCTGTGGTGATCTCCCCTTTATCATTTTTTATTGCATCAATTTGGTTATTCTCTCTTTGCTTTTTATTAATGTGGCTAGTGGTCTGTCTATTTTGTTGATCTTTTCGAAAAACCAGCTCCTGGATTTATTGATTTTTTTGAAGAGTTTTTCGTGTCTCTATCTCCTTCAGTTCTGCTCTGATCTTAGTTATTTCCTGTCTTCTGCTAGGTTTTGAGTTTTTTTTTATCTTGCTCCACTAGCTCTTTCAATTTTGTTGATAGTGTGTCAATTTTAGATCTCTCCTTTCTTCTCATGTGGGCACTCATTGCTATGTATTTTCCTCTAGAGACTGCTTTAAATGTGTCCCAGAGATTCTGGTATGTTGTGTCTTCATTCTTGTTGGTTTTGGAGAACGTCTTTATTTCTGCCTTCATTTCGTTGTTTATCCAGTCAACATTCAAGAGCAAGTGGTTCAGTTTCCATGAGGCTGTGCGGTTCAGAGTTAGTTTCTGAATTCTGAGTTCTAAGTTGATTGCAGTGTGGTCTGAGAGACTGTTTGTTATGATTTCCGTTCTTTCGCATTTGCTGAGGAGTGATTTGCTTCCAAGTATGTGATCAATTTTAGAGTAGGTGTGATGTGGTGCTGAGATGAATGTATACTCTGTGGATTTGGGGTGGAGAGTTCTGTAAATGTCTATTACGTTTGCTTGTTCCAGGACTGAGTTCAAGTCCTGGATATCCTTGTTAATTTTCTGTCTGATTAATCTGTCTAATATTGACAATGAGTTGTTAAAGTCTCCCACTAATATTGCGTGGGAGTCTAAGTATTTTTGTAAGTCATTAAGAACTTGCCTTATGTATCTGCATGCTCCTGTATTGGGTGTGTACATATTTAGGATCGTTAGCTCTTCTTGTTGCATTGATCCTTTTACCATTATATAGTGTCGTTCTTTGTCTCTTTTGATCTTTGTTGCTTTAAATTCTATTTTATCAGAGATGAGAATTGCAACTCCTGCTTTTTTTTTTTTTTTTTGCTCTGCATTTGCTTGGTAAATCTTCCTCCATCCCTTTACGTTGGGCCTTTGTGCATCCTTGCATGTGAGATGGGTTTCCTGGATACAGCACACTGATGAATTTTGTCTTTTTATCCAATTTGCCAGTCTGTGTCTTTTGATTGGGGCATTTAGTCCATTTACATTTTGGGTTAACATTGTTATGTGTGAATTTGATATTGCCATTTTCATGCTAGCTGGCTCTTTTGCCCATTAGTTTATATGGATTCTTCATTATGTTGATGCTCTTTACCATTTGGTTTATTTTTGGAGTGGCTGGTACTGGTTGTTCCTTTCTATGTGTAGAGCCTCTTTCAGGAGCTTCTGTAAAGCAGGTCTGGTGGTGATGAAGTCTCTGAGTTCTTGCTTGTTCGCAAAGGATTTTATTTTTCCCTCACTTATGAAGCTTAGTTTGGCTGGATATGTAATTTTGGGTTGAAAGTTCTTTTCTTTAAGGATGTTGAATATTGGCCCCCAATCTCTTCTGGCTTGTAGGGTTTCTGCTGAGAGATCTGCTGTGAGTCTGATTGACTTCCCTTTGTGTGTAACCTGACCTTTCTCTCTGGCTGCTCTTAGCATTTTCTTCTTCATTTCAACCCTGGGGAATCTGACCATTAGGTGCCTTGGGGTTGTTCATCTTGAGGAATATCTTTGTGGTGTTCTCTGTATTTCCTGGACTTGAATATTGGTCTACCTTGCTAGGTTGGGGAAGTTTTCCTGGATAATATTCTGAAGAGTATTTTCCAGCTTGGATTCATTCTCTTCGTCACATTCAGGTACACCTATCAAATGTAGATTAGGTCTTTTTACATAGTTCCACATTTCTTGGAGGCTTTGTTCATTCCTTTTTACCCCTTTTTCTCTAATCTTGCCTTCTCGTTTTATTTCATTGAGCTGATCTTCGACCTCTGATATCCTTTCTTCTGCTTGGTCAATTCAGCTGTTGAAACGTGTTCATGCTTCACAAAATTCTCGTGTTGTGCTTTTCAGCTCTATCAATTCACTTATAATCCTCTCTAATTTGTCCATTCTCATTAGCATTTCATCAAATCTTTTTCAAGGTTCTTAGTTTCTTTGCATTGGGTTAAAATATGTTCTTTTAGCTCACGGAAGTTCCTTTCTACCTACCTTCTGAAGTCTGATTCCGTCATTTCATCACACTCATTCGCCGTCCAGTTTTATTCCCTTGCTGGTGAGGAGTTGTGAACCCTTGTAGGAGGAGAGGTGTTCTGGTTTTGGGTGTTTTCATCCTTTTTGCGCTGATTTCTTCCCATCTTTGGGGATTTATCCACCTGTTATCTTTGTATTTTCTGGTTTTTGGATTGGGTCTCTGAGTGGACGTCCTAATTTGTTGGTAATGAAGTTATTTCTGTGTCTTAGTTTACCTACTAACAGTCTGGCCCCTCTGCTGTAGGGCTGCTGGGGTCCACTCCAAGCCCTGCTTGCCTGGGAATCACCTGCAGCGGCTGCAGAACAGTAACAGTTGCTACCAGTTTTTTGTTTTGTTTTGTTTTTTTGTTTTTTTGTTTTTTTTTTTCTGCTTTGTCCCAGAAGGATACCTGCTAAATGTCAGTCTGACCTCTCCTTTATGAGGTGACTCTTTGGATATACGGGGGTCAGGGAGCTGCTTGAGGAGACAGTCTGTCCTTTACTCGAGCTCAGGTGCTAAATTGTGAGCTCCATTTTTCATTCAGGGCTGCTGGGCAGGTACATTTAGGTCTGCTGCAGCAGAACTCATAAACACCTTTTTTTCCCCAGGTGCTCTGTCCCAGGGACTTAGGGCTTTATGAGTTTCCACTGTGCTGCTGCATTCTTTTTTTCCCCAGGGCTGCCCTGTGCATCAGTGAGGCAACCTAGTCACTGTCTGCCTGCAGAGGCTTTGCTGAGCTATTGTGGGCTCTGCCCAGCTGTCCTGTGAACTTCCCTGCAGTCCTATTTATATGGGCACAGTAAGAACTGTCTCAGCCTTGGTGGCCCACCTCTGTAATGGCAGACTCTTGCTGTAATCCAGGTTGCCTTGGCAACGGCGGGTTGCCTGGGCAATGGCGGGCTGCCTTGGCAAAGGTGGGTGCCCCTCCCCCACTGAGCTGGATTGTCCCGGGTTCAGCTGTGCTTGCTGTGCAACTCTTAGTCCAAAGAGTTTCCAATTGCTGTTCTTCTGTGGGGGTGGGACCAGCCGAGCCTGATCACCGGGCTCCCTCCTCAGAGCCTTTTACTCTCCAGAGTGCTGCAGCTGCATGGGCCAAAACGGGGACTGAAACCACCCAATTGAATGGTCGACTCTCTCCCAGGTGTTTCAGTCGCCTGTTGAAGAGGCGCTGGGGTCTATATGATTTCCCCTGCAGCAAATCACTGCGCAGGCCAAAACAGTGGCGCTGAGATTCCTAGGGCCTTTTGTTTGTTTGTTTTTGCCTGGGAATCTCCTGGCCTGGCTCCCTGCCTCAGACCCTCCTTTAGTCAGATGTATGGGTGACTGCGCCTTCCCAGGGCTCCAATCGCCAGCCAAACGGGCACCCGGATGAGTGTATTTTGTATGGAGAAGTGCCGGGCCAGGGCACCGCAAAGCAGCCGTGCAGGCCAAAACAGCCGCGGGGACCCAAACTGCCGCGCCAGCCAAAACAGTCAGGCTGGCGACCCATGGGATCCCTCCACCTGGGGATCTCCTGGTCTGTGGGCGATAAAAATCCATCTGGAAATGCGGTGTCCACTCACCCTCCGCGCTTTCACTGGGAGAGCTATTCCTAAACGACCATCTTGGATCCTCCCACCAAGGTATATTATTTTAAATACACCAAAGCCTCATGATCTTTTACTGAGACATAATAAGGCCTTGAACTATATTTCAACATTTTAAAACAATGTAGGGTATAGAAAAGACAAAAATGACTATGTTAATTGACATAAAAATCTTACTTACTATAATAAGAAAAGCACATATTCATTTATTAGGTAAAATATTAAAATATTAGCTAATGGCATTCAGTGATATATTCTGGGTGCTACGTCTCATGCATAAGACTGTGTTTGGTACACATTAAGTGTTCTATAAATATTCGTTGATTAATAAATAAACCTTGAGTTTATTGGACTAGGAGCAGTAGCCATATGTGATTATTAGGAAACATATTATCTGCAAAATAATTTTTATAATATAGTATTAGTACAATCATGTATTTATGATTATGTCAGTTTATATGTAAACATAGAAAATTACTACAGGATATATATCAAGTAATTAAAATCAGGTACAGGAGGCATAGTCAATGAGTATGTTTTATTTTAGTTTTTAAACATGTAATAACATAATTTTTAAAAATTACTATTGGAAAAAAATCTTATGACTACGTAATTTACTCCAGATAGAGAATACAGAGTTGCAAGAACAGTAAGCTAAGGAAAGAACCCTAGACATGCCAATGTTGATGAGACTGGCAGACTATTATCTGCAACTCGTGTAATTTTTCTGTTTCTTAATTCAATATATAATACACATTTTCTCAAGCTTGAAATTCTGAGTTCTTTCACTTTTAAAAATAACTTGCCCAATAAATAACCAAAATCTATCATATCTACTTCTTACATATTCTCAAAATCATTCATCTCTTCTTTTCATTGCCTCTGCCCTGCCTTAATACACATTTCATACTTTTTGATACTATTTTACAAGCTCTACAAATATTTCAATTTTGTCTTCCTACCATGTATTTTCTGCATCATAGTCGTTAAGTTTCCTTATGTTGAGTCTGAAATAGAACTCTTGATATTTTGCCCCTGGGCACATTATAGCTCCTGTCTTCTTCAATTCAGTAAGTGGTTCTACCATCCACTCAGTCGTAGCCAGAAACCTCTCGTTTCCACAGTCTGCTATGGTTCAAAATATATTTGTTTTGGATCTCTCCCAAGTTTTGTCATCTCTATGTTCAGTTTTACAGGGCACTGAGATGCTTCTTCTACTGCATCCACCTTTATAACTCACTTTTCTTTTCCCCCAACTTCTGCATCATACCAGATAGCTCTAGTAAGGAAACTACATCAGTATGCCAGTTTATACAATTGATAGCTCTAGTAAGGAAACTACATCAGTATGCCAGTTTATACAATTACAGATGTATGGTCTCCAGCTCCAGGTAGACGTTCAGTGCTATTCAGAAATTTGTCTGCATGTCATGTCAAAGTTTTTTCGTTCTAATTTACTAAAAAAATCCTTTATAAAAGCTTTGCTGACCATTGCGATGAATATCTCCTTGAGGATCAACAGTGTTTTTACTTTCTTAAGAGAGCCATTGGTCAGAAATTTTATTAATTTCTTATTCATCCCAGTACCCAACTATTCATATCAACATATCTATGTTTTTAACTTTTCTTACCCCTTCCTTCTTTAAAGTATCAAAGTATACACTCTCTATTAGTTGTATACTTCTCTGACCCTCTGGGACTTTGAAACTTCAGTTTATACCCTGTCACTACAATAACAGTAAATGTGTCCTCCTCAGAAGATACTTTCCCTCATAAGGGGGGGAAACTCAAGTCTCTTCCACAAAAAACTTTACACACAATATATCTGTTACTTTCACACACATACATTCTCCTGTTGTCTTTCTTACACACACACAGACACACACGTATTCTGCATTCTCATAAAACTGTTCACAATGTGTTCTTTTCTGAGTGCCTCCTTGTTTTAATAAACAAGCTTTGGAAAATTTATTTCTAATTATAATTGTTTATACTCCCTCATTAAAAAACTTTGGTCACCTGTTCACATTTTCACTTTCCTAATTCTATTGAAATTGTTTTCAACAAGGTAATCCATAAAGTAATTGAGACATACAATGCACTGTTTAAATTTGTTTCATTTTTTACAATGGAAATGTGTTGAATCTCTCACTTTCTATTTCAACCATAGCATCAACCTGTTGATTTTTTCTAAATTTAAAAACAATGTTCACTTTTTATATTTAAACATGGGGTTGGCCCAGCACCGTGGCTCATGCCTATAATCCCAGCAATTTGGGAGGCCGAGGCGGGTGGATCATGGGGTCAGGAGATCGAGACCATCCTGGCTAATGTGATCAAACCCTTTATCTACTAAAAATGCAAAAAATTAGCTGGGTGTGGTGGCATGTGCCTGTAGTCCCAGCTACTCAGGAGGCTGAGGCAGGAGAATTACTTGAACTCAGGAGGTGGTGGTTGCAGTGAGCAGAGATTGCACCACTGCATTCTGGCCTGCGCAACAGAGTGAGACTCTGTCTAAAAAAAAAAATGGGGTTGTAGTTCTTTTCTTCAAAGTAATTGTGGTACATGCTTATTAAGTGTTATGGGGGAAGTTGACATAAATAAAATCATCATCATTTTCTGTGAAAAATGAAATGAGTTGGAATATTTACTCAACAAAGTGCCCATGATAGTGATTAGCTATATATACAATGTGTTTATTTTGAATGAAAAAAATGGTCAAATATCAATATTAGTTGTATTGATGATTATTATAGAACTATGATGCTCAATTTTTAGATAAAAAATTATAAACAGTGGACTGAATAAAGGAATATATATATGTAAGACAGTAGATTAAAATTTAACTGGTATATCTGCTTAAGGTACAATAATGGTAATAATAATACTGTAAATTATATGTGCAGCAAATATTTCATTTAAAGTTCACTGCAACTCTGTGAGGTAGGTGATATTATTAGCATTATTTTATAAATGAGAAAACTGAGTCAGAAATGGATAAGAAATGTGTCAAGGCTGTATAGCTCATAACCAGTAGAGCAGATAGGTTATGTAAACACTGTGACAAAAGCAAATGGTTTAAAATGATGCTATCTGATGATAGAAAATACAGGCATAGAAAATAAACACTTGGAATAGAAAATAACAGACCTAAAATTGTATCCCCTTTTTTGGCAGATAAAATATTTTATAAGGATGGTGATCATATAGGGTTCTCAATCCTCATCATTTTTCTTTAATGCTTTGTGAGTTTAATGCTGTTAAATTAATGCTATATTTTATTCAGTAAACAAAACTGATATCAAGCAAGGCTTTGTAATATCAATGTTCCTTGTAGGAAATTTAGAAAATTGATGAAAATCTTAAAGAAGAAAATTAAAAATTTATAACCTCATAGGTATCCCTTGTAAATTGCAGCAGTTTTTCTTTTTAGCATCTCATATATATTCTTGAATAATTTTGAAAGTTGATAACTACTAATTTCTTGTCATTATAAATATATATTTTTGAATTATCCTATTTGATAATGAAAAGTTCTCCTTTATCTCTACCCTGAGTATTAGAAAGCATTAGGATTCTGGTACCTGGAAGTAATAAGAGGACAGATAGAGACTTGCAAGTTATTGTCATGTAGTTGGCATTTGACATCATAACAATAGATGGGTGTTTCCCGGGGAGAATATGCAGAGAGATAAAGGAAGAGGGCCAAAAAGAGATTCTGAGGAGACAGCAACAACTAATAAGCTAGTGGAAGGGGAGATATCGCCCATGACCACCGAGACAAAGGGCCTGGAAACAGGAGAAAAATGTAGGCATGGTTTCTAAATAAGGGAGAAGTAAGTACAGATGCTCCTTGACTTATCATGGGGCTATAGCCTGATAAACTCAGTATAACTTGAAAATATTGTAAGTTGACAATGTATTTAATACACCTAAACTGCTGAACATTATCACTTGGCCTAGACTACCTTAAACATGCTCAGAAGATTTACATCAGCTTACAGTTGGGCAAAATTATCTAATACAATGCCTATTTTATACTTAAGTGTTGACTATTTTATGGAATTTGCTGAATACTGTACTGAAAGCGAAAAACAAAATGGTTGTATGGTACTCAAAGTACAGTCTCTACTGAATACGTATCACTTTCTTACTGTAATAAAGTAAAAAAATCACAAGTTGAACCATCTTATGTCAGAGACTGTAATGAATGACAGACTAAAAAATATCAGATGTTACCAAGAAATCAATTAATATAGAGCTTATAAAATAATATTGATTGGACTCAGCAAGTAGGCATTTATCATTAAACTTGTCAAGGAAATTTTTGCTGGAGTTGGGGGAGACTCGGGGATGGGTGTGAAGTTAGAAACTGTAACTGAATATGAGATGAGAAAGTGAAGGTAAGCGGACCTGATGTGAAATAAAGAGCAGGACTTTGAAATTGCTGGAAGTTACTTGTGATAGATGACACTGCCATTGGTAAATCAATCAATATTTTTAACCAGTCTATTATGAACTGCAGGCAACTCAGCAGACATAATCATCATCCTATTCAAACTAACAAAAGAACAGACATAAATAGAAACTATTATTATATAAATAATTTGTATTTTCCATCTACTACATATTTAAATTTCAGCTAATACATTACAACATTCTGAATATTTTCTGATTAGGAAATTTTTGTCAGTTATTATTGGGCTGATTGTCTAATGATATATGATATTTCATTTAGAAAAAATAATTAGCAAAACACACATTTACTTCTTTATCTTTAATAGAATCTACTTTGAATGGAGGAAAACATTCTTTATCTGGTTAGAATTGCTCTATAATTTTGTGCTCTAGTTTTTGGCAATAACGAAGAAAAGCTTTGTGAAAGCCTGTGATTATAGGAGTTTTATGAGGACAAATCGTGGCTGATAATTTGAGGCTATTAGGCCCTTTTCATCTTGATAATTATCAGGTATTTAATATTTTGTGAACATTTCCAAATTAATCATTAATTAGTCCTTTTTTGCAAGTCAGGTCAATCCTATTATATATTTTGTTTAAAAAAAAAAAAAAAACATGCAGGCTGGGTGTGGTGGCTCAGGCCTGTAATCCTAGCACTTTGGGAGGCCGAAGCTGCCAGACCACCTGAGGCCAGGAGGTGGAGACCAGTCTGGCCAAAATGGTGAAACCCCATCTCTACTAAAAGTACAAAAATTAGCCAGGTGTGGTGGCACACGCCTGTAATCCCTGCTACTTGGAGGGCCAAGTCAGGAGAATCAGTTGAACCTGGGAGAAGGAATTGCAATAAGCAGGGATTACGCCATTGTACTCCAGCCTGGAAGATAGAGTGAGACTCTGCCTCAAACATAACAAAACCAAACACCATAAAACGGCAAGATGAGAAGCCTTTTATAGAACTCTTCAGAGTAGATGTTTGGGGGATATTCAATACTAAAGGATAAATCAGTACTGAGTGCTGTGAAAGTTTAATAAACTCCCTAATGTTGTTTGGGACACTTCCGAAAAGTTTGTAGAATATTTCTAAGTTAACTTGGAAGATTGTGAGTCAAAGATTATAACCTTTATAAAAATTGTGAACTTCACATTGGAAACTTTATTTTTTTTTTAGTAGCCACCACTGGGCTTGTGCTATAAAGAGACTTTACAGAGTTGAAGAGGGAGAATTGTTTTGTTATTATAAAGACAATACCAAGGAAATGAATACAGTGCAAAGTGCAGAAAAATGATTGAAAATACTTTAAAATTACTAGAGTACTGTTAATGGAGAGTTGGAATACTTACAGTATGGTAGAATGACTCTTAGTGTGGAAAATTTTGCCTTTCATTACTGTTAAAGCCCCAAAACTAAAAAACAACCTAATTGATTTTTAAAGATGCAGTTATTTTATTTCTTTCTTTCCTTATTCCTCTACTTAGTGTTAATACCCAAGTCTTTAGGTGCCAAGATCAATAAATCCCTTTCCAGGCCAGGTGCGGTGGACCATGTCTTTAATCCCAGCACTTTCAGACACTGAGGAAGGCAGATCACTTGAGGTCAGGCATTCAAGACCAGCCTGGCCAACATGATAAAACCTGTTTCTACTGAAAATATAAAAAATTAGCTGGACGTGGTAGCTGGTGCCTGTAATCCCAGTTACTTGGGAGACTGAGGCAGGAGAATCACTTGAACCCAGAACACTGAGTTTGCAGTGAACCTGGTGGTCACGCACCTCACTCCAGCCTGGGCACCAGAGGTTGGGAGACTGGAGGTTGTGCACTTCACTCCATCCTGGGCAGCATAGTGAAATTCTTTCCCCGCTCTCACCGAAATTATATATATATATACATATATATGTATATATATATATATGTATATATGTATATATATATATGTATATATGTATATATATAAAATAAAAATAACAAATCCCTCATGTTAATTACTCTGCTTTTCAATACTTTCTTTAAAACTGGAGCATAAATTGTTTTTTCTTTTGTACTTGATTCTATCCCAAAACAATTGAAAAAACATATACTTCTGGGATTTTTTAATTGTCCCAGGGGACAGTTTTCAGGTTTTATTCAGTTGGTGCAAAAATAATTGTGGCTTTTGCTGCAATTATTTTCTGCAAGTAATATCAAGAACCACAATTACTTTTGCACCAACCTAATATTAATCTGCCAAATTACTGTAACCCAAAGAGTGAGTGTTTTCATACATGATAAGTATAATTTTATAATCATTTAAGTACCTTGCTAAATTCTATTTTTCATACTTGGTTATTTCAATTCTTTATTTTTGAAAATTTAGAATGTTTTCAATCTTTAGCTATGATGAAAAAGGCCATAATAAACATCTTCAGATACTGCAAACTACTGAGAATATTTCCTGTATGGAAACTGAGACCATCTAGTAACCAACCTGAAAATATGTTTTTCTTCTCATGGAAATAGATGCAATTAGCAGAGTATTACCATAGTTCTTAGAGGAAGTATTCCAGGATCTGTGTGTCGTTTTCAAAGAATGCAATGAGAGAGTAGCACTCACTGCAATTATGAATTGTCTTTGCTTGACTTACTGATGTGTGTGTACTCATCTATTTCACTTATACCAAAAAAGGGAAAATTTTTGCTTCTTATTATCCTAAATAAGTTATTTTTTCAAATTTCCAAGTTGTTATCAGAAATCATAAATTTTATTTATTCAGAAAGTGAAAAAATAAAAACTATAGATTCCCACTTTAGTTCCTCTGGGAATTGACACATAGCTAACCTTACAGGAACTAAGTAAGCATCAGGCCTTGACAGCCCTCCTTACTGATTGCCACAATTATGATCACAAAATTAATTTAATCTTCACTAGGGGCCCTCTATAGCTGTGGGCCAATCCCAGCCTACTTTCTATTTTCATAGGATTCCTGAGGTAAGAATAATTCTTACATTTTTAGAGGATTGAAAGAAACCCAAAAACAATACTATTTCATGCCCCAATAAGAAAATGAAACTATTATACTAAGTGAAGTGACTCAGAAATGGAAAACCAAACATCGTATATTCTCTTTCATAATTGGGATCTAAGCTCTGAGGACACAAAGGTGTAAGAATGATATAATGGACTTTGGGTACATGGGTGAAAGGGTGAGAGGGAGGTGAGGAATAAAAGACTAAACATGGAGCACAGAGTACACTGCTTGGGTGATGAGTGCGCCAAAATCTCAGAAATCACCATTAAATAACTTTGTTCATGTAAGCAAACACCACCTGTTTCACAGAAAGCTAATGAAATAAAAGATAAATTTAAAAATAAATAAATAATAAAAGCCAATAAAATAATAAAAAAGAAAATCTTATGATATTCAAATTTCAGAGTCCTTAAATAAAGTGTTACTGGAACGCAGCCAGACTTTTTAATTTTCATATTGCCTATGGCTGCTTTTTCACTACAATGCCAGCATTGAGTAGCTGCCACAGGGACCTTCTGGCCTGAAAAGCTGAAGAGGTTTACTATTTACTAAAAAGTTAGACCATTTAGTAAAAAGTATGCTGACCACTGTTCTGCTTTAACTGTAGGTCCTGTTAATGTTCATGTCCTTGAAGACTTCCACTGTGAGGAAGTGATAGAAATAGATTAATACCTTGCATGATTACTATCAGGACGTGAGGTGTAAGTGAAACCCTTTATTTAACTGACTTCAGTTTCTCCATAGAATCATGTGGTTTTAATCTGTTGTGATCACAAAAACTGTAAGTCAGGATAGCACTGAAGATAAACAGGAAAAATGGCATGTACTAAAAATGTATCCTTGAGCTAATTTAATAGTTTCCTTTGCCCAATTTTATGTACACATGTAAAGTATTAAAACATATTGTGTCATTCAAATAAGAATGACAAATAAGTCAAAATAGGATCGATTTTAACACCCAGTTGAAGACTTCAAAAAGTATTATTTTCCCATACCCATGGCAAAATGCTTGTGTTTGTATCTGTATCTGTGTGTGTATTATACACATATATTTATGTGTGTATATGTTTTTATGTGTGTATATATAAATATATACATCCCAATATGCAAGTTGAAAAGCTTTATTATGTGGCTCAATTCTACTTCTTATGTATATGTTCATCTACATTGCTTCTTTTTTAAATTTTACTTTAAGTTCTGGGATACATGTGCAGAACATGCAGGTTTGTTACATAGGTATACATGTGTCATGGTGGTTTGCTGCACCAATCAAGCAGTCGTCTAGGTTTTAAACCTGGCATAATTTAGACATTTGTCCTAATGATCTCCCTTCTCTTGCTTCCCAACCCCCAACAAGCCCCAGTGTGTGATGTTCCACTCTCTGTGTCCATGTGTTCTCATCGTTCAACTCCCACTAATGAAAGAGAACATATGGTGTTTGGGTTTTTGTTCTTCTGTTAGTTTGCTGAGAATGATGGCTTGCAGCTTCATTCATTTCCCTGCAAAGAACATGAACTTATCCTTTTTTATAGCTGTGTAGTATTCCATGGTGTATATTTGCCACATTTTCTTTAAACAGTCTATCCTTGATGGGCATTTGTGTTGGTTCCAAGTCTTTGCTATTGTAAATAGTGCTGCAATAAACATATGTGTACATGTGTGTTTCTAGTAAAATGATTTATAATCACAGTGGGATTTTTGGGTCAAATGATGTCTCTGGTTCTACATAATTGAGAAATCGCCACACTGTTTTCCCCAATGGTTGAATTTATACTACCACCAGCAGTGTAAATCCATTCCTATTTCTCCTTAGCCTTGTGAGCATCTGTTGTTTCCTGACTTTTTAGTGATCACCATTCTAACTAGAGTGAGATGGTATCTCATTGTGATTTTGATTTGCATTTCTCTAATGACCAGTGATAGTGAGATTTTTTTCATATGTTTGTTGACCACATAAATGTCTTCTTTTGAGAAGTGTATATTCATATCTTTCACCCGCTTTTTGATGGGGTTGTTTCATTTTTTTCTTGCAAATTTGTTTAAATTTCTTGTAGATTCTGGCTATTAGACCTTTGTCAGGTGAGTAGATTACAAACATTTTCTCTCATTCTGTAGGTTGCCTGTTCACTCTGATGATAGTTTATTTTTCTGTGCAGAAGCTCTTAAGTTTAATTAGATCCCATTTGTCAGGTTTGGCTTTTGTTGCCATTGCTTTTGGTGTTTTAGTCATTAAGTCTTTGCCCATGCCTAGGTCCTAAATGGTATTGCCTAGGTTTTCTTACATGGTTTTTATGGTTTGGGGTTTTACATTTAAATTGTTAATCTATCTTGAGTTAATTTTTGTATAAGGTGTAAGGAAGGGATCCAGTTTCAGTTTTCTGCATATGATCTAGCCAGTTCTCTCAGCACCATTTATTAAATACGGAGTCCTTTCCCCATTGCTTGTTTTTGTCAGTTTGTCAAAGATCAGATGGTTGTGGAAGTGTGGTATTATTTCTGAGGTTTCTGTTCTGTTCCATTGGTTTATATATCTGTTTTGGTCATAGTACTTTAATGTTTTAGTTATTGTAACCTTGTAGTATAGTTTGAAGTCAGGTAGCATGATGCCTCCAGCTTTCTTCTTTTTGCTTAGGATTGTCTTGGCTATTTGGGCTCTTTTTTGGTTCCATATGAAATTTAAAGTATTTTTTTTTCTAATTCTGCAAATAACGTCAATGGTAGTTTGATGGGAATGGCACTGAATCTATAGATAACTTTGGGCAGTATTGCCATTGTTACAATATTGAATCTTCATATACATGAGCATGGATTTTTGTTTGTTTGTTTGTTTGTGTTCTTTCTTATTTTCTTGAGCGTTGGTTTGTCGTTCTCCTTGAAGAGATCCTTCATGTCCCTTGTAAGTTGTATTCCTAGGTATTTTATTGTCGTTGAAGCAATTGTGAATGGGAGTTCGCTTATAATTTAGCCCTCTGCTTGGTGTATAGGAGAGCTTGTGATGTTTGCACATTGATTTTGTATCCTGAGACTTTACTGAAGTTGCTTATCAGCTTAAGGAGTTTTTGGGCTGATAGAAGGGGTTTTTTCTAAATTTACAATCATGTCATCTGCAGACAGAGACAATTTGATTTCCTCTCTTCCTATCTGAATATGCTTTATTCTTTCTTTTGCCTGATTGCCTTGGCCAGAACTTCCAATACTATGTTGAATAGGAGTGGTGAGGGAGGGCATCCTTGCCTTATGCAAAGGGAATTCTTCCAGTTTTTGCCCATTCAGTATGATCTTGGCTATGGGTTTGTCATAAATATGTTGTTTTTTTATAAGTGTTTCTTCATTTTATGTATGAATTTTGATTGCACAGTTTAACCAATATTTTTATTATTAAAAAGTCTCTTAAACGTGGTAGAGTTAAATGTGTTATATCAAAGTCTCAATTTTTTTTACTCTTAAGCTTAAGTTGCACAACAGGGCATCATTTTCTGTCTAAAAATATTTAATAGAAATTTAGCCATACTAGTTCAGGTTGGATTTTAAGTTAAATGAGTTTGTACTTTGTATTCTTACTTATTTTAATGACAGCGTGTTCTACACTACCATTGCGTTCTATGCTCTATCTCAAAAGTGCTAATTTTTTGTTACTGAATATTCGTCTATTTGATTCCTAATATTGTATATGAAAAGTATATGTTACATGTTTTTTTTTTATTTCACTGGTCAGTATTTGAAGTATGTATTCTCTTCTCCTTTCCTTGGGTTGCCCCTAGTATTACCCATACTTCTTCACTAACCAGTTGAAGAGAGCCATGTTATTGAAAGCTTCTCTTGGAACAAGTGAGAAATTTACCATTTTAGTTTAGTGATTTAGACACTTAAAAGGGTCTGCATGAGTGGCAGAGGTAGCTTTTTTGCAAAACTTACTCTGAGTATTCCATAAATTATGGTCCAATTTTATTAGAATCACTTGAAATTGCAATCTTTGAGGTTTGGTTCCAGCAATCTTCATTTTCAATAAGAAATACAAACAATTCTTTTGTACAATAATATTTGAGAATCAATGTAATAAATGTTTTCCTTATGATTATATATAATAATATATTATTTAGATTTATATAGTGAATTTGCTATCATTAAGAGATGATTCTGTGTGACACTGGTTTATGTATTGTTGCAGAAATGTAAACGTAGTTACATATGTTTTGCTTAACCATGTTGTAAACCAACAATGTCAAACATGATTCTTCAGAGTGTGGAGGTTCTAGGGAGATGCCTGATGGGCAACTATCAGGAAGAGAGGAAGGAGGACTGAGGGAAAGACTCTCAGCTAGTATCCCACATCCTTTGGCCCTTAGTCAAAGCAATTCTGTTCTGTTTCATTTTATACATTTAGATAATTCTTGTATGTTATATACTACATATGAGAATTCTTTGGGACACAGTGTTCTGCTGTTAGAGGAAAAAAGTTTGAAAAGCATTAGAAAGCCACCTCATTTTACTTTTAAATCTATGAACATTATTCTTTCAGAAGACAAAAATGTGTTCATTGCTTTGAATTGTTTGACACTACTAAAATCTACCTGAGCAGAAGCACACCATTACATTTAATAGTTCAAGGAATGTTTAATTCAGTCAGTGTTTTTCACATTTCTGTATCAGAACAAGTGCGTTGAAATCACCATAGCAATTACCACTGCCCAGATATGAGCCTGACGATTAGGAATGTGTCAAAATCTTCAGAGATGCTTTCTTTTTTTAATTAAAGATTGCACATGCAGATTCTCTTTCTGCAGATTTTCTATATTTTTTTAATTTTTTTAAGTATAGTATATTTTTTTTTGCTGCAAGATAGTGTTTGTGTTAAAAATTTTAGAAAAATGATAAGCTAATTTTACCACACAGAAATAAGGGTTCTATACTTTTTGCTATTTATATGAATGTCCAGTTTTTTATTGTATGTACATTTACTTTACAAAATATATTTCACTTATTTTCCATTATATTTCATTAAAAATCAAGGATACATTTTCAAAACCCATATTGTATAAAAGGTATTTTATTTATATATATATTTAAGTAAATTTATCATTATCACTAAAAATGTCATCATGTGTCTTTTAAGACATACTTTTTCATTTAGTAAAAATATCTTTCTGTATCAATCAAGTTTGATTTAGCATATCATTTTCACAGGCTGCATTATCTCCAATCATATGTCTCAATTTATTTAGGTGTTTACATCTTATTTGAAATTCAGATTGTCCCCATTGCTTGCTTCACTATTATAAATGCTGATTTGATACACGTACATTTTATATATGTTTCAAATATTATATTAAAATACAGTTGTGAGAGTGCAATTATATGGTTAAAACATATGCATATATTTTATGATTTTTCAGAATACCTTGTTAATCGCATCCCAGATAGCTTCAGTTTGTACTCTCACCAATGATTAATAATATTGAAAGTAGGCTTGGATGCCCACTGAAAAGGGATAATAAAAACAAAATTATGGTTTAAAATGTTATTGTGTTTTGTTAACAGACTGTCCAGAATTTGGCCAAAAAATTTATTGGTTAAGAAGCTGATTGCCCTTAAATAGCATCCATTAAAAAAATAAATCATTTTAAAGTATAGATTACAATATTTGAGAGAAAGATAATTTGGGTAAAAACTACCCTAATACATATACAGTGACTATTTAATAAAAAAATCAATATATTTATAGTATTTAAGTAATATAACTTTTTCTGCTGTGCTTTGTTACTTGCAATACAGAACAGTATTACCATTAATTGTATGTCAACTTCATTGCTAATCAAAAAATATAAATGCAAAACATTGTGGTAGATATTGGTAGAAAAAATATTTAGAAAAATAATTTCTATCACTTAATTACCTCTCTCTTTTAATAATCCTAGCCTGGAAACACTTGTAAATGTGGAATTATACCTTTTAAAATTCAAGTTGGTAAACTACATTACTGTAGTAAGAATCTTTGAACTCTCTTGTTGCTAATTAGATAAGATATTAAGGACATTTTCTGAAGGCAACAAAGACATTTTGATAGGTCTTGACCTAAATATGTGGAAAATATCCTAGAGAGGGTATCCTTAGAATTGTAATTCTAAATAGGTTTTCTATGTAAGTATCAACATGACAGAATTTTCATCAATGCACAATTGTCATTTCCTGTTAACTGTTTCTTCACTTCTTTAAGCAAATAACATTAAATCAGTTACACTGTTGTAGTGGGATCACTTTTTCCTGGTTGTTTATTATCTTTAGATCATGGTGAATATATAAAGGACATTTTATGTAACAAATATATCAACTATTTAACAGATAAAGCAATTTGTATTAGTTACATGGAAAAAGTTTGTATATATTAGTTTTAATAATTTTGAAGTATAAATATTTTAATGATAAAGAAAATAGTCTTTACATCTTTGCAAGGCTATTCTTTTGTTTTATCAAGTATATGATCTAAAATAAAATTGCCCAACTGATTTAGGAAAGAGAGTAAGATAGAAATTAGAAATAATGAATTATGTTTTCATCACTATAATATGTTGTATTTCACAAATTTTGAAAAGAAGAGAATCTTCAATTGTGAGAAAACATAATTAACCACACTTTTTACCTCATTACAAATAGTGATGAGGATGCACACACATGCACGCGTGCGCACACACACACACACACACACACACACACATCTATATCTATGTCATGGGTATTAAGAAGCATGTATATCAGGATTCTGGAATGCACCTACTTGTTTAGTGTTGGTCCGTTCGAGGATCTTGATATACATGCTTCTAAATATTTATGAATGGTCTCTTTTAATTATGTAAAAGTAAGTTGAAAAACATCAAGTTTCCCAGAATAATAGCACAATAACCTAGGTTTGTGTTTATGAGGGCAAATGTGAGTGTGTGTGTGTGTGTGTGTGTGTGTGTGTGTGTGTTTCAGTTGTTTAGTACAAGCTTTGTCACTCCTTAATAAGGTTACAAACAGGAATTTATACTTTTGTGAGGGTAGAAACCAGTTCTCTCCCCTCATTTTTATAGGAGATCTATTGGTATGGATCAGAGCAGAAAAGAATAACAATGAAATAAAATAATTCCAATTGAATTTGAAAGTAAGTCCAATAACAATTGAAATAAAATAAGTCCCAGAGATCCAGAAAAGGGCATAAAAGCCCAGGAATGTGTGCCTATGGGGAGGAATGGTATGATGATCATGGTAGGCTTTTGTATTCATGGTAAGTGACAGATCACGAAATGTCCTCAGGGGTTAGCCATTTTAGTATAGAGTGTGCTCTTTGGAAAAAAATAATTAAATTAATTGAGGAAAAGTGGAAAAAAGTGATAAACTACAACACAAGTGTAAGACATCTGACTTACTTCTAAGGATGGGAGTCTTCAGGAGGAATTTCATGTGGCAGTGAGAAGCAGGGTCTATATTTAACTGAAGAGTTTGTGGTGAACTCACAGGAGAACTGAGTCCCTCAAATTCGGATTCTTGAAAGAGATGGAGAAGCCATCTCTTGTATTAGTAAAATTGATTACACTAATTTTATTTAAAAATACATAAAAATTTTAATTAGTAGGTGATAGATTAATGAGTTGCTAAATAAAGGTTACCATATAATACCATGTAATAGCATTACTTGGGAAATAATGAGAGGTCTGACATTTAGGATCTGTCAGCAAATCTGGCAAGTCTCTTTTTATCTGTGTCCTTGCCACATAAAGTCAATCTCTGCATGTGTTTTAGTGTTAAACAAGTTAATTTCATGAAGCAGAGTATTTTTGTCAGAATAGACATATTTATTATTGCTTATGGGTCTCATTTCACTTGTATATTCAATGAGGTTATTTTTAAAAGGTGCATTCTTTTGGTTATATGGCCATTCTTACAATGACAATCCACACTTTATTCTCATTAATTGTAGAAAAAATAGAAGACATATTTGAGTCTTAGATAATATAAAGTGAATAAACAACAGGGCAAAAAAGTGCTATATCTTTGAAATTGTTCTGAAAATTTAGGTTTAATTGGAAAATTCAGAAACAATTTTCTATATCCAAAAGCAAAATTCCTTTAAACCAAACAAAACAGGCCAGGGGCAGTGGCTCAGGTCTGTAATCCCGGCACTTTTGGAAGCCAAGGCAGGATGATTGCTTGAAGCCAGGAGTTTGAGACCAGCTTAAGCAACATAGTGAAATCCTATCCCTATAAAACTTTAAAAAATATTATCCAGGTATGGTGGTACATGTTTGTAGTCCTAGCTACTCAGGAGACTGAGTTGGGAGGATCACTTGTGCCTAGGAAATTGAGGCTGCTGCATGCTGTGATTGTGCCATTGCACTGCAACCTGGGTGACAGAGTAAAACCTAAATTAAAGCTGCAATGAGTTGTCATCTCACATCTGCTGGAATGGCTATTACTAAACTACAAAACAACAATTGTTGTCAAAGACATGCAGTAAAGGGAACCCTTGCAGCCTACTGAGGGGAATGAATGTAAATTAGTACAGTTATTACAGAAAACAGTATGGAGGTTTCTCAAAAACATAAACAACAAAAACTACATGTGACCTAGCTATCTGCCTCCTGGGTATATATCTGAAATAAATTAATTTATTATGATGAAGAAATATTTGCATTCCTATATTTATTGCAGCATTATTCATAATAGCCAAGATATGTAAGTAACTTGAGTGTGCATCAGTGTATAAGTGAAGAAAATGTATACATACATAATGGAATATTATTTAGTCTTAAAAAACAATGAAATTCTGTCATTTGTGACAACATTGATAAACCTGGCACACATTATACTAATGACATTAATCAGGCACAAAAAGACAAATACCACACAATGTCACTTATATGTGGAATGCAGAAACAGACTAATAGAGTAGAATGGTGGTTGCCACTGAATTCAGGGACTGAGGAAATGAGGAATCTTGGTCAAAAGATACAAAGTTTCAGTTATGCAGGATGAATGTATTCTGAAGATGCACTTTACAGCATGCTGACTGATATGGTTTGGTGTGTCCTCACCCAAATCCTACCTTTGTAATAATCTCCGCATGTCAAGGGCAGGGCCTGGAGGAGATTATTGAATTATGGGGGCAGTTTGCCCGTACTGTTCTCATGGTAGTGAAAAAGTCTCATGAGATAGAATGGTTTTAAAAACTGGTGTTTCGTCACATAAGTTCTCTTTCCTACTGCCATGTAAGGTCGGACTTTGCTCCTCATTTGCCTTCCACTGTGACTGTGAGGCATCCCCAGCCATGTAGAACTGGGAGTCGATCAAACCTCTTTCCTTTATAAATTATCCAGTCTCAGGTATGTCTTTATTAGAAGCATGAGAACAAACGAATACAGTGCCTATAGTTAATAATACTGTATTGCAGGCATCCCCAGACTTTTTACACAGGGGGCCAGTTCACTGTCCCTCAGACCGTTGGAGGGCCGCCACATACTGTGCTCCTCTCACCACCAATGAAAGAGGTGCCCCTTCCTGAAGTGTGGCGGGGGGCCGGATAAATGGCCTCAGGGGGCCGCATGTGGCCCACGGGCCATAGTTTGGGGACGCCTGCTGTATTGTGTACTTAAAATTTGCTAAGAGAGTATATCTTAAACGTTCTCATCAGAAAAAAATAAGGTGACTGTGAGGTTTTGGATATAACAATGAGCTGGATTGTGGTAATCATTTCACAATACGTATACATACATAAGTATCACTCTGTAAACCTCAAATAGGTACAATTTTAATTTGTTAATTATACTTCAATCAAGCTGGAAAAGGATGAACAAAGTACAAATAGTCGAACTTAATCTTCAGTATTGGTTTGGAGTTTTATAGAAACCTGAGAAAAAGGTAAAAGCTATGTCTCACAGACTCCACTTGAGAATGTGAAATAGAGAAACTTATATGATATGATCAAAGAAGACATACATATAGGGTGATTAGTTTTCTTCACTCAGTGATGTCTTAATATTTAGAAATGTATTTACATATTTTGTTACATCAGCAAGTTCAAAGACCAAAATCAAGATGATCTGAATAGATGGTTCAAGAGCATTTGATCAGTACAAATTCCCTCTTAAACTGAAAATAATGTGAAGTAGGAATGAGTCTCTTCTTTAATACGATGAAATATATTTATTTCAAAACAATAGCTACTATCTTAATTACCTGTGAAACACGAAGAATGTCTTAATGAAGCATTAAGAATCAACCACAAGGATGGCTATGTTCTGCAGTGATTAACTTCATTTGAAAATCATTCCCTGATGCAGTTTACACACAAGATGGGAAAGACAGTATTAGCAAAAATTGAAATTATTTAAATTTAACATGCTTAAAAATAATCACTGAAAATATTAGGACTTTTAAAATACTGAGTAAAATAAATAATTATTAAAATATTCAAAAGCTTCTTCTAGCGCTGCCTCCCCTAGATTTTGAAAATATAGTGAGCAAAAATGATTGCATATCTAGTATTTTATTAAGAAGTATCTATAGGAATGCTCTAAAAATTGCAGTGACTGGCATAAATCAAGACTATATTACTCAAGGGGAAGACACAATAATTTGAAAAAATCAACTTTTACCTAGTTTTAATTTTTAATTTAATTAGAATAAAAGGAAAATCACATTTTAATGAGCAAAGTGATTTTAAAATGTTCTTCTACCATAAAATGTATGTGAGAATAAGAAAACTATAAACATGCTCTTCCAAATGTCAAAATTAATATAACACTAGAACAAGGAAAACATTGTGGACCTGGCACAGAAATAGACAGATAACTGGAACAGAGTAAGACATCCACGTAGCAATTGTAAGACATAAACATTTTAGTTTATTATAAATTAACATTTCAGATCAGTGCAGGATTTTGTACATTCATAAGTAATGTTATGGAAAGTACTTAGAAATATGAATTAATACATATATAAATAAATAGAGTTTAGAACAGAATCTCTCACCACATACCAACACAATTTCTAAAAGATTTACAACTGGTTATAGCAGATTCTTTCTTAAAAACACCAGAAACACATACAGGTGATTATGTGATCTCAGGATGAATAAGGCTTTTAAACAGTACAATAAAAAACATAAAAAATAGACATTATGGGGAAACTTAGATGCTTTGTAAAATAAAAGTCTATCATTTATCAAACATCAGCATAATAGGAAGTTATTGAAAAAATAAATATTGATGAAAATAATTGGAATATTTAAACAAATTAAACACATATTTTACTTTGGTGTTCATACCCATCAGCTATGGCCCCCTGTCTACTCTCAACATTATAGGAATTCTAATTTCTTACTTTTATACTAAATACTTTGGTACCAGACTCTTTGCCTCATCATCCTTGTAACTCAGAATACGGACCATTTGTCAAACAACCTAGCCTCTCAGGTTCTCTGTGTCCACATTTTTAATAACCTCCATTTCATTTACTAAAGCACCTTTTCCTAACAGCACTCTGAGTCATGATACTATCATCTTTACTTCATCTCTGAAATCAGATGAGTTTTAAAAATCTCAATAAAACATTTTATCTTGTCTTCTTCCTCTTTTAATTGCCTTATTTCATTGGTCTAGAGACATCTTTTCTTTGTCTATGTTCATTTCTCTCTGTCTCAATTTATTCCCATGTCTGGCTTTGATTCTGTATTCACTGTTCTTCTAGTGTACCTAACCCTATATAAATCCAAGATTGTTGTAGCCTTCTCTATACCTAGGCTTGAATTGTTGAGCAGAAGTGAAGAAAATTACAAAATGTGCATATTAGTGTTTATATAAATTGGGTTTTCAGTTGCAAATATCAGAAACAAACTGATTTATTTACACAGTACATTAGTATAATAAAAGTTATTGATTGAGTGGCTCACATAATTTCCAGAAGGACATGAATTCTTGGCCATAAAAAAATGCTCCAAGTCATGCAAGAACTACTGTATAAGACTCAAATGTTATTTCTGCTGACTCCTGGGTTGCAGGACACTTAACTATGCTATTAAAACTGTTCCTACTGCTATCTTTGAAAACAGTATAGTAATGCATATCTAGCAGAATGTTGGTCTAGAAATTGTGAATCATCCAGAATATGTGGATTAAATAATAATAAACATACTTTTAAATGCTTCTGAACATTTAAGAAAGTAAGCATTACCATCCAACCTGTACCAAGAAAAATCAAACAAAAATAAAAATTTATCTGAAATTATATAAATTGCCAAAAAGAGAAAATAGTATTAGCTAAAAGTCAAATTCATATTTCAGTAATTTCAATTCTTTGGGATATAAGTCTGTCCCTGCAATGGTATCTCAGAGCCCACTGTGGAAGACCAACTTCAATGCTATGCATTAAGTGATATATAATATAACATAATAAAACATTATATGATATATTTATGTTATAAGAAATAAAACATGATTACTCATGTACTCATGAGCCAGTTTAAGAAATGAAATATGTCCAAAATTTGTGAAGCCCCTTGTGTGACCATCCACAATCCTTCCATTCCTGTTTCCATAATGCAGTAGCTATCACATTTGCTGAACTCAGTTCTTCCTTCCCTCTCCCCTCTTTTTCTTCTGAGCTTCAAGTCTGTTGATTTTGGCTTCAAAATACATCTCAGCTGTATCCACTGCTCTTCCTTCCCATTGCTACACCTTGCTCCAGATTTCAATTGTTTTCTGTTATTATCAGTACCCTAAAACCTGGTCTTCACAAATCTGCCATGGCTCCATTCTAACCCATTAGCAATATTGCTATCTCAATGACCTTTTTCAAAAACAAAAATATGTCTACATTGCTGTCCTGTTAAAAACCCTCAGTGCTTCCGTATTAACTTTGTAATAAAGTCAAAACTCCTTGTATAAAGCCCTTTCTTTATTCCCTGTTCGATCTACATGTCTAGAGCCATCTTTTTATGGTTCTCAGCTTGGATATAGTTTGTCTTGTGAGCCCGTTGAATGTATTTATTATTAGATTCTAGTAATCATTTTATTCTTCCTTGATGAGACTAGAATGTTTCTCTCACTCAGTGTGTGTGCTATTAGAATGGAGCATGTAAGGCCACTCCTCTGAGCCCCATGATTATTTACGTATGATGGACACATGACCCAAGCCATCCATTCAGAGAATATCTCAGTGCTTTGCTTTAGCTGTTTGCAAAGACTCATAAAGTTGGCTTTGCCCTGATGTGATGATGCAATCCTGAAGACACTGGGCCGTGATGTGCAAATTAGTTTAGAATCACTCATATTTGAATCCTGCATCTTCTATGCATGTTTTATGTATGTGAACAAATTTATTTTTTCATATATGTTGGAGTTGTGTTTTCTGCGACTTGAAATGAAAAAATTGAGTGCAGAATCCTGCCCTAATTGTGCTCGGGTGAATCAACCCTGCTGACTGTTCTATGCAGTTGTCACATTTCAGACCTGACTCCTTGCTTGCTCTGTTCTAAACTCAGACTCGCCTCCTTGCTCACTCTGTTCTAACCACACTAGCCTCCTTGTTTTTCCAGCAAGGAAAGCTTCAGCACCTCTGTGCTTTCATAATTATTTTCCTTCTGCCTGAGAAACTCCCAAATATCTATGTCTCATTATTTCCCAATAATAGACTATTTCTCAAAGTAACGTTCTCAGAGAGCCTTCAAGTAGCCACTTTCTTAAAAAAATATAAATATTTCTGAACTCTTATAAGCTTTATTTTTCTTACCACTTATAACCATTTAATATACTATAAGTATGTACTTCTTTATCACATGCTTGCTTATCTCTTCCCTAACACACACTTAAATGAAGATGGAAATTTTGTCCATTTCGTTCATTAATATGTGCATTGCCTAGAACAATGACTGACACATGATAAGGACTCAGTCTTTATTTTTCACCAGATGAATACAACTGTTTTTGAGCTTCACATATGTTTTAGGCACTATTTTAGATTCCAAGTCTACACAAGTAAATATGACTGGCATGGGTCTTTTGCAGGTAGCATTTAGCCTAAAAGGAGAAATGCTAAACAGATAATTATTAATTTTGTTTTAGCTGTACAAGGTCAAGGACATGATTTTTGTTTTGTTTTTATTATTATTTTTTTATCATTGTAGCTACTGCTCTGAGCATACAACCAGGAATTAACTACATATTTTTTAATGGTTGAACAAATTAATACTCTTCCTATCAAAACATCATCTATCTAACTTGAGTGACTAACTGCCTGGGTAACCTAAAAGAGCTATAATAATTGTATTCTCATTTCTAAAATTGCCACCATACCAATTACCTTCCTTATTAGAAGAATCCAAGGTAAGACAATGAGGCCATGCATGTGAAAACACTTACAAAGTAATGAAATAATATAAAAAAATCATTACTGCTGTTACTTTTATCACATAAAATTTCCCTAGATAGAGTTTATTATAACTATTTGACTTAGGTAACATGCTTTCAGTTGTAAAAGTAACATTATTATATTAATACAGACATCATGGTACTATTTGTTAAAAAGTATTTTTATATGAATTTTTGGGTTAATCATTTTTTTTTTTTTTTGCATTTAATACCTTTCTAAAACATCCGTTTTTAGCAACTCTAAACTTGTTAAACTAAACCCACAGGCTTGTAACACATGCAATCAACAGCCAGTCAGTGTTTGTCAAAACTCTATTGACAAGAACTTGTAACTTTTATGTGTTTTAAAGTTCTACCAAAACCAAATTGATCTTTCTTTAACTAGTTAAGAAAAAGCTAGTTTATAAATGATAAAGAAAAATTATTTCATCTCATGTAGAAATATTTTACATTAATACTTGTGTCATTCTTACATTTTACCTTTATCTCTTTCACAGAAGAATTAGTAATTGAATCATGACTCAATTACTATTTGTTTCATTTCTTTTTTATTTGATTACCTTTTATCTAATTTTCTCCTAAATTGATTTGTTAACATCGAATTACTAATTGTTTTAATCTAAAAAAAAAACTATTCTCATTTCTCATTCTACCTGACCCTTGTTTGTACTTGACAATCTTAATAATTTTTGTGTGTGTACATTAAGGATCCTTTGTACCCAAAATACACCTTTTTAATAGTTTAAATTTTATTAATTTCAAATTGTATTGTGTTAACAAATATCCCTGAGAGGGGTTGGCAATGACAGGAATTCAGCTGGCAGATGAATTAGTTTAATCTGATTGGTTTCCTTGCTAAGAAACATCATGCATGGAATAAGAGTTTGATTCATGTTAAAAAGAAAGTAAAAAGAGAAAGAAAAATGCTGGCAAAGGGAATACTTGGGTGCTTAATGTAGTCAGAGAGATACATGTGGGAAAGACATTTTAAAAGGAGGGGAAAAAGGCGGAAAAGATTTATGAACATGAAGGAAAATACTGACTTTAGGTTTTCTCTGCACTGCCTTATTTTTTTCTGCATTGGCTAATTGCAGATTGTCTGGTTCTTACCTTTTTTGACACTATAAGCCAGGATGGGATAAGAAGAAAACAGTCAAGTATTTTGAACTTCCTACAGGATAAAGTTACTTGATTTTTCACAAACTCCTCAAAGTCAAAATTTACAGTATGCAAGAAGCATCTTCCTTTATGGATTTGCTTTTTTCTTCAACTTGCTTAGCTGTGCCTGGTCCAGCCATTATCAAACCCAGAATCAGGATTAATGAAAGTTTCTTCATCTGCTTTGATCACAATAGTCAATAATTACAGCACCTCGTCAACTGCACTTTCCCTCATTTGAGTTACCTTTATTTTTTCTCCATTGGCATTTCTTTATCTCTGACCTTTATTACCTTTGTATTTTTGTTGTAACATACTAATCAAATGCTGCTATTCACCTCTATAATAACTGTTTTTGTTTCCCATTGTCTATGGGAATAGGACTTTTGGTATCTGATTTCCATCTAATTTACAGTTTCAATGGGCAATGCTATGGATCCTATACTGTCATCATATCACACCACTTACCATCCCTTGGCCATGTTATCATATTTTACGCCTCTATGTCTTTAAATAAGTTGTTCCTTCTAGCCACAATTCACTCCCACTCCTTCCTCTGGTGAAGTCCTAGTTATATTCAACATCCAGCCCAAACGTTGTCTTTGCTATGATATCTTTTCAGTACACAGATTATAGTAAGAAGAGTTATTTCTTCCTAACTCTGTATTCCCATAATACTACTACAGAATTATTTATGTTAAATTTTGTTTGCTCACTCACTTTCTATTCTGTAAGCTGCTAGGTTACTAGGTTTGGCATACTGCCTAATGCACAGTAGGTGCTGACTAAAATTTTTTTAGTGAAATTAGTCATCTTGGTTCAATAGTTTAGCATCCTAGAAAGACTTTACTGCAACAGTTGCATTACTGACTATATTCAAGGGGTTTGTATGTGGTTGTGGGAGTGTGTACATGTGTGTTTGAAAATGTTTTATATGTGTGAACATTGTAGCAAGCACAGTAATTTTAAGGTATTTGCATTAGGTAACTTGTACCTACTGAGAATAAATAACCAACAATTCTGAGGCCAAATCAGATACATTAGGCTTAATAACTGGGAAAAAAATCACAAGGGTGAACTTTATAATTTTATTCTTTAAGTAAACACACATTGCTGGGGTATCTTGAAAGTTTACAATATTAAGAGAGGAGTTTTTAGGTTTTCAACTGCGAATACACAGACACTTATGGGTTACTTGGAACAGTCACTGTCCCAAGGGATAAATGTTTCATAATCAAGTAAAAACATGAGTAATTAAATGAAAGTAGATGTACTTGCTAAATGCTAGGATGCAACTATAATAGAGCAACTGGTTCAGTTGCTGTCCTTACATAACCTGAGCTTTGAAGTTTCAATGTCCTAAGAAGAAGGAGGAGGAGAATGAGGAGAAGGAGGTGAAGGAGGAGGAGGAAATAAAGGAAGAGAAGGAGAAGGAGGAGGCAGAAGAAGAGGAGAAAGAGGAATAAACTTTAAAAGGATTATTTTAGATACATGTAGAATAACTATAAATTATAAATAGGGTTTTTGGTATTAGGTTTTCTTTATTAGTAAAAGAAGTTCAATAGAAACTGTCAAAGACTGAAACTAATGTGAAGTATTGCTAAAAATTTTCATTTTGATTACATCACAGAATATATACATACATTTTCTAATATGGTCAAATATTTTGTTCATATCTGAACCTACAAAATATTTCATGTTGCATGTTGACAAAGTAATTTTTCTTACTGTGATGCTAAAATCCAAAATCTTCTGCCCTTCTCTGACACATTGTTGTGACTAACCCATGATGCAGACTGCTGACAAACAGTTCCAGCCTCAAAGCTGTACTGGTCAGTGCCAGTCACTGATGTATCTTCTTGTTCCAATATTCTTATCAGTAGTCCCTGAGTCATTAACCTAGTCATATTTAATAGAAAGTTTTTGTCATAAGATTACTTAAACTATTCTTTAAATTTCCTCTAAAATCTATATAGGTTTATGTCAGTAGGCATCAGGTGTTCTCCACCACAGAACACACAAAAAAATCAATCATTTGACTTTCATATTCATATTTTCATCCATCTCTTTATAGCTCAAATTAGTCTATATGATTAATGTAGATAATTAGCAGTTACTAATTCAAATAATCATAGTGGTATCTTTTAGATCAACAGAAGATAAAAATAAATCATTTAACATTTTTATTTTTAATTGAATAATTACAAACATATTTATGAGGTACAATATCTTTTGATATATGTTTAAAAGTGTGAAATGATTAAATAAAGCTAATTAACAAATCTGTCACCATATATATATATATATATATATATATATATATATATAATTGTGGTGAAAACATTTAAAATTCATTCTTTAAGTGATTTTGAAATAAACAATGCATTATTATTTATTATAGTCACTATGCTGTGCAATGGATGACTAAAGCTTATTCTTCCTATCTAACTAATCAAAGGGTATAAATACATCCTTCAATATTCAACTGTTTATTTCCCAGAATTCTACAAAAGTCTTATAATGTCATAGCCTATATTTCTTTGAAAATAGGCCTGGTGTGGTGGCTCATGCCTGTAATCTCAGGACTTTGGGAGGCCAAGGTGGTTGGATCACTTGAGGTTAAGAGTTTGAGACCAGCCTGACCAATATGGTGAAACCTTGTCTCTACTAAAAATAAAAATATTAGCTGGGTGTGATAATGGGCACCTGTAATCTCAGCTACTCAGAAATTGAGGCAGGAGAATCATTTGAACCTGGGAGGCAGGGGTTGCAGTGAGCTGAGATCAAGTCACTGGAGTCCAGCCTGGGTGACAGAGCAAGACTGTTTCTCAAAAACAAAACAAAACAAAAACCAAAAACCATTTACCATTTTGAAGATAAAATTGAATCTTATTATAAAGTTTTAATCCCAATTTCATACTATGGATTTCAATTATAATTGTTTCCCTGGACAGAAAGCTGCTTGCTTTCTTTAAGCATTTGGGGTATTTAGGATTTATTCTAGCAATTAGTTAAGTATTGGCTCCAACGTTTAGTAGCTGTGTGACCAAAATTTACTAGCTGTGTGAAATTGAAGCAAGTTACTTTAAAGTTCCATTCCTCGGTTTTCATAGCAAGAGAACAGGGATAATTATCATACCTATTTTATAGGGCTTATGTCATTGTTGCATTTTCTAATGCATCAAAGTACCAACAGTATAAAGAACATAACTATTATTATTATGACAATCATTATAATTATTGATTGTATTTGCCGAGAGTTCACACTATGCTCTGGAAATAGGACTAATTTTTGAATAAGACAAAATAGTCCCAGAACCTTAAAGACTGTTTTTTCTGAAATTATGGATTTTACTTGCATCCTGACTTCTGGTTTAGAAACTCTTATAGTTTGAACAGATTAACTATCACACACTGAGGTCTGTTGTGGGGAACTAGGGGAGGGACAGCAGGGGTGAGTAGTTGGGGAGGGATAACATGGGGAGAAATGCCAGATATAGGTGATGAGGAGGAAGGCAGCAAACCAAAATGCCATGTATGTACCTGTGCAACAATGCTGCATGTTCTTCACATGTACCCCAAAACCTAAAATGCAATAAAATAAAATAAAATAAAAATTCTCAACAACTCTTACCACCACTTATTGCAAATGTAGTCAATGCTCAACTTCATTAAAATCAGCATTCCTTATCTGATAAAACAGATAAGGGAGAAAGAAGATTGATTTCAGTTCCTCTTCAGTCAGAGCCATTAATAGTAGAAAAAGGATCATTCAACCATCCTAGTTGGTACATTAAATGGGGATGTGATTATGGCAAAGAAGCCCCAACATGGGCTTTCCCTAGTGTCATCCTGAAGTATCCCCTGCTCAGGGAAATCATAAGATAATAAGGAAAGCAGTTTTGTGTAATAGTCATAAGCATGGAAAAAATGGATGACAGAAGAAGTAGTCCTTGAAAAGGAGAAAGAACATTTGCAATCCACTGACAATATGAGAAACCTAATTATAGTAAAAACAACAGAACTTGAATGTGGAGTAGTCCAGATTTGTGATACTTTTTGCATAGAAGGGCCCTGTGGGAGGGAAACAAATAACAAAGTATCAATTACCCATATTTAGCCTCTCAATACACTTCCAGTTCTGTGGACAGGTGCTACTCAATTCCTTCATTTGTTTAAACAGAATGTTAAATTCCTTTTCTCCATGTGTCAGAGTGCAGAGAAATGCTTGTGGACAGTTGGAACACTGCTAGGCATGAACTAAAAACTTGGTGAAACCTAGACCAGTTTGTGGTTTCAGAGATAATTTGTGAATTTTCTCTGCTAACACTTTTGAGGACATATGGCACCAACTGAAAGAGGGACTCTACACATATGGTGGGGTGACAGATAAAAGACTTCTAGAATAGCAGTGCCAAGATTGATGAATATAAAAAACTTTTAAAAGTATAATATTTGTACATAAAAGTTGAAAAGCATTAGAGCAAAGCTTGATGTGTGCTCATAAAGTTAATACATCTGTGTAAGTTGAACCCAAATAAAGAAATTGAATGTTATCCATAAGTCCTCTCATAAGTCCGTGTAGTCACTGCAGCCCCAAAGTTAACCAGTATCCTGACTTCTGATAGTATATGCTAGCTTACCTGTTTTTGTACTTTATATAAATGAATTCCTATTGGATGTACTATTTTTGACTGGCTTCTTTCACTTCATATATTTGTGAGATTCATTATTACTGTTGAACACATTAGTAGTTTGTTTACTGTCATTATTGTGCACTATTAACTGAGTTGTTCCCAGTTTTTAACTGCTATTACAAATAGTTCTTCTATGAACATTGTTATTGTACGTGTCTTTTACAATGATAGGAATTGCTGAAGATTCTTTGCTTATGATTAAGATACTTGAATTATAAGGGTGTCTAGACCATAAACAAAGATGCAAGTAAAAACCATAATCCGAAAATACCTCCCCACACACACACACACTTTTACTGGGTATGAATAAAACATGGAAACAAAATTACAGACAGAGGGACCAGAAAAAACAACAATCTCCCTGATGAAGAATTATGTATGATGTAGCAGGTTGACTGGTGGCACCTAATATAAGATTGGAATTACTGGGCATACCTATTTTCAGCTCTAGTACAAACTACGAAATGGTTTTCCATTGTTTCAACTTACATTCTGACCAGTACTGTACTGAGTGCCTAGTTGTTCCATGTTCTTGACAAAACTTATTATTACCTTTCTTGTTCTTGAGTTTTGTGCTAGTATTCATGGTGGTTTTCTTTGTATCATTCTGATAACAGAAAAATAACATCTTTTTCACATCTCTAATGGCATTAGAATATATTTATTTGTGTTGGGCCTTTTTAAGCTCATTTACTTGCCTATTGGGTTGTCTTTTGGATATTGATTTGTATGCACTCCTATATTCTGAATATGGGTCATTCGTTAGAAATATAATTTTCAAATAACTTTTATAAATCCATAGGTCTTAAACTGCCATCACATTTCCCATCGTTTTATGTTTTTGATGCTCATGCTTTTAAATTTATTCAAAAATTAGGCATTCAGTGTCATTTATGTTCCAGTTTGGTCACTCTTGTAGGTGTTGGAAATAAAATAAGGAATAACAGGTAAACATTCATGTTCTTGTGAAGCCTAGAAGATATTTATGAATAGGCATAGAAAAATTAAGGAACACATAATAAGTTGCATGGTAATAAATGGAAATAAGTGCTATGTAGAAAAATTTGCCAAGTATCCAGTGGATTGAGGGGAAGACATTGCAATTCTAAATAAAGTGTTCTTGAAAGTCTTCCCAGAGAAAGTGAAATGAGAGTAAAGACTTGAGCACAGTAAGGAAGTGAACTATCCACATTCATGGAAACCAAGTGACAGACAGAGGGACCAGAAAGAACAATGATCTCCCTGATGAATTATGTATGATGTAGCGGGTTGACTGGTAGCACCCAAATATATATGTCCATAACCCAAGCCCCAGAATCTATGAATCCAACCTTAGGTAGATAAAGGTTCTTTGTAGGTATAACTAAGTAAAGGATCTTGAGATGAGATAATTCTGGACCATCAGGTGGGCCCCAAAACCAATGACAAATGTCTTTATAAGAGAGAGGCAGAGGGAGATTTGACATAGACACATAGGGGAATAGAAGGCCACATGAAGACAAACACGGAGATTGGACTAATGCAGCCACAATTAGTCCAAGGAACAGCGGAACCACCAGGCACCGGAAGAAGAGGCAAGCAAGAGTTCTCCCTTTAAGCCCTTGGAGGAGCGCCACCCTGCTCTCACTGTGATTTTGGACTTCTGACCTCAAGAACTGTGACAGAATAAATTTCTCTGTTTTAAGCCACCAAGTTTGTGGTAATTTGTCACAGTAGCCCTAGGTAATTAATACATATTGGATATTTGAATATACAGAGGGCTGTGTGCCTGCTGGGGTGTGATGTAGGTGGAAGTAGTAGGAGATGAGGTCAGAAAGGTAACAAGGAGCTAGAGAGGTAGGTAGAGACCAAGAAGCTGTCACGTAGACTTTGACTTTTATTGCAAGTGAGTTGGGAAGTCGGTTTGTTTATATTTTGGAATACTGCTATGTCATGAGGATTCAAGGAGCCTGACCTGCTTCCTTTTTAGAATGAAACCTGCTATCCCTTTTTCCTCCGTATTCATTGGCCTGTTTCCAGCCTCTAGAAGTCTACAAAAATCTGTTAAGGACTTGTCATCTACTTGTTTCTGCTCCATTTTTCTTAGCTTACCTCTGAATTTGTGTTCTGAGGTTGTTGTATCTGTGGCTTTTAAAGTCTGTCCTCACACTTACTTCTTTGTCCTGATGGAAGCATGAATCACCCTCTAACTCCGTAGAGATAGTAAAGTATTCCATGTCAACCTCAGAAGCTTTCTGAGGCATCTCTTATACATCTCCATTTTTAATATCATAGGTGAACTGAATTGCAGTAGAATTTCTGAGCTTCAGTGCTATTTCACAGTCTAAAATAAGAACAATCTATTCTAGTTTGAAATATAATACTATATCCATGGTTTCCCCACAGCAAGATGGTACCATCTGGCACACTATTAGTACAAGACACTGAGGTTTTATGCAACATGCATATCATTGGGATATATAGAAGTTTTCATCCAAAAGCTGACATTTTACTATGATTAGTTTGTCAACTTACTATAACTCATTAAAACAATAGAAAAATATTATGGCTTTGCAAAAATGCAAATGATATAAGAAGACCAGTGTCATTCTAACAATTAGAATCAGTTATCCCATAACTAGTCTTCACTGACATCTCCAGGGGTCCTGTGAAAAGATAAAGGCAATGAGGAAACCACTGCCTGCAAAATTAATATCACCTTCATATTACCTAACAGGAAGGTCATAAATACAAGGTAAGCACAGGGTAATTTTTCTTTAACTATTTTGCTTTTTCAAAGTTTTTATAATTATCTTCAAAACCAGAAAATAGGGGTGACATTCTTTCCCATCCAAAATCATCATTTGTTCGTCAACCCTTACTTCCCGCTTGCTAATATTTCCTACACCCTGACTAATTCAGAGTCTGAGCTGCAGCCAGTTGGGAGTTGGTTGGCCTCAGGCACTGCCTCTTCAGTGCTTGGTTTTACTTGAAAGTCCTGAAACAGGTGTCGTTTAATGAAGTTTCTAATTTCATCTTGATTTATTTGGCTTCAAATATGAGTCTTGAAAAATGTCAAAGATTAAGGGAAATAGGAAGGAAAAACACAAAATAATAATTTCTTATAAGTATTTCTATATAAATATGGTATTTGAATTTGAATTTTTTTGAAGAAAGATAGTGTTGTTTTTCTGCACATACATTATTTGAAAAATATGGTTGCGAAAATAATCCATGGCCTGTTTTTTTCTAGAATGCTGTGAAAATAGCCAGAAGTGAAAGCTGGTATTTCTAGTTTGTGAGAATTATTTTGCATAACTCTCATCTAAAGATATAGGACAATCAGAAAAAGTTGACAATTTTGTTAAAATTGCAAATAAACAGCATATAAATCTGCAGGTATTTGTTCATACCCTCATATTTTGAAATAAACAGGATTAGAACATAAGAAAATCTTATTGTAAAACTTTAGTTGGTGGTGATATCTGGAAAACAGTAGATGTTGTTAAGCTTCATGTGCTTAAATGTTCTAGTCAGCCACCAGAATGGTAGAGTAGCAAAAAGTATTAGATTCATTTCAGAGATTGCATCATCTATTGACCTCATGTTTTCTGGCCCTCTTGAGAGCTTATTTGCTAGGTCAATTCCTGAACCCCCTAGATTTGTTGTAAGAGGCAGGTATAGAGAACATAATTCTAGAAAAGGGTACTAAATGAATTTATGTACAGATCAAAGCTAATATATATCCTTGTATTTTAATATATCAGTATATCCTGATCTTTCAATTTTGGCATTGTTTTTCTGCAACAAAAGAGTAATATATTGGCACAAATTTTTATCAGGGAGAAATAAATTATACATTAAACATTCCTGAGGTGACCTGTTTTCTTTATTACGTTTTTTTTCTGTGTAGGAAAACAAACAAACAATTAATAAGCATTAGCACGTAACCACAAAATTGAGAAGATAATGGTATTTATCTTTTTTGTATAAAAATTGTGTACATATTATAAGTATAATGTGTAATTAAATACATTTAGAGTTGTAAAGGAAGGCCTAGTAAATTGTAATAATTATTATTTTGTTTCAATACTAACTATGGAATGAAAATTAGTAAGAGGATTTTTATTGTAAAATGGATAATGACCAAAAACCCTGGGGAGATGGAAGAGAAAACCAAAGTAGACTTAATGTGGCTCATTCCAGGAGAAAAGAAGGAACAGATTCCTTTTGCTTTTTCTCTTAGAACAACAGGGTTTTACTAAACAAACTTTCTTAGCACTCTCTACAGTCTCAGTGTCTAAACATGTTCTTTCCCCAACAAGTTCACGGCTCTGTAAGAACTCTCATTTGTATTAAACTTTAATGTCCTTGAGGAAATTGTAGCCTATGTTTCTCCTTTCATGTTCTCCAATTTAGCTAGCAGATTTCTAGAGCTGACTAGAGTTAAATATTGTCCTGCTCAGTTTATTGCCCACAGGATAACTTCCTCCCATCTCCAGAAGACCCTTCTGATGATGATAAGATCCAAGTGATTTTTTAATTCTGGACAGCCAGTGTTGGGCCTTTCTATCAAGTGCACAACAAGATGACTGGCTTGTAGTAGTCACTGATTAATTGCTCATTAAATAGATAAGTTGCTGGACCAGCCATTTGGCAGCTATAGTTGTTATTGCTGGTCTGTGTTCAGAATCACATGTTGAACTGACACTTCTCTCAGTTAATACCATCTATGTACCCCCTTTTAGTTATATCTCTGTTATCTTACTTATTTTTAAAAGACTCCCAAGTGTTATACTTTCAATCATGTCTGTCAATAGGATTAAAACAAGAAAGCAATTTGAGGAGTTACAGTAGGGGATGTGGAAAATAAGTTTACCCAAAAGATTATTTCAAGGAAGAGCTGCTGACTAGAGCTAATTGTAAAGTTTCATTGCCTTCATTATCCAAACAGGAAATATTACCCATTATTCAATTAAATAATTAATTGAAGTGTTCACAATTCCTTAATTCTTAGATTTAGAGCATCTTTCCTTCCTTTCCCATGTCTCACTTTAAATTTTGAGAGGCAACACTGCTACTGATATCATCCCTCACTTGGCAAAAAGACACTTTTAAAAATGTTTGATAAGATATTTATACAATACTACTGATGCTATTAACAGGAGCAACTATAGCTAAAATTTACTGAGCACTTAGTATGTGTTAGGCACTGCTCTAAATCATGTTAAATGTTTTTTATCAGTTAACCCTCACAAATATACTATTGTTGAAGTATGAATTATTATATATCCAATTTATTGATTTTACATACAAAGAAACTGAAACACAGATCAGTTATGTTACTTGCCATGTTTGCTCATTAAATATATATCACACAATTATAATTTGATTCCAAGACATAAAGCTTCAAAACCTATGCTCTACCCTGCAGAGTAGTCCTAATTCAGAGTACAAGAATAATTGAGATTTCCTAATTGAGAAGTACGAGTAAAATTAGTGTGGTCACTGATATATTTTCTATGACAGTCCATGTACTCTTAGGAATTATATGTTTTATACTAACAATGACAATTTTCCAAAGGCATTGTCTTTGACCCCTCACTTTTTCCAGTATGCATTACCTTCCTGATGGCTTCTCTGTATGTACTACATATTCCAGATCTTACGGTTTTTACTTCAACTTGACTCTAATTATCTTCTAAATTTGGAGTCTCAATGATTCTGTTACTTTGAATTACAGTATTGTATAAGGTAAACACAGATTTTTAAGGCTATGTTTTCTGAAATTAAGTTATAACTACGTGATTATTAAATAGATACGTTGCTCACTATATAATACTATTTACTGAGTAAATGTGGCAAGTCCCATAATTTATCAGTGTTTCAGTTTACTCATCTGTTGTGGCAGCCCCAACTGATTAAAACAAAGGGTATTACAAGCTATCCTTAATCTCCTCAGCAGTCCTACCCTATACTCATGCTCCTCTCCATAGACAAACACGTGTCATTTTAAGGATACAACAAAAGCTACTGGGCATAAGTGGCTTTGGCCTCTCCTTCCTTCTGCTATTCAATAAATTTAACTTTATCATGACTCATTTTTTATATCTGGTCTCATAGGAAGTGGCAACTTCCTTCCTCAACCAACATCAAGCGTTTATACTGTTTCCCCGAACTCATTCCCTTCTTCATAATCTCAGATTTGTTATTTTGCCTCTCTTTTGAGTCCTATTCAAAATCTCCCTCCTTGCCATCATTTTCTTTTCTGCCAATAGGCATATCAAATTATAAGGAAAAACTTTCCCACTCTGTTGCACATCAACAAGCATCTTGAAATTGCAAACTACTCTTTCCACTTCTTTGCCTCCCAGAAATCTTTTATCATATTGAGAATTTTGCTTCTGACTTTACCATTCTATGGACAATGCTTTTATTAAGATGGATGTTCTCATCAAATTGCTCAACCGACTGGTTGTCTTTTAGTTTTTGTCTACCTGACATCTCTGGTGCCTTGACTATTGAGAAATCTGTTGTTAAATAGTTTTCTTTTGTATTTTTTGTCAACATACATATAAGGCTTATATTTTTCAATATAGTACTTATTTTGATTATATCACTAGCTTGTATCATAAGATTATGTCACCAGCTTCTCCTCCTGGGCCTTCTTTTAAATACACAATATTTCCTTGGTTTCATCCTAGACTGTCATCTCTTCTCACTCAAAGCAACCCTTTGGGTAAGTGTATCATATCCATGATATAATCTATATTCACGTACTGATGATTCTTAATTTTTTTCTGAGATAGAAATTCATATACCTAACCTACTTTAGGTATCTGAACCTGGACATGCCAAAACACCTAAACTATTTATAATACCTTTATATATAACTTTTATAAATATTATACAATTCAATTTTTCATATATATTTTTAAAAAGCTTATCTACTATTGTGCTCGATGCACTATAGGAATGTATTCCCTGAAAGCTATTTTACTTACTGTACCTTTAGCCATCAGTCCCAAATGGTGGGACAAGCATAGGATAATAAATATAAACATCTCAGTTCTAAATGAGAGAAAAATGGAAGATAAAAAGGGCTATAGTCCCAACCAATTCCAAAAGCCAGTTGTATAATAAACTCCATCAGATTTCAAGGTCAGAAAATAATTTACTGTGGCTTGTGACTCTGCCTTCAGTGGCAACTCCACCCTCTGACATATTCTTTCTTTACTATAAAATATAGTATATGTTTTCATCTAAATATTTATATTTTCATTGCCTGCTTGTAGTATTTTGGGGATCTTGAACAGTTTTTCATTTCAAATTCTCTGTCTTTGTGTCTTTCTGCTCATGTAACATATTCAAGAACTTTGTGAGTTTCCTCTGTAAAGCACATGTATTATGTCAAATGGTCAAGATGCTAGTTCACAGTTCTTCCCTAGATAATCCCCTCTTTATTTTTGACTTTTGCTGAGATTACTGAGAGGATGCCCTTAATCTTCCTAGATATTCTGTTACTGGATTGAGGAGATCTATGAATCATGCTCTGAATCTGCTACAAAATCCTTTGCATTACTGAATATTCTGAACTTCTAATCTTTATGGGGCACCAGTACCAGATTATACAGTCATACCCTCAATCATTCCTCTAAGGCATACTTTCCGGATATCAAACCTCTTTTTTTTTTTTTTTTTTTTTTGCCTTTTGGATAGATCATTTCCTAAATCATCAAGTTCATCTTTACATTAGTTAAGTAAAACAATCATAGACTGGACTATGACTTCAAATTTGGGATATTTACAATTACTTCTCAAATTAAATTACCTTAAAACTCTCCTCAGCTGAAATATTTGCCTAATATTAAAGCCAATGGTGGAATAAAAGGTTACGTTTAGCAGTTATCCCTCAATTTATTTTTCTTGTATTATATTTATTTTAAGCAGTGGGAAGACACCAACCCACCTCTTTAATATTGTGTTTGGCATTTTCCTTTACTCTTGCACTTATTAGATTTCATTAATATTTTTATTTGCACATTTACCTCTCCCACTGAATAATGATCTCTGTGTGAGCAGCTAATGTTCCTAAAAATCTTTGTATCTCAAGCACATATAATTGTTATCATTGTTTAACAAACCCCTGTTAATTGTTAATTGAACAAATACAAGTAATTTATCCAACAACCCCTTCTCCACTTCTATTCTTTCCTTGGCTATAATATCACATACTATTCCAAGATAATCTCTCTAATTTGATAAGTAATTATAAATGTCCCAAATCTGAAGTTACAGTTCAGTCTATAATTGTTTTACTCAACTAATGAAAAAGTGTGTGAAAATTAAAGTTGTTTACCTTAAAAATGCTACACACTCATAAAAAAAAAAAAAAACCTTTAGATCAATATAATCATATTAGTGGTGTCCCTTACAATAAGTCATGAATTTCCAAATAGAATTCTTCTCCTTTCTCTTAACACCATTTCCAAAGAACTTTTGATATTTAGAAAAGAATATTTGTAAAAGAAGAATAAGAAAAGTATGCAAATGAGTGGCCTTTCTCAGAATTATTTTTGTATTCACTATGAAATAAAACTTTATAATAATTCCCTGAGACCCTCTCTTCCTTTAAATGATGAATTTTTTATTAAATATAGAATGAGGTCCTCTTCTTAAAGGCAATTGAGCAATTTCTGAAAATATAACTTCTCAAAAGCTGGCACTAAATATATTTACTAATATGTAAAGGAATGTTATATGTAAAACATAATCATTCAAAACAGACCAACATTGATATTTGTTTACTTGAGTATTAAGGAACAAAATCATATAAACATGAAATTCTTCCAAAGATTTTTATGCTACTGAAATGCTGAATGTCTGGATAGATGTGCCACGTTACTCAAGAAAATGGATAGCTTGTGTGATGCATAAGATGGTTAACACATACCTAACCAAGAGCATATGATGCAATCATATTTGTTCATATTTAAAATTTTGCCTTCATTTGAGCTTAAGTGGTAAATAAAACTGTTAGAGATGGAGTTATGGAATATAGAACTAATTTAAAATAATTTTTTTCTTTACCTTAAAATAGAATTGTAACTTGAGAAAATTGTTAAACTATCATAGAGGCTTTATTTTTAATAAGACAGTATTTTCAAGCACATTAACATTAATTTCATGTGCATTCCATAATTATATACATGATCATTTTAAGGATTGCTCAGATATATAAAATTCAAATAATTTTAATAAAAATAATTTTCAAATTTTTAATGGATGTATCTGAAAATTGCTTCACTTCTTAGTTTGTTCTATGTAAAATGTATTACATGCTTTTTATATATTATGACATTTATGTTAATAAATTTAGTTAATGTTTGATGATTAAAGCATTGAAATATATATATACATATATATGTATATATATGTATATGTATATATATGTGTGTGTGTGTATATATATGTATATATATGTGTGTGTATATATATATGTGTGTATATATATATATATATATATATATATATATTATATATATATATAGTGGTAGTTACAATTTAAAGTGGATGTAATATCTGAATCCAGTAGAATGAAATGAAAGAAAACAAAACTAACAGGAAAAAAATGTTTGGAGGACAAAAGGATTTAACCTTTCCTTAGTATCAGTTAAATATGAAGAATTTAAAAAGAATATCTACATTAAAAAGGACGTCTTTCCTGCTTGTGAATATGTTTCTTAGTTCAGAGGGGGTGGCATTTCATCCTACATCCTAGCTCTACCACAATCTGTTCCTGACAGGACCATCCATCTGTTTAGCCTGAACAACCCTGCAGTTGCTTATGTGCTTATTCACAGATGTAAGTAGGAGGTTGACTACAGGTTTTTGGACTTATACTTGAATCCAAGCTAATGTGACACATTTGCAAGCATAGCTGCACATGTTCTGGTTTAATTGGGAAATCTCTCCTTTGACTTTCAGAATAGCACAGAAGCAGAGACTTTAAGTCTAAACAGACCTAGATTCAGAGCAGACCCGATGCTGCTTGAAGAAGGCTGGAGGTATGTTAAGGAGACAAGGGCTGTAAAGAAGCAGGGATGTCTCTGGAAAGGGTGAGCAGCTGACGTCCTTTGTAAGTTCTCTGGGCAGCATTGATGGGAGGTAAAAACCTTGGGAAGAGTCTTGGTTTAACATGGACTTTAAACGGTACAAAGTAATTAGGGCCTCCTTTATTTCCATAAACTATGATAGACACTCTTCTAAAATTTCTGTTATCCTAGCTGCTTTTCTATGATATTTTTGGACCCCTGACTTATTTACACAAATGGAATGATAACTTTGGCTGGAAATTTTAAATATCTAAGGCACAAATTAGACATGGGACTTCATTCACACTTCTCCTCTAGATCTTAATCAAGACACCCTATGAGCTATGTTGGATATTGCACAACGTTTATACCGAACATGTGTCAAGCATTTAAAAAATTTGCCATTGTGGAGCAGTGCTTCAGCATGATTTGTAATAGTGCATTCTGCCTTCTAAAATGTTTTGACTACTGGTGATAATTGCTTTACAAGTGAAAACTATCCTCCTTAGTTCTCAGAATACTTGTAATCTGAGCATATCACACCTCCACATTTTGCTTGTGATGCTCTCTCTGTACCTTTTATCTTCTTAGGCAGTTGAAGTAGTTCAAGTTTCAGCTCAACTGTCATCTACTCCATGAAGCCTTCCTTGATCCTCTTACTCAATACTAATGCTTTTGTGTTCCCATAACAAATACCTTTGTTTCCATCTGTTGGTATCATGTAGTACAATCTGAATTGAGTCATTGTTGTGTACTTTTTATATTTTCCAGTGGATTATGACATTTATATTTGGGTGATTCTTTTTCTTAGTAAAGGATCTTAAAGTATGCTCTCAATAAATGCTTATTCAGTTGAATTTTGGGTATTAATGAAATGCAAATTCTAGTAGACTCTTTGTATAATTGCATGCAGATAGTTCAATTTTAAAAACTAGTAGAGCTCTTATAATTCTTATAATACTTTATATTTCCTTATCCCTTTATAATTTTAAAATATTTCTATAACAATATGTATGTGCACATGTAAGAGTCCAGTAAGAAAATTCAAGCAGATGCAGCCAGAGTGCCAGAAAAGTGGGTAGTGCAATGTAAGTTGGAAAAAAACAAAAAGTAAAAATCTTCTCAGAAATGGGGAAACATTATTTTTTATGGACTACTTGGAATATAAGTTGTTTTCCTCCTGACAAAGTGAGGAGAGAGAGAGAGAGAGAGAGAGAGAGAGAGAGAGAGAGAGAGAGAGAGAGAGCGCCAGAGCAACACAGAGAGGGAGAGAGAGAAAAACAGAGAGAAAATAACCCATTCTGCAATAACAAAGAGGAGACAGTATTCTCATCTCTATTTATCTTAGCGAGGCTTTCTGCTGAGTTTGTATTAGAGGAAAATCACACCTCAGAAGGTCCTGCATTTTTACAAGGATATGAAGTAACAAGGAGCATCAGAAATAGAGCACTTAGTTCCAAATCATCTGCTGAGCAGTAAGCTCTATGGTTTCCTAAGATGTACTTCAGCATTTCCTCAAGGGAAAGCAAGATGAAAAGTTAGGATTCCAGACAACACACACGTACACTTGCACACAAACACACACGCCAATTGTTACTTCAATTTAGCAGCTGTTCCTCTACTTAAACATGTTGATTTCCTTCTGATAATGTATTTGAAGAAATTGTTCCTCCACCAAAAAAAGAAAAAAAATGCAATTTTAAAAATCACTGAACTAAGGACACTAAAAATAAAATTAACAAATTCTCAGTAATTTTAAGTGTTGTTATAGCTTTCTAGAAAGCCAAGTATATAATACTAAATATTTACTTATGAGAATATTTAGGGAAAAAAAGACTGAGATGCTAAGAAAGATGCAAAACAATGAGAAGCATGGCTTCACAAGGAGCTGTAAAATATAAAGCAAGTCAGTCAGCAGGGTGATCACTTGTTTAGTGGAATTCCAGATTTCTGGAAGAGCAAATGGCAGAAGAATTTACCTGCCACCTTTCTCCCTACACATAGTCTACAGATTAAGTTTCATCCCACAGGGAGTTTAGTCACTGAAACTTCAATCTGCCTCTGTTCTCTTGGCGGCCATGCAGCAAGTGAAGCATTTCTTCCAAGTCTAGAAAAGACAAGGTCATCTAGAAGAAGTGGAACATCAACCAGCAACAATTATGGTGAAGGCAATTGAGGGAGTTTGGGAAGGTGTACAAGACCTATATCCAATGCAAGTATAATTTTTTAGAAACTTTGAGTTGTAATAGTGAAGAGTTTTACTTGAATAAATATGATCAGCACAAAACTTAGACTCACATTATAGAGATGTAATTTTTGGAATAAATAAAGGCAAAGGAAAATGCATAATGGAAACAAACCTATAAGAATATTACACTGAAAGTTTGGTTTATCTGAAGTAGACAATATATCATTATTAGTTATAAATTCTTTTTATTGGACAGTATCTAGGAAAAAGATAAACATTTGATCTGTATTATGAATTTGTAAGTTACATATAATATAAGAACAAATGCATTCCCTTAACCATACCTGTCTAAGTTTACCTAAATATCTCATTGAAAAGAGAATAATTTTTGGTATTAAAACAAGATTCAATAATATAGCAAGCACTGCAGCAAGTATGAGGAACTCATATTCCCTATTGTTATTGTAAAAGCACTAAGTAATACTTGATAGTTTACACAGAAACATACCTACTGCTATATACTCAGTTAATCATAGTGGCTATTATTGGTTTAAAGACAGGTCAACCTGAATTCAATTCCTGATTATTCATTTTGAGTGTAATACTTAACATCCTGAAATATGGTATTTTTGTTTTGTTTCATTTTAATCAATAAAATGGTAATAAGAATATCTCAAGCAGAGATTGTAGAGAATAAATTAAAAATCTGTAGTACTGTCCTATCATGGTCTTAATGAATGATAGATATTATTACTTGATATTACTTAGTAGCATTATCATCCTTATTTTTATAATTACTTATGTATTTGTTAAATATTTAGTATTCTGTGTACAGTTAATTCCTAGTAGAAGTTATATTCTTCTCAACTACAACTTATACTGTTCTTATGAAATGAAAGGAAATAAAAAGTAAGTTACTGGATATTGTTTAGGAGGAATTTCTGAACTGGGTGGACCTAAGCAACATTAAAGTCACAATCCTTGTGCTCCTGGTGTGGGTTGATCAGTTACTAACACTTGATATAGACTAAAGACTAGAAAGTAAGCAAACGTTCTTCATGCCTTCCAGAGTTTCTCTTCACATCAGTTATTGTGATTGTTACAAGGTTATGTGAAAATGGTAGACTAGTTATTGCTACTTTCTTTTCATAGAGAACTGAGACTAAAAGAAACTGTGACTTGAGTAATAGTTACAGCTTCATTTGGCAAACTCCTATTTCAAAACAACTGTTTGGAGCTCAAAGTATATTATACTTCATCACAAGACTCAAATGCATGAATATTTTACATGTAAATATATAATATAATTAGCATCTTTGGAATTATTGAGCGGTTGCTATTCTAGACAGAGAAAATAAGGTAGCATTTCATTAAAATGTTGGTGTTAGAGAACCAGAATTATAATGCCGTTAAGTATTGTATAATAGACCTATTTTTACCTGCCATTTTGTGGGCTAGATGATACAGGGGAGCAATCGAAAGTAAAATTTTACAGTGAATAAACTCTTCAATATCCAGAAAAGCATTTTATAAACTAGTGCTCCAAATTCAGTAAAATAAATTCTGCTGTAATAACCTGTCTGGTTCCTTGTTCCTAAATCCATCAGATGAAGCTCTAAATGCAGGCCCAGACAGCTCTGGTCCAGCGTAGGGATTCAATCCCATTTCCGAATCAAGGGAATAAAAAACAAAACAAAACAGCAGATTCAATAATACAATGATGTAGCTGAATTATATATTTATTCCTGTGTTGCTCTGAACTTATACTGCAGTTAAATTACAATGTTCCTATGTTTACTAACTCATTAAAGGAAATGACAAATTTTCTGTTGTGTTCCAATGACCATTCCTAAATTCTAAGACTTTCCTCATAGAATTCCATGGGTCCTTCCTCTGAGATCTGGTTACCAAAACTTTCTTCTAGAATGTAGATATAAATTTTAGTATGATTGCTAAATGTTATTCCATTGCTATTTTAATCTACCAGTCTGCTGTCATGCTAATTCTTGCTATTGACTCTTGTTGTTCCTTGGTTTTAGTGGTCTTTGTACTGGAACTATTAGATTATTTTCTATCATAGTTGTCTGATACTACACAATATTTTAAAATTCTGTTGTATTCTCTTTTTACACACTTTAATTGACAAATTGTAAAAGCTACATTTCAGTTTATACACTTTAATTGACAAATTATAAAAGCTACATTGCAAAAGCAAATGGAAACCTAACAAAAACAAAGGAGAGAGTACACATAGTTGATTCTGTGACCACATAAGAAGTATATTGTTGCATAGATAACTGGGAGGAAGTTTCAAGGCCTGGGAACATAGAATATATCTTATCAAAAGTGTGCCTAATCAAAAGTTAGAAGATACAGTAGTTATTTTCTATTTTGTTGATCTTTTTGAAAAACCAACTCCTGGATTTGTTGTTTTTTTGAAGAGATTTTTTTTTTTTTTTTTTGAGACGGAGTTTCACTCTTGTTACCCAGGCTGGAGTGCAATGGCGCGATCTCGGCTCACCGCAACCTCCGCCTCCTGGGTTCAGGCAATTCTCCTGCCTCAGCCTCCTGAGTAGCTGGGATTACAGGCACGTGCCACCATGCCCAGCTAATGTTTTGTATTTTTAGTAGAGACGGGGTTTCACCATGTTGACCAGGATGGTCTCGATCTCTCGACCTCGTGATCCACCCGCCTCGGCCTCCCAAAGTGCTGGGATTACAAGCTTGAGCCACCGCGCCCGGCTTGAAGAGATTTTTGTTTGTGTGCGTCTCTATCTCCTTCAGTTCTGCTCTGATCTTAGTTATTTCTTGTCTTCTGCTAGCTTTTGATTTATTTGATCTTGCTCCTCTAGTTCTTTTAATTTTGAGGTTAGGGTGTCCATTTTAGATCTTTCCTTGTTTTTCCTCTGTGGGCATTTAGTGCTATAAATTTCCCTCTAGACACTGCTTTAAATGTGTCCCAGAGAGTCTGGTGCATTGTGTCTTTGCTGTCCTTGGTTTTGAAGAACATCTTTATTTCTGCCTTCATTTCGTTATTTATCCAATAGTCATACAGGAGCAGGTTATTCAGTTTCCGTGTAGTTGTACAGTTTTGAGTGAGTTTCTTAATCCTGAGTTCTAATTTGATTGCACTTTGGTCTGAGAGACTGTTTGTTATGATTTTTGTTCTTTTGCATTTGCTGTGGAGTGATTTACTTCCAATTATGTGATCAGTTTTAGAGTAAGTGCAATGTAGTGCTGAGAAGAATGTGTATTATGTAAATTTGGAGTAGAGAGTTCTGTAGATGTCTGTTAGGTCCACTTGATCCAGCTCTGAGTACAAGTCCTGGATATCCTTGTTAATTTTCTGTCTCATTGATCTGTCTAATATTGACAGTGGAGTGTTTAAGTGTCCCACTATTGTCGTGTGGGAGTCTAAGTCTCTTTGTAGGTCATTAAGACTTGCTTTATGTATCTGGGTGCTCCTGCATTGGGTGCATATATATTTAAGATAGTTAGCTCTTCTTGTTGCATTGATCCCTTTACCATTATGTAATGCCCTTCTTTGTCTCTTTTTATCTTTGTTGGCTTAAAGTCTGTTTTTATCAGAGACTAGGATTGCAACTCCTTCTTTCTTTCTCTCTCCATTTGCTTGGGAAATCTTCATCTATCCCTTCATTTTGAGCCTATGTGTGTCTTTGCAAGTGAGATGGGTCTCCTGAATACAGCACACTGATGGCTCTTGTTTCTTTATCCAGTTTGCCAGTCTGTGCCTTTTGATTGGGGCATTTATCCCATTTATATTTAAGGTTAATATTATTATGTGTGAATTTGATCCTGGCATTTTGATGCTAGCTGGTTGTTTTGCCCATTAGTTGATGCAGTTTCTTCATTGTTTCAATGGCCGTTACAATTTGGTATGTTTTTGCAGTGGCTGGTACTGGTTGTTCCTTTCCATGTTTAGTGCTTCCTTTAGGAGCTCTTGTAAGGCAGGCCTGGTGGTGACAAAATCTTTCAGAATTGCTCCACTAACCAGACTAGTAAATAAGAGAGAAGATTCAAATAGATGCAATAAAAAATGATAAAGGGGATATAACCACCAATTCCACAGAAATGCAGACTACCATCAGAGATTACTACAAACATCTCTATGCAAATAAACCAATAAATCTAGAAGAAATTGATAAATTCCTGGACACTTACACCCTCCCAAGACTAAACCAGGATGAAATTGAATCCCTGAATAGACCAATAACATGGTTTGAAGTTGAGGCAGCAATTAATAGCCTACCAACCAAAAATAGCCTGGAACAGATGCATTCACAGAAGAATTCTACCAGACATACAAAGAGAAGTAGGTACCATTCCTTCTGAAACTATTCCAAACAATACAAAAAGAGGGACTCCTCCCTAACTCACTTTATGGGACCCAAATCATCCTGATACCAAAATCAGGCAGAGATTCAACAACAACAACAAAAATTCAGGCCAATGTCCATGGTGAACATTGATGCAAAAATCTTCAATGAAATACAGGCAAACCAAATCCAACAGCACATCTAAAACCTTATCCATCACCATCAAATCAGCTTCATCCTTGTGATATGAGGCTGGTTTAACATATGCAAATCTATAAACAAAACCAAAGACAAAATCCCATGATTATTTCAATAGATACAGAGAGGGCCTTTGACAAGATTCAACAGCTCTTTGTGCTAAAAACTCTCAATAAACTAGATATTGATGGAATGTACCTCAAAATAATAAAAGCTATTTATGACAAACCCATAGCCAATATCATACTGAAAGAGCAAAGACTGGAAGCATTCCCTTTGAAAACTGGCAAAAGACGGGAGAGCTGTCTCTCACCACTCCTATTCAACATAGTATTGGAAGTTCTGGCCAGAACAATCAGGCAAGAAAAAGAAATAAAGTATATTCAATTTGGAAAAGAGTAAGCAAATTGTTTCTATTTGCAGACAACAGGATTGTATATTTACAAGTCTCCATTGTCTCAGCCCAAAATTTCCTTATGCTGATAAGCAACTTCAGCAAAGTCTCAGGATACAGAATCAATGTGCAAAAATCACAAGCATTCCTATAAACCAATAACAGACAGAGAGCCAAATCATGATTGAACTCCCATTCACAATTGCTACAAAATTAATAACATACCTAGGAATACAGCTAACAAGGTATGTGAAGGACCTCTTCAAGAAGAACTACAAACCACTGCTCAAGGAAATAAGAGAGGACACAGACAGAAAAAAAAAAAATTCTATGCTCATGGTTAGGAAGAATCAATATTGTGAAAATGGTCATACTGCTCAAAGTAATTTATAGATTCAATGCTATCCCAATCAAAATACCATTGACTTTCATCACAGGGCTGGAAAAAAAACACCTTAAACTTCATATGGAAATAAAAAATAGCCCACATAGCCAAGACACTCCATTCCATAGGAAAAAAAAATTGCTGGAGGCAGCACGCTACCTGGATACTTAACTTCAAACTATACTGCATGGCTACTGGTACCAAAACAGAGATACAGACCAATGGAATGCAACAGAGACTTCAGAAGTAATGCCACACATCTGCAACCATCTGATCTTTGACAAACCTGACAAACACAAGCAATGGGGAAAGGATTCCCTATTTAACAAATGGTGTTGGCAAAACTGGCTAGCCATATGCAAAAAGCTGAAACTGGACCCCTTCCTTACACCTTATACAAATAGTAACTCCAGATGGATTAAAATTTTAAACATGAGACCTAACATCATAAAACCGTAGAAGAAAACCTTGGCAATACCATTCAGGACAAAGGCATAGTCAAGGACACCAAAAGCAGTGACAACAAAGCCAAAATAGACTAATGGGATCTAATTAAACATAAGAGCTTCTGCACAGCCAAAGAAACTTTCTTGGAGTGAACTGACAAACAACAGAATGGGAAAAATGTTTTGCAACCTACCCATCTGACAAAGGGCTAATATCCAGAATCTAAAAAAAACTTAAACAAATTTACAAGAAAAACAACAACCCCATCAAAAAGTGGATGAAGCATATGAACAGACACTTTTCAAAAGAAGATATTTATGCAGCCAGCAAACATATGAAAAAAACCTCATCATCACTGGTCATTAAAGAAATGCACATCAAAACTACTTTGAGATACCATCTCTCGCCAGTTAGAATGGTGATCATTAAAAAATCTGAAGACAGCAGATGCTGGAAAGGATGTGGAGAAATAGGAATGCTTTTACACTGTTGGTGGGAGTATGAAATTAGCTCAACCATTGTGGAAGACAGTGTGGCAATTCCTCAAGGATCTAGGATGACAAATACCATTTGACCCAGCAATCCTATTACTGGGTATATATCCAAAGGATTATAAATCATTCTATTCTAAAGACATATGCACACATATGTTTATTGTGGCACTGTTCACAATAGCAAAGACTTGAAACCAATCCAAATGCCCATCAATGGTAGACTGGATAAAGAAAATGTGGTACGTATACACCATGGAATACTATATGGCCATAAAAAAGGATAAGTTCATGTCTTTTGCAGGGGCATAGATGAAGCTGGAAACCATAATTCTCAGCAAACTGACACAAGAATAGAAAAACAAACGCCACATATTCTTACTCATAAGTGGGTGTTGAACAATGAGAACACATGGACAAAGGGAGGGGAACATCACACATCAGGCCCTGTTGGGGGGATGGTGGAGCTAGGGGAGGGATAGCAGGTGGTGGAGGGCCTGGGGAGGGATAACATTAGGAAAAATACCTAATGTAGATGACAGGAGGATTGATGCAGCAAACCTTATGTATGGCATGTGTATACATATGAACAATCCTGCATGATCTTCACATGTACCTCAGAACTTTAAAAAAGAAGATATAGCAGTTATTTTCAATAATTACATTAAATTTAAGAATAATCTTAATAGATTGTCCTGATGGGGATGACTAAAGCTTTCTTGAGATAAATCTATGGCTTAAGTAATTTATAAAGAAAAACCAAAAAATATAGTTATCTCATCACTAGAATATTTAAACAGATGATTATCTGGCAGGAATATAGTAGGAAACACTCCTTTATTGATTTCTGCATGACCTCTTACGAGTCCTCCACCAGTCTAACCTTTCAGTTTATAATTCACAGGAGTCTCATACTAGTTTAATGTTGACCAGTATTGTAGTCAGTAGCCCAGTCTGACTATAGCATGTGTTGTCTTGTCATCCTATCTCTATTCCTGTAACAATTATTTTATTTATCTGCATTCATAAGGACAAATAATCTATCTGGAGGACAGTAAATTCACCACTACCTTAAATGGAAAACATCACATACTGTTCCTATCAATCGATTGAATTTATTTTAAATAGAAGACAGGACACACATAACCATGTCAATAAAAAGACTATAATGATATTATGCATTTAAAAATGTTAGTTTTTTCACACCTAGTTAGTCCTACAGAAATATTAGGTATTTTTAAAACCATCATATTCTTACTTATATTTATATTCTTAGTCATGTTATTTCTAGCAAGATAAATAAATGCAATTGTTAGAGGTTGGAAGTCTTGAATGTAGACAATGTTTATTTAAGATGATATCCTATAAGAAAGATTCAAAAATAAAATCCCAAAATAAGAAATTAAGTAATATATGCTTATTGGATTAGTGATATATAGCATGGTGAGAAAATGCAATAAATACTCTTAAGGATCAAATGCCACCTGCCGTGATTCTCTTGGCAGAAGGCCCATTAGATAACCATTGATCTCTTCCATTTGAGGTAAAAGAAATTCTAACCAAGGGCCATTTTCCCAGTGGATATATAGATTTTTCCAATAAAGCTTTGTGTTTACAGCCGCAGAGAGACTATATGCATTTCCACTGGGAAGTGAGTGATTGAGAATATAAATTACTTGGGAATATTTGATCAAAGTATTTTTCTCTAAATTCTCTACAGCCATCTTCACTTTTGCAACTTTCTGAAGCCTGGGTTCTCCTAGAAATTTCAACTAACTTTTTCCAATAGAAGGTAGATATACTGTAATCTAAATAATCTTCCCAACTAGCTTTTTGGAAGAGATTTCTTCAGAGATACAAGAAAAAATTATTAGTAATATACACTTTGAGCAAAAATCGCTATTTTCATCAAGCTGTCAATCTTTTTCACTTCTACCCTTTACCATATGAAAATGCAAGCTTTCAATTATCCTCTTATGCACATTCATCGTTTGATGGCTAAGTCTTCTTCCTTTTGATTTTGTTTCCCCACCACTGTGCTCCAAAACTTGTATATAACTTCAGGATCTAAATGAACTATTTTTTTCTTTCTTTGCCTTCACTAAGACTCAGTTTTCCCTAGAGTGCCGTTAGCCCTGTTACTTTCTGAATTGGAAATGGGTCAACCTCCAATTCTAATATATTACGAGCCTGGAGAAATAATGGTGCTAATGGCATTAAACTGACACCATTGTTTTTCTTCATTGAAAGAGAACCCCTTTATTCAGATTCATGAAATACATCACTAGTCAATATAAAAACTTCCTTTACTGTCATATTATTGAGGTCTTTCTGATCCTTAGCTCAGCTATGGCTCAGTTCTTGTCTCACAACCAGAAAAAATTATGTGTATGGACACCAGAGAATGAGTGGAGTAGAATTTATTAAGCAAAAGGAAAGCTCTCAGCAAAGAGGCGACACAGAGTGTGGTTTCCCTACCTGAAGGTGGGGGACCTTCAGGTTTGTGAGTATGCATGTGGTTGGGAATGGGAAGTATGTGCCAATTGGTTTGTGAGTATGCAAAAAACACTAAGTAAATTGAAGACATCACTCAAAGTAGGCACAACAGTGTAGAAAACCAATTAGGAAACGGTGGGGATTAATCAGAAAAATGCACCAAACATGAAGACAAGTCTCTAATCTGGTACATGGATATAACTTGTAGCTTGACTTTCAGGCCTTAAACTGTCTTTGGCTTGGAGGTGGGGTTTCACTGGGGATCCATCCCTATCTGCATAGGGATTTGGCTGCCTCCTGCTTCTCTTAATATTTAATCTCCCAATTATTATATTTTCCCCAAGTATTAGAGAGAGAAGTGAGTCCTAACTTATAATCTTCTTGATGGCAGTTCCTACTGTAATCAGGGAAATAGTCTAACATTCATGTTTTAAACATGCCCAACAATATAGTTCTAAAGATCTATTCAATTTCAACACTAGCCTGAAGACTCCATTCCACAGCCCACTACATGGACATATGCTGGAACTTAGATGTGCTATGACTCTTTCATTTTTTCTCTCATAATCTCTAAAGCTGAAAATATATGTATTTTTTTATAGCTGACTTCTCAAATCATATTGCAGCTGAATGCTGTTCCAGGAAATAATTATGGCTTATAAACTAGTGACAGCTCAAATCATGATCTCTAAACTACCTTATCCATCAGTAACCCTAGGGCAATCAAACATTTTCTGAGATTTTAGCCACATTTTTCTTTCCCAAATACTTAAAACAAACCTTTCAACTCTAAAGTCTCTTTTTTCATCTGCTTAATTCTCTCTCCTAACATGGGCTGGCATACAACATTATGGAAAATATTGATATCTTTAGGAGTAAAAAGTATGCAATTTGCTAAAGCTAGAAATCATAGAAATGGCATCCCACCAGAAATCAAGGAACATTTACCTGAGAAAATGCTGGCTTATGCAGAATGCTTTGGAAGAATGTGTTTAGACGGTTAAACATAACTTGAAATAATTCAAATTCGGGAGGAGATATGTGTGGAAGGGTAGGTTGGAAGCAAATAGAACAAATTTTAACTTGATGTTTTCATCATACATACCTTTCACAAAGACAAATATTATCCTTTTGAACTTCCAGCTATCCATAGGAGTAAATTTATACAGATCCACAGAAGACTAGATGAACAGCATGAACATTTTAGTAGCAGGAAACATTGAGAGATGTTAGAACAAAAATGATCTGTTTAAAGAGACAGAAGAAAAGGAAGTAATTCGTCAGTTATATTATTTGAGGCCATTTCAGAGTAGTTATTCATTTAAAAGGTCAGTGTGTAGATTTGCTTTGCAAATGGAACAAATTAAGAAAATGATAGGCTGAGAGTCCATTACATACTGACTGTTAGCACAGGGTTCCTGTTAGCAGGGCACTGATGAGCCTTTGAATAGAATGGGATTAGGAATTGATTTTTTAACTGTTAAACGGTATCAGAACAGGTAAACATATAAGGTTGTGTGGTTTGGAACAAAGCTTCATGAATAGCTTTTTAAATAATTAATGGTTTCTCCTTTTGTTAATGCCCTGTTACCAAGGCCAGCACTACTGTTTAGTAATTCCTTTTAATAAGGCTTCTCAAAGCTGCTTTTAAGTTAGATTCCATTTGAAAGGAAAATAGTTGACTACATAAAAGAATTGGAAACCACCATATTAAAACCAGATGTTTAAGTGAATGGTTTTGTTCTTTTTATGCTTTCAAAGTATATTCTTCCTGTTAAAACTATCAGAAAAGCAATAAATTAACTAGGTTATTTAATATGCAATATCTAACAAAATTATTTTGCAACAGTGCAATTCAAAAATAGTTTAATCAAGTAAGGAGATGCACTATGCTGTTCAATATAATATGTGATAAGAAGAGTAATTGAGCCATGTTGCTGTTATACAGTATCTTAGAGCAGATAAACAGAGGCTTACTTAACTGAATACTTTAACTAAAATGACAGTCGCCAGTTTTGCAATAGGATGTCTTTTCTCATTTTCTCTAGTAATGACTGGTTTTTGCTTTGTTTTGCTTTTCTTGAGACAGAATCTCACCATGATGGCCAGGCTAGAGTACAGTGGTGTGATCTCAGCTCACTGCAACCTCTGCTTCTCAGGTTCAAGTGATTCTCCTGACTCAGCCTCCTGAGTAGCTGGGACTACAGATTGGCTAATTTTTACATTTTTAGTAGAGACATAGTTTCACCATATTGGCTAGGTTGGTCTCGATCTCCTGACCTCAAGCCTTAGCCTCCCAGTGTGCTGGGATTACAGGTGTGAGCCACCACACCTGACCTCTAGCAATGCTAATAAATGTATAATGTCTACTGTTTTATTTTTCAGATGATTTCGTAGACACCTGTTAATTTGTCTGCCTGGCATTCATTCATCTTCCTCATGGTAAGTGCATCCCAATTTTCCTTGAGAATCCATGCCTCATTAAGTATTAGCCTATGAGGTCTAGATGCCATTGGTTCCAGGGATGATCACAGAATCTAGGGATGGTTTATTAGAGCATGTCATTCTTTCAACCATAGTGATTGGATTAAAGATGGATAGAAGATACTGTCATGTGATTCAGAACCAATAACATTCAGTTTATTGAATGGCATGGTATGAACAGGAGATCCATTTATACCTGAAGTAAGAAAATGTAAGCCGAATATTTCTTTACTTAAGCCATTTTGAGCTGAATTGCTGTCTCTTATAAAGGGAAGTGACTATACTGAAACAAATGTCTTCTTGGAGAAATCCCTAATGTACTATGGTGTTTTAAACCCTTATACTCTTAAAGTGGCATGGGCCCATCCCCTCACCTCTTTCCCTCATAACACTCTTTTCTGGTTCTGATCATATAAAAGAGATAGATAATGGTCACTTCCTTTTTATAATTTTCCAATATGAGGTTGAATAACATTTACAAGAAAAAGATAGTATCTCAACCAAATGTTACGGATTCTAAAACGAATCACTCGGTTCAATTAATCTGTGCTTATTCTAGTGTTTGTTTGTACTGCCTCATCCCACACCAAGTCTATTTACTTTGTTCATTTACCAACATGGCTCAAAATACAATCAAAGCTTTAAAAAAAAATTACAGCAGATGGGTGTCAAATTATATTGTAAAATTTATCAAGTCATTCCTAAGGCTACATTAAATAAAGAATAGGAAATCTTATCTTTGCCCATGATTGAACTGAGAAAAGAAAGAGATGATACATTACAGAATCAAATCACAGGTAATGTTCTTACAACAGGCAAATAAATTAAACAAAGGAATAAACAAAGCTGTACTATTTGTAAAATATTTGAGTGTAGAGTTCAATATAATTGACCTAAATAAAGTAAGAAATTTCACCCTCATAAGAGGTCTGAATTGGATCTAAATATTAGTTCATTACTATGAGTAATGATGGGGATACAGAAAAATATAGGGTCCACAATGAAACTCACTTTCAACTAATTGAGCAATATTGAATGTGATTTGAAACCTCTTTGATACCCTTGAAAAATGGAAATTGATCCCTCCTTGGAATAAAGCTTGGCCTTCAGACAAAGCTTGATTTTTCTACAAGATATAAAATGGCAAAAAAGAAATCTTTTAAAAAAGACTACTTAGCCTGTTTCAGTTAGAGAAAAAAATTCATTTTGCATATCCATTAAAACATACTTGATAGTAAGTTTCCTGCTAAACCCTTAAATTAACAATTGAGCTTTGTTTGGTATATTTTATTTCTTTTTTTATTTTTCTCATTATACTTTAAGTTCTGGAGTACATATGCAGAACATGCAGGTTTGTTACATATGTATACACGTGCCATGGTGGTTTGCTGCAGCCATCACCCCATCATCTACATTAGGTATGTCTCCTAATGCTATCCCTCCCCAATCCCTCCATTCCCCTGCTATCCTTCCCCTATCCCCCCAACTCCTGACAGGCCCCAGTGTGTGATATACCTATCCCTAGGTCCATGTGTTCTCATTGTTCAATACCCACTTCTGAGTGAGAACAGGTAGTGTTTAATTTTCTGTTCTTGGGTCATTTTGCTGAAAATGATGGTTGCCAGCTTCATCCATGTCCCTGCAAAGGACAAGAACTCATCCTTTTTTATGGCCACATAGTATTCCATGGTGTATATGTGCCACATTTTCTTTATCCAGTCTATCAATGATGGGCATTTGGTTTGGTTCCAAGTCTTTGCTATTGAGAACAGTGCCGCAATAAACATATGTGTGCATGTGTCTTTAGAATAGAATGATTTATAATCTTTTGGGTATATACCCAGTAATGGGATTGCTAGGTCAAATGGTATTTCTGTTTCTAGTTCCTTGAGGAATCACCACACTGTCTTCCACAATGGTTGAACTAATTTCACACTCCCACCAACAGTGTAAAAGCATTCCTATTTCTCCACATCCTCTCTAGCATCTGTTGTCTCCAGATATTTTTAATGATCACCATTCTAACTGACATGAGATGGTATCTCAATATGGTTTTGATTTGCATTTCTCTAATGACCAGTGATGATGAGCTTTTTTTCATATGTTTGTTGGCTGCATAAATGTTGTCTTTTGAGAAGTGTCTGTTCATATCATTCGCCCACTTTTGATGGGGTTGTTTCTTTCTTGTAAATTTGTTTAAGTTCTTTTTAGATTCTGGATATTAGCCCTTTGTCAGGTGGGTAGATTGTAAAAATTTTTTCCATTCTGTTGGTTGCCAGCTCACTTTAATTATTTTTTTTTTGGCTGTGCAGAAGGTCTTTAGTTTAATTAGATCCCATTTGACTATTATGGCTTTTGTTGCCAATGCTTTTGGTGTTTTAGTCATGAAATCCTTGCCCATGCCTATATCCTTAGTGGTAATGCCAAGGTTTTCTTCTCGGGTTTTTATGGTGTTAGGTCTTATGTTTAAATCTTTAATCCATCTTGAGTTAATTTTTGTTTAAGGTGTAAGGAAGGGATCCAGTTTCAGCTTTCTGCATATGACTAGCCAGTTTTCCCAGCACAATTTATTAAATAAGGAATACTTTTCCCATTTTTCTGTTTAAGAAGTTCTCTTGCAATGATCTGCATATCCTTTCCTTCAACTTTGTCGTTCTCATCATCCTTACATCATTAGTGATATAATTTAATTTTATAATATTCATTAATATTAATGTCCTATTCAATATAATATCCTTCATAATCAATTTAATTAAATGATACCATAAACTCAGCATTGTGTTTAGCACTAGTTATATTTAAAATAAATATTAGCTACTATTATTGCTATTTTTCTTACCCTATTGGTCTTTTTTGAATAGCATAGTAAAGTAAGATATAATATAGTATATATGATTTAGTAAAAATTGAAATAGGCATTGAATATGAGGCTGGGGTCCTGACGCACTTATAACTGAATTCTGGCTATAACTTTGGATAAATTAACAGATATTATTTAGCCTCATTTTCCTTAACTTAAAATGGGAAAGTGATATTATTATTTACGAAGTACAGTGACATTATTCACCCAAAGAATTTAGCAAAGTGCTTGGTCTTAGTAAGTATTAATATTAATTAAAATAAAAATAATACACTTTAGGCTGTTTTATTTTCATGAATATAAATGTTCTGACAGACATCAACTTTGGACCTCACACTTCCTAAAGGATTTTTTTAACTTATATAATTTAATTATCTTTTAAACATAAGATCTAAAACCTTCCATCTTTTTTTTTTCTTAATGTCTTTTTGTTTCCTTGGGTCTAATCTAGGAATCAATGAAAGGTCTATTTTTTATATAAAAATAGAAATATAATATAGACTATATTATCCTTTCTTTGCATATACAAAGTTCTTTGCACTGAACAAATACTCTTCATAATCTCAGAATGCATTACAAATATTGGTTTAGGAGTCATACAGCTGGAGACTACAAGATTCTGACCCTCCCTAAACTGCTCCTAAGACCAGTGCTTGAGATATTGTGCAAACCCTGTACTTGATGGGTCAGTGGCACCATACAGATCAATAAACTGGCTCATTGAATCTTGTGGCCCCCTACCCAGGAACTGAGTCAGAGCCAGAAGACAGATTTGACTCCTTATTATTTCATCCCTGACCAGTCAGCACTCTTGGCTCACTGGCTTCTGCCACTCATCAAGTTGTCCTTAAAAACTCTGCTTCCCGGATGCTCAGGAGACTGATTTAAATAATAATAAAACTCCAGTCTCCCACACAGTCAGCTCTACATGAATTATTCTTTCTCTATTGCAATTCTCCTGTCTTGAAAAATTGGCTCTGTCTAGGCAGCAGCCAAGGTGGTTACAATGAATGAAGTGGTCATGATGGCAAGGATGGAGATTATGTTTGCATTCAGCAACATGGACTCTCTGAGGCTGACTTGGCTACTGGTACTCTAGATGCCCAATCTGCCAATAGCAGAGATGAAGACTGAGTCCTCTCTGGGGTGATAAGCCTGCTAATTAGTAGCAGGTTGATTAGATTGGACCACTCCTATATGGATGCACAACATTTTGTTCTTACTGGAATAGACATGTACTTTGGATGTGAATTTTTTCCCAATGCTTTTACTAAAACTACTACCCATTGTCTTACAGAATGCCCTATCCAAAATCATGTCATTTCACACAGTATTGTTTCAGTGAACTTATTTTATAGCCAAAAAAAGTACAGCAATGGGATCATGATTATGGAAGATATTAGTCTTATTATGTTATACATCATTCTGAAGGAGCTGGCTTAACAGAATGGTGGAATTGCCTTTTGAAGACTGAGTTACTGCACCAGATACATGGCAGTACCTTCTAGGGCTGAGGAAAGGTTTTCCAGAAGGTTACATATGCTCTGAATTAACGTTCAATATATGGTACTCTTTCTCCTACAGCTAAGATTCATGGATCTGTGAGTCGGGGTGGAAATAAGGGTGGAACCACTTACTATGATCCCTAGTGACACATTAGCAAAAATTTGTTTCCTATTCTGATGAACTTGTGCTCTGCTGGCCTAGAGGTTTTGTTCTAAAGGAGACAGTAGAAGCAGTAGAAGCAGTCTCCTTTAGAACAAGACCTCTAAGCCAGCAGAGCATAAGTTGATTGGAATAGGAAACAATAATTGCATTGACCTGGAAGTTAGACTGCTGTTCAGCTACTTTGGACTCCTTATGTCTCTGAATCACTAGATAATGAATGGAGTTACTGAGTTGGTTGGAGTGATTAAGCCTAACTACTGAGGGGAAGTTGGCCTGCTGTTTCACAATGGAGATGTGAAATGGAGAATGTAATTGAAATACAAGAGATTTCCATCTCTCTAAGTATTATCATACCCTGTGATCAAACTCAGTGGAAAACTACAACAACCCAATGCAGGCAAGTTGACAAATGGCCCAACTCCTTCAGGAATAGATTTGGATCATCCTGCCAGATAACTGAGAACCTTGTGAAAGCAGAGAGAATACAGAACTGTGATGAAAGAAGGTAGTTATAAATACCTGTTATGACCATGTGACCAGTAAGGATTAATTTTCTTGATTATTTCCTATTTATTTTGTTATGAATATGTTTGTGATGGTTAATTTTTAAGTGTTAACTTTATTGGGCCATTGGGTGCACAGACAGTTAGTCAAATATTATTCTGGATGTGCCTGTGAGGTGTTTCTGGATATAGTTCATATTTAAGTCAATATACTGAGTAAAAGAAGAATGCTCTCCCTAATGTAGGTAAGCCTCCTTCAATTACTTGAAGATCTGAGTAGAATAAAAGAGGCAGAGTAAAAAGAAACTTCACCTGTGTGACTTCCTGAGCTGAGAGACCAGTCCTTTCCTGCTCTTGGACTAGAAATGAAACCATCAGCTCTCCTAGTTCTCACATCTTCAAACTCACACTAGAACTTACACTGTTAGCTCTCCTGGTTTTTAGACCTTTGGATTTGGACTGGAACTATGCCTTCACTAGCTCTCCTGAATCTCCAGGTTGCTGACTGTACATTTTGAGATTGCTCAGCCTCCATAATTTCTATCTATCTATCTATCTATCTATCTATCTATCTATCTATCATCTCTCTCTCTCTCTCCATTTCTTTTTGATAGAAAATATAGATGATAAATATATAGGTTATATATATAATATTGGTTCTATTTTTCTGGAGAACCTTAATATAGCATCCATTTGGTGGGTTTTATTGACCTCTTAGAAGCATTGTATGTTTTCTTCCCTTAGATTTAGAAAATGATACATTTTAGTGGGCATACTGCCAACATTTAAAAAAGAAACTTTCAGCTTCCTTTGCAATAGTAGTTAACCAGGTAACGGTTATTGATATGTGAATAAAGATACTATGTGGAACTTCTGAAAGCCTTGAGCTGGCTGGCACTCTAGCATCCATCTTATGGCATGGTAATCAAAGCTATAACCTAGAATTTGCAAAGAGTTGAACTGGAAGATAACGTTCCTTGATGCTAATGTCTTCATAGATATATGAAATCAATCTAAGCACCCTACTTAAGTATTTCTTCACTTCATAAAGAAATTCTAGTCATGCTTACACTACTGTTTTTGATGGAGTCTATATTACTTTTATAAATGAGTCAGCATCTGAGAAAATGTATCAAATACTCTTCTCTTATTTCTGGTAAAATAAGGCTTGTGACTAAAGGTTGAGTAGCAAAAGGGCAGTTTTTACTGTTTTTACTCAAAGTACAAGACTTTTCATATACTTCTTCATTTAGTCCTTGATGGATAGCAGCACACTGTATTTAGTTTTGTATTGATTCTTATGTGTCTGAAGTGAAGCTTTGTCTATTAAGGAGTGAAATGGGGAGGTCGTGAAGGGATAGAATGAGAGAGACAATGAGAAAGCTTTCATCGGGTGAATTAAGATAAAATGAAGTCCAATTTTCTTATCGTAAAAGGTCTCCTGAAAAAAAAAAAAAAGGTCCCTGGCAGTATTAGTTTAACAAGGTACAAAATCAATATTGCATCTAAGTTTTAAAATTGGACAACATGAGAGATTTGAGCCTTTTCCTCAGTGTTCATGTAATCAAGGTTGTCTTGGCTTACTGTACTTAAAAATGACATCCACTTTTGCAACCTTAGTGTATGCTATATTTGGATTATCTTAAGAAATCTTAGAATTAATAATTTCTTTTCCACAAAGGTGCCAAGAACATACATTAGGGAAAAGACAGCCTTTTGAATAAATGGTTCTGGTATAACAGGATATCCATATGCAGAAGAATAAAACTAGATCCTTATCTTCCCGCATATAAAAAAAATCAACTCAAAATGAATTAGATATTTAAATGTAAGACCTTAAACTGTAAAAGTACTAAAAGAAAACTTTGGGGAAGTACTAAGGACATTGGTCTGGACAAAGATATTTTTGGGAAAACCTAAAAAGCACAGACAACAGAAGCAAAAACAAGCAAATGGAATTACATCAATCAAGCTAAAAGGCTTCTTCACAGCAAAGAAAACAATTTAAAAAGTGAAGAGATAAACTAAAGAATGGGAGAAAATATTTGCAAACCCTCTATTCAGCAAGGGCTTAATAACCAGAATAATAAGGGACCAAAACAACTCAATAACAAATAATCCAGTTAAAAAATGGACAAAAGACCTGAATAGACATTTCTCAAAAGAAAATATACAAATGGCCAACAGATATATGAAAAAGTGGTCACGTCACTAATTATCAAGGAAACGCAAATCAAAAACAAAATTAGATATCATCTCACCCCAGTTAGAAGAGCTATTACTAAAAACACAAAAAATAACAAATGCCAGTGAGGATGCAGAGAAATGGAATGCTTATGCACCACTGGTGAAAATGTAAAGTAGTGCAGCCATTATGAAAAGAATTGTGTTTGTGCCTCAAAAAACTAAAAATACAGTTCAGTAATTCCGTTGTGAGGTATATATCCAAAGGAAAGAAAATTAGTATATCAAAGAGATATTTGCCCTCCCATGTTTATTGGACACTGTTCACAATAGCCAAAATGTGAAATCAGCCTGAGGGTCAATCAACAGATAAATGCATAAAAAATGTGGTATAAATGTAAACATTTGTATATACACACACACATATGATGGAATATTATTAGGTCATATGAAAAATGAAGTCCTGTCATTTGTAGCAACATGGAAGGAGGTCATTAAGGTCATTAAGTTAAGTGAAATAAACCAGGGCAGAAAGACAAATATTGCATGTTCTCATTTATATGTAGGAACTAAAGAAGTGGATCTCTTGAAGGTAGTGAATAGGATGTTGGTTACCAGAGGCTGGGAAGGGAGGATGAGTAGGGGAGGAATAAAGAGAAGTTAAGGGTAAAAAAACATATTTACAAGAAATAAGTTCTACTCTTTACAGATGGAGATTTAGTTTAATTATTCTGAATATAGATATTTAATAGTACAATAAGGATATTACAGTTAAAAATAATTTGTTATATATTTCAATATAGCTAGAAGAGAAGAATTGTAATGTTCTCAACACAAGAAAAAGATAAATGAGGTAATGCGTATCCCAATTATCCTGATTTGATCGTTACACATTATACACATGTATGAAAATACCACATGTACCCCCAAAATATGTACAACTATGTACATACATATTTTTACTGATATATAAACAATTTATTGTCAGTAAAAAACAATTTATTGTCCCAGTCTTATTATTGTCTTGAAACTAATTTGTTAAGCTCTAAGATGCATTCATTGCATATCTATTACAAAAGTTAGTACTGGAAAATAAATATTAAAACCATTCTGAACATGTTATGTATATGTTAATTGTGAGATTGAATTTTAAGATGTTGCTTTTATTATTGATGAGCTTTTTTTGTAATTAAGCAACTATTTCTTGGCCAGGCATGGTGGCTCACGCCTGTAATCCCAACATTTTGGGATGCCTAGATGGGTGGATAACCTGAGGTCAGGAGTTCAAGACCAGATTGACCAACATGTAGAAACCGTGTTTATACTAAAAATACGAAATTAACCAGGCATGGTGGCACATGTCTGTAATCCCAGCTACTTAGGAGCTGAGGAAGGAGAATCACTTGAACCCGGGAGGTAGGGGTTGAGGTGAGCCAAGATTGTGCCTTTGCACTCCAGCCTGGACAACAAGAGTGAAACTCTGTCTCAAAAAGTAAAATAAAATAAAAATAAGATAAAGTAAAATTAAAATAAAATAAATATTTCTTGAGCATCTCTAATATATATGCTGGATGCTATTATAGCAAATATAAAAACTGACAATATTATTATCCTATATACCATGCATGGTTTATTTTCTTTTGAGTGACTTTTTTTTGTAACTTTTTATTTTGAAGTAATTATAGATTCACAGGAAGTTGCAAGCAAGGGTACAGGGAGGTCACATGGAGATCCCCTGGTAAGGAAGACTTACGAGCTTTCTCTAATGTTAAATTAGTGCAATACCAAAACCAAAACCAGAAAATTGACACTGGTAAAACTACAGAACTTATTCATAATTCACAGGTATAGATATAGTGATTATTATAAATATATGTATTTATTTGAAATTTTGTCATGTAATTTACTGTATTTAAGATACAGACTGTCCCATCATCAAATGGCTCCTTTGTTCTACCCAACTATAGACATCCTTACACCTATGCATCTTAACCCCTGACAACCACTAACCTGTTTTCCATTTTCTATAGTATTGGCATTTCGAGAATGTTATATAAATGGAATCATACACCAGGTAATCATTGGAATTTAGCTTTTTCCACTCAGGATAATTGCCCTGAGGTTCATCCAAGTTGTTTTATGTATCAATAGTCTGTTCCTTCATATTTCTAAGTGATATTCTATAGTTTGGTTGTATCACAGCTTGTACAGGCATTCACCTGTGAAATGAAATCTGGATTATTTCCAGAACTTGGATATTAAATATAAAGCTGCTATGAGGATTCAAGTACAAGTTTCTGTGTGAACATAAGTGTCATTTCTCTGGGACAAATTCCTAAGAGTGCAATTTTGAGACTTACTTTAGGTCATTTTTTGTTTTAAAAGAAACTGACAAACTATTTTCCAGAGTAGTTGTATAATTTTACATTTTCTTCAGCAATATATGAGTGATTTAGTGTCTCTGTTTTGCCAGCATTGAGAATTTTCATAAGTTTTCATTTTCATAATTTATATAGGTATGTAGTACTATCTCATTTTAGTTTTAATTTGCCTTTCCCTGGTGGCTAATGATATAGAAATTCCTTTTATGTGCTTATTTGCCATCTATATATTTTCTTCAGTGAAACATCTGTTCATGTATTTTTCTCATTTTCTACTTTAATTTGTGGTGTTGTTTACATAGTATAAAGCTGTCTTTTTATATTCTAAATGCGTGTTAGATGAATGATTTACCAATATTTATTATCTCCCAATCTGTAATTTGCCTTTTCTTTTAATGGTGTTTTACAGAGTAAAGGTTTTTAAAATTCTTTTCAATGAAATCAATTTATACTCTTAATTAGCTGCTAATTTATTAAGTTTGACTTGGGTATTTCTTATATAGTTTAGTGAGAAACTAATACTTACTATACTTACTATTTCATCAAGATTTCTTTTTCAGCAATATTTCTATTATAGAATGGGCAAAAAAAGTATTCATTAAGAGAAAATATTTTGGCTATATTACAACTTCTCTTAGAAAATATGCCACCCTTTCTATATCACTTTTCAGAAACACTTATATTTTAATCCTCATAAATTCCAGTTTTTATACATGGGACATATTAAAATGTTATTTTGTTTTCTAAAATAGAATGATTATCATTGATTTTGTTGCCCTTTGGTTTTCCCTTACCTATCAGTATGGGTAACTTGTGTGCCAGTGAAGTATTTTGCTATTAATTCATAGTATCTAAAAACTCTCAGGCTATTGGAGATAAATTAGGTAAAACTAACTTATATGTCCTGAAAAATGTCATACCAAAGCTAATGGTCTGTAGTTTAATTTGTGCTTCATTTAAAAAACATAGACCAAAGGCCACAAAGTGCTAGATACTGTTTTAGAACATATCAATAGTGAACATATTGGTTTTACATACAGATAATAAAAATGGTTTGTAAAATACAATTTGAACCATATTTTAAAATAAATTTAAATGGAATGCATCAACAGATATTAAGTTCTGCCACTGTTTTAACCTGTAAACTATATACTATTAGGGACAACTTCAGGTTTTATTTTTAATTACCTAGGTTACATTTCCGTCTCCATATAATCTCTGGCATTTTCTCAGTATTTACTTAGAAATATTGCTATTTTGTTTTCAGAGATGCATTTATACTGAGTCATTATTTTTTCCCCTACAGTGTTTATTACTATTCTTCAGAGCAAGTATGTATTAATACAATACCAAAAAGTAAGCTACTAATTTTAGGGATCCCCTCATCTGGCTGCAACATCATCAGAGGAAGCCAAAGGGTAATATAATGATCACCTAAAGACAACTTCACAATGTTCTCAAATCATTTCTGGTAATATATGTATTGTATTGTCCTTACTGGAAAAATACTACTTCATGTAATAATGACAAAATGCAGAAAATAACACTTATGGTCAGAAAAACATTCTTCTAATATACCCTAGTTGCTCTCCTCTTAAAATAATAAGAAAAACAACAGGAATCAAAGTTTTCTACATTTCTCTGACAGATAAATTTCTTCAACACACAATCTGATTTTAAAAATATGTAATAAAATAATGCCTTGTACCAAATATCTTTTCTTCTTCAGATTGACCAAATGAGCATTTTTCATTATGTATAACCAAACCTGAAGTGCCCTTTGCCATAAGCAAATGTGTTTGGTCAATGATTACTGTCTTCCCCAAAAGCCTGTAGAGTTCTGAGAAGGCTTGCAGCCAAGAACTTTAACTTTTACCTAAATTTTCTTTTTTTATTTCTTTTTTGAAATGGAGTCTCGCTCTGTCACCCAGGCTGGAGTGTGGTGGCATGATCTCAGCTCACTGCAACCTCTGCCTCCCGGATCCTGGTTCAAGCAATTCTCCTGCCTCAGCCTCCTGACTAGCTGAGATTACAGGTATATGCCACCATGTCCAGCTAATTTTTTTTTTTTTTTTAAAGTAGAGACAGGGATTCACCATGTTGGCCAGGCTGGTCTTGAACTCTTCACCTCATGGTCCACCAGCCTTGACCTCCCAAAGTGCAGGGATTATAGGCGTGAGCCACCACACTGGGCCTACAGTTTCTTAAACTTACTGGATGACTGAATTTTCCTTTAGATGGAAAAATTTCTGTTTCAAATTACATATTAACAGAACATGTTGTTTTTCCAGCATTTAAATCAATATGGTGAAGAATGATGTATTTATTTTCCCATATTTGCCATAGAAAGTGCAATAATACTGGAATATAAACAGCTCAAATTTGCTATGTGCCAAGGATTATGCCAAGTACTTTTTAAATATAATGTTAGTAAGTGCTCCTACTAATTTTATGGCATAGATATTCTTAAAATTTCCACTTCCTGTTATTGGAACTGTAGTTCATCAGGTTAGCCTCCTTGATTAAAGTTGTACTGCTCATAATGTAAACTCAGACCAAGGTAATCTGACTCTAGACAAAGTACAATTAAAAGGATATTGAAAGCTAAAATATGTGAGTTAATTGCTAGGAAATATAAAATATTGCAAAATTAAGCAAAAGAAAACAACTCGTAAACAACTTTCTGTCATGTTGATGCAGCTTCCGTTTTTAAATAGAAGCTACCCAATGAGCGTGATCAAACTCATTTTCCAAATTTAAAAACATATTCCAGGGAAAAGCACAAATTGGAAGTTTTGTATGGAAAGCAGAAAAAATGTTTGGAACAAAACTCAAATCATCAATAAGAAGGATGATGGATGCAGAGCCTGTCCAGGAAACTAAAAGAGAAGTGTAAGGGAGGCTCAAAAAAGAATATTATAGAAATTACATGTAGTGAAATACTGAAGAAAGATTCATATGCAATCGTGGGGTTAAAATAGGAGATCATAATAATAACAATAAAAAAGATAAGTGAGGATAGAATCGTGTTAGACACTTAGACGAATTGTTTAATAACACTTAAAGCCTGATTAAATCTAGTACGAGATGGCAAAAGTGGAAAATGCTTTGTTCAAATACAGTGGATGAATACAAAAGAGTATTACCTAATATTGCCCATGTTATTTGTAGAAAATTAATAGAATTTCAAATAGAACATGAATGGAGTCTTATGAAAAATAATGGATCACAAAAATTCTAGATCTAGGAGCTAAAAGCACTAACTATTGAATAAAATGATTAAGTATAAAAATTATTCTTTATTCCAGTAAACTAGATTATTATATGATGATATACTTGTGACCTGCAGCAGAAAATCAAATCAAATCAATATGAAGTATTCTATGGCTTATGTGGCATCTCCTATCTGGCCTATGGTCCTTCAATTTTTTTCATTCCCACTAAGTATTTATATGAAGACTCAGGCTCAATAGGAATTTTAACTTGTTGGAAACATAAAATATTGTTTTGCCAAGCTCCTTTGACTTATCATTTTAAAAAATCTCTGTGGGAAAAAAAAAATTCTTCTAACGTATCCAGAGCACTGTTCTTCTAGTGTTGGACGAGAGACAAGCATTTTAGCAATTAAGCTGTGTATATGTTTAAAAAATGTCATCAAAAGTTGATAAGACTAGCCCTGCTCTGCTTTGAACTGCTCTGCAACTTCCTGAGTTTTCCTGTGCTGATCTTTTAAGACCTGGCACACTGTGTAATTTCCATCATGTTAGTCATTTAAAAGCCTATCTGTTCCTTCAACTTGACCAAAAGCCTTATAGGAAGTAACCACTTTTTATTCATCTCTGTATATACAAATTCTATAAAGTAGCATTGAAAAAGTATCTGAGTTGAGTTGTCTTCACTGGATGATCCTGAGGTCAAGGCTTAAGTGCTTGTGTTTTCAGTAGAGGCTTGTCTAAGATGATAATAAGAGCTAAGCAAGGGCATGCAATGACATAGAAGAATCTGTTCTACAATTGCAGAGTAGTGTCACCCAGAGTAAATATTGTAGGATATGGGGCAAGAAACTGCTTTGCTGGAGTTATGCTTCATCTGAGAACTTTCATTCTTTAAGCCCTTAGATTATTAGGTAGATACAGTACTTCCTCCTGAATATTTTGGCTTCATGAAAGTGGTATCTCACCTTTTATCTAGGCAAAATTGTATAAGCAGCAAAACAGTTTTCCCCTCATATGTGATTTGCATCACTTCTTTGGAAGGGAAGACCTCATCTGCCATGCTGAGGATTTTATAAGGGTGCTATGGCTTCAAAGTTTATGAAAGTCATCCAGAGGGCTCTTCTGGGAACTGTGATTTTCTGGAGAGAGATAGATATAACCCTCGTCTAGCATCTGACGACAAAATGCATCTCTTTGTTATTTGCATAGTGTTAATAGGCTTATGAAAAACTGCATGAACTTTAAGTATACAGCACTATTCACTACTATTGCATGAATAAGTCCTTTTTCTTAATTATATTTGAAAAGTCAGATTTTTTTCCTAAAATGTCTGCATCTAAAAAGACATTTTAAAGTATTTAAGTGTGTGATTAGAGACTAAATATGTTACAAATAAGTTAAAATAGGATATCTACTTTTTCATTATTTTATTTTTTCTTCTTTTATTCTTTTTTTTTTTTTTTTTTTTTTTTTTGGTGAGTCTTACTCTTGCTCAGTCTGGAGTGCAGTGGTGTGAACTCAGCTCCTTGCAACCTCCCAAGTTCAAGCAATTCTCGTGCCTCAGCCTCCTGAGTAGCTGGGACTACAGGCGACACCACCACACCTAGCTAATTTTGTATTTTTAGTAGAGATGGTATCACCATCTTGGCCATGATGGTCTTGAACTCCTGACCTCACATGATCCACCCGCCTCGGCCTCCTGAAGTGCTGGGATTACAAGTGTGAACCACCATGCCCAGCCTGTTTTAATCTTTTCTTTAGAGAGTAAATATTGCTACTTATTCATATAGCTCATTTGCATCTAACATTTACACAGTGCAGTGAAATTTCTCTTTAAAATTTTCTAGTAAAACATAGATACACCATGAACTTCTTAGAAATGTTTCCTGTTACCAAATCTTAGTCTAAGCATATTTTATAAAAATAAATATAAACATTCATAAACTTGTTTTCTAGTAAATTCTTTATATGCAGTTTAAAATATATATCTCCCAAATTTCATGACCCTTCTAAGTTTACTGTTTTCACAAATTATTCACAAGCTTATCCTACCATCAACTAATTGATACCTAGCCATGGTCAACCAACTTAATTTCCTTTTCTGCCCGTCTATACAATATCTTTGGTATCTGAATTTTTTACCAATCGCCATGTTTTAAAAAGGCTAAAATGAGTTACCAGGTTAATCACATATATGCCAGATTTCTATGTTTGATTATAATTTCTTCTTTGAAAGGAAAGGGAAGATAGCAGTATTGGACCAATCAGTGAATATATATGTATGTTGTTTCATAAGGTTAACTTGGATAGGTGAGAATCTCCTGTGTTTATTAATAAAAATTCTATTGTAAAGGCAATAATTTCCTGCTTAGTGCATTATCTTTTGTGAATTTTCCTTTTTTAAATATATATATCATTTTAGCCCATTACAAATACTGTGATTTTCACTTAAATCATGTTCATTATCTTATTGACCTAGTTTTTAATTTTGTAATTGAAATGTTCTATTTCTTGATAGCCTAGCCTAGAATCAATTTTTTAAGGTTACAGACCCTTTGTGCTGTTTTTTTCCCTTTCATACCTACATACAGATTGGCTGCATCTGTGTTCACATAGCAGAAAATGGTACTGTATTGTTCTCTTTAAGAGTGTGAGTTTTCTCTACTTAATCTCAGACTCTTCATGGAGACACAGCTAGCAGGATGCCAGGAGACCTCACACTGGTAAGATTTTTGGTGAATAGATGAGAGAGTTAAATAATCCCGTTTCTATTCAAAATGAGAATCCTGATTTTCTTTTCTTCTTCAGTTTTTGCTCCTTCTCTGTTCATCTGCTCATTCCCTCTGTGAGCCTTCTCTTTCCTCTGCACCTCTCCATCTGTTCGCTGTGAACCACACATAGCCCTCTCTTCATTCATGCCCTCACATACTCCCTGCTGCTTGTAAGATCCCACTTATTTTTGCTCTTTGCTTTTTCTGTGTTCATTCCTCTCCTGTTTCCTTCTTTCCCTCTTACCTTCTCTTCTTTGCTCTCAGCAATGTAGGCTCAGCTCTTCATTTTCTGCACTCTGGTTGGAAGCTCACCCTCCAGAGAACCCCACTGGAGGTATTTCCAGCACTCTGTTCCATCAGCTGTTTTTCCTTCTTTTTTAAAAAAATATTTATTTAAGTTCTGGGGTACATGTTCAGAACATGCAGGTTTGTTACATGGTATAGACATGCCATGGTTGTGTGCTTCATCCATCACCCCGTCATCTAAATTAGGTTTTTCTCTTAATGCTATCCTTCCCCAATCCCCCATCCCTTGCTATCCCTCCCCTAAACTGAGTCCTATTACCAGAACTCAGTTTGAACCATGTCAGGGGACTAAAAGTGTGCATTATTGCTTCTACTTAAAACATTCTCTCTTCCTCTTCTCCACTTGACAAAATCCTCATGCTTTAAAGCCCACCTTAAATGTTACCTTCTCTACCTACATTTTCCATGATTCCTATGTAGAATTAGTACTTTAATTCATGTTTGCTTCACGTAGAACATGAACATTGGTGAATATTTTTACCTACTTTGCTAACATGTAATCTCAGAAGACACAGACTTTTTCAATTGCTTTTTAAACATCTACATGTATCTTAGTAATTTTTAGTAAGATCTTGATGATAGAGAAAGAGACAGATAATTAGGTCTTATAATGTTCTGACATTTCTCAAACTCTCTTGCAGTTAGGATAGGACAATACCTAGTTTTTCTAATGAACTATGATTAAATGTGATATGGGTTACTTTCAGTCAAGTCAATTAAAAGCTATTGTGCCTCCTGCAATTCCTTCATCATTTCAACAACCTCAGAAGACATGTACAGATGTTTGTGTCACAGAATGGAGGGAGCCGAAATCCTTCAGTAACTTAATAGGGAAGTTTTCACTAACTTACATAAAACTTTCTGTAAGAAATCCTCAAGCATCAACTATGATTAGGCACACTTATACTTTGAAAAAATGAATGAATACATTATTAAACAATACAATTTTGGAGCCACTGCCTCCAGAAGTAATATGATATCACTTCTCCACTATAATGAGCTATAAATATGATATCAAACTTTACTTTAAAATAGAGGCCATGATATATAGTGATTTTGGCTGTAAGGATTTTTGTGAAAAATATGATAGTTGATATTTAATAGTTCTTTAAGTATTCAACCCCACAATGACAAATTAATAATTAAGACTTTTTTTTGTAACAACAATGTATAGTATATATTGTTGTTTTTTCGTTGTTTCATCAATAACATCATTATTTATCTTAATAGTTACCATTTAAACAAGGTTATACTGGAAAATTATAATTAATGTATGATGAAAATGTATAGCATTGTTCAAAGGATGTGAAACAGAGGGATAATCAGATTACTAGAGTTTGAGAACAATTGTATCTGTTAGTTTTATTATTTATGTAAGCATAGTATAAAATGGTTTTAATTAATTTACATTTCTATTTTCTTGCATTTCAAAATTTCCTGCACAAATAAAGTACAGTGACCTGTATGTCCTCAGGAACTCTTAGTTTGTATAGATGTAATAATTCTCTATTAAGATTTGCATTTCCTATTTTGGAAATATATATTTTAAAGGTCACCTTTACTGAAAGCATGAGTTGAAAAGGTTACATAAAATCTACCAAGGGAAAGTATTATATATGCAGAAAAATATTAACATAATAAGAAAGTAATAGTCATTTTAAGAGACATGCCCAAGTGGAAAGAATCCATTGTGGTAGGAAGGCAGTCTTGCTTGCCATCACAGTGATATAAATTTAATGTGTGTATATATATATATATATATATATATGTGTGTGTGTGTGTGTGTGTGTGTGTGTGTGTGTATACATATATATAAAAGACATTAGAATCACATTTCTAAGTAAAAAGAATATGAATTTAGATATTTTGTTTTGCATATCACCCATGGATAATAATTTTAATTAAAAACGAGGCTTCCTTATAGTGTAAAGGAAATATTTCCAAAATACAAATGTACAGTTATGCTATTGTATGCAATGACATAAAACCAAAGGAATATAAATCATTTTAATTTATTATAATTGCTGGGTTGAATGGTATTTCTGTCTTTAGGACTTTGAAATGTCATCATATCTGACCTTTGTCAGATGGGTAGATTGCAAAAATTTTCTCCCAATCTGTAGGTTGCCTGTTCACTCTGATGAAACTCTTTAGTTTAATTAGATTCCATTTGTCAATTTTAGCTATTGTTGCAATTGCTTTTGGCAATTTCCTCATAAAATCTTTGCCCATGCCTATGTCCTGAATGGCATTGCCCATTTTTTTCTAGGGCTTTTATGGTTTAACATTAAACCATAAAACATTAAACATGTTTAATGTTTAAGTCTTTAATCCATCTTGAGTTAATTTTTGTATAAGGTATAAGAAAGGGATTCAGTTTCTGCTTTCTGCATATTTCTAGACAGTTTTCCAGCACAATCTATTAAATATAGAATCCTTTCCCCATTGCTTGATATTGTCTTGTTTGTCTAAAATCAGATTATTGTAGATGTGTGGTCTTATTTCTGATGTCTCTATTCCGTTCCATTGGTCTATATGTCTCTTTGGGTACCAATACCATGCTGTTGTGGTTACAGTAGCCTTATAGCATACTTTAAAGTTGGGTAGCATGATGCTTCTAGGATTTTCTTGGCTATACAGGCTCTTTTTTTGTTCCCTATGAATTTTATACTAGTTTTTTCTTAATTCTGTGAATAATGTCAATGGTAACTTGATGGGAACAGTATTGAATCTATAAATTACTTTGGGCAATGTGGCCATTTTCAAGATATTGATTCTTTCTATCTATGAGAATGAAAAGTTTTCCATTTGTTTGTGTCCGCTCTTATTTCCTTGAGCAATGGTTTGTAATTCTCCTTGAAGAGGTCCTTTACATCCCTTGTAAGTTGTATTCCTAGGTATTTTATTCTCTTTGTAGCAATTGTAAATGGGAATTTATCCATGATTTGGCTCTCTGCTTGTCTATTGTTGGTGTATAGGAATGCTTGTGATTTTTGCACATTGATTTTGCATTCTGGGACTTTGCTGAATTTGCTTATCAGGTTAAGCGGTTTTGGGACTAAGACGAGGAGGTCTTCTAAATATACTATCATGTCATCTGCAAACAGACAATTTGATTTCCTATTTGAATACCCTTTATTTTTTTGTCTTGCCTGATTATCCTGGCCCAAACTTCCAAAACTATGTTGAATGGGAATAATGAGAGAGGGCATCCTTGTCTTGTGCCAGTTTTCAAATAGAATGCTTCCAGTTTTGGTCATTCGGTATCATATGGGCTGTGGGTTTGTCATAAATAGCTCTTATTATCATGAGGTATGTTCCATCAATACCTAGTTTATTGATCGTGTTTAACATAAAGGGATGTTGAATTTTATCAAAGGCCTTTTCTTCGTCTATTGAGATAATCATGTGGTTTTTGTCATTGGTTCGGTTTATGTGATGGATAAAGTTTATTGACTTGTATATGTTGAAACAGCCTTGGATCCCAGAGGTGAAGCCAACTTGATCATGGTGGATAAACTTTTCAATGTGCTGCTGGATTTGGTTTGCCAGTACTTTTTTGAGGATTTTGGCATTGATGTTCATCAGGGATATTGGTCTGAAGGTTTTTTGTTGTTGTTATGTCTTTCTCAGGATTTGGTATTAGGATGATGCTGGCATCATAAAATGAGTTAGAGAAGAGTCCCTCCTTTTTAATTGTGTGAAATCGTTTCTAACAGAATGGTATCAGTTCCTCTTTGTATCTCGAGTAAAATTTGGCTGTGAATCCATTTGGTTCTGGGGTTTTTTTGGTTTGTAGGCTATTTATTCCTGCCTCAACTTCAGAACTTGTTATTGGTATACTCAGGTATTGGGTTCTTCCTGGTTTACTCTTAAGAGGGTGTATGTGTCCAGGAAGTTATCCATTTCTTCTGGCATTTCTAGTTTATTTGCATAGGGGTGTTTATAGTATTCTGTGATGATAGTTTGTATTCTGTGGGGTCAGTGGTGATATCTCTTTTATCATCTTTATTATGTCTATTTGATGCTGTTCTCTTTTCTTCTTTATTAGTTTAGGTAGTGGTATATCTATTTTATTAATTTTTTTCAAAAAAAAAAAAACAGCTCCTTGATTTATTGATTTCTTGAAGGGCTTTTTGTGTCTCTGTGTCTACTTTAGTTCCACTCTGTCTTCTGCTAGCTTTTGGATTTGTTTCCTCTTGCTTTTCTAGTGCTTTTAATTATGATGTAGGGTCTTAATTTAATATGTTTCTAGCTTTCTGATGGCATTTATTGCTATAGATTTTTCTCTTTACACAGCTTTAGCTGCATCTCAGAGATTCTGATATGTTGTCTCTTTGTTCTCATTGGTTTTGATGAACTTCTTCATATCTGCCTTAATTTCATTATCCAGGAGTCATTCAGGAACAGGTTGTACAATTTCCATATATTTGTGTGGTTTTGAGTGAGTTTCTTAATTCTAAGTTCTACTGTAATTTGATTGCACTGTGGTCTGAGAGACTAAGATTTCAGTTCTCTTTCATTCACTGAGCAGTGTTTTACTTTCAATTGTGTGGTTGATTTTAGAATAAGTGCCATGTGGCACTGAGAGGAATGTATATTCCATTGATTTGGGATGGAGAGTTCTGTAGATGTCTATTAGGTCCACTTGATCCAGAGCTGGGTTCAAGTTCTGAATATCCTTGTTAATTTTGTCTCATCGATCTAATATTGACATTGGGACGTCAATATTACATGTTTAAGTTTCCCACTATTATTGTGTGGGAGTGTAAGTCTCTTTGTTGGTCTTTAAGAACTTATTTGATGAATCTAGGGGCTCCTGTATTGGGTGCATATATATTTAGGATAGTTAGCCCTTCTTATTGAATTGATCCCTTTACCATTATGTAATGTCCTTTTTTGTCTTTGTTGATCTTTGTTGGTTTAAGATCTGTTCTGTTAGAGACTTGGATTGCAACCCCTGCTTTTTTTTGCTTTCCATTTGTTTGGTAGATTTTCCTCCATCCCTTTATTTTGAGCCTGTGTGTGTCTTTGCATGTAAGATGGGTCTCTTGAATACAGCACACTGGTAGATCTTGACTTTTTATCCAATTTGCCAGTCTGTGTCTTTTAATTGTCGACATTTAGCCCATTTACATTTAAGGTTCATATTATTATGTGTGAATTTGATTCTGTCCTCATGATGCTAGCTGATTATTTTCACACTAGTTGATGCCATTTCTTCATAGTGTCATTGGTCTTCATATTTTCTTGTGTTTTTCAGTGGCTAGTACCAGTTTTCCCTTTTCATATTTAGTGCTTCCTTTAGGAGGTCTTGCAAGGCAGACCTGGTGGTCACAAATTCCCTCAGCATTTGCTTGTCTGAAAAGGATCTTATTTTTCCTTTGCTTATAAAGCTTAGTTTGGCTGGATATGAAATTTTGGGTTGAAAATTCCTTTCTATAAGAATATTGAATATTGGCCCCACTCTCTTCTGGCTTGTAATGTTTCTGCTGAGAGATCCACTGTTAGTCTAATGGGTTTCCTATGTAGGTGACCTTGTCTTTCTCTCTGGCTCCCCTTAACATTTTTTCTTTTATTTCAATCTTGAAGAATCTGACGATTATATGTGTTGGGGTTGACCTTCTTGTGGAGTATCTTAGTGGTGTCCTCTCTATTTCCTGAATTTGAATGTTGGTCTGTCTTGCAAGGTTGGGGAAGTAATCCTGGATAATATACTGAAGTGTGTTTTCCACCTTGGTTTCATTCTCCCTGTCTTTTCAGGTACTCCAATCAGTTGTAGGTTTGGTCTTTTTACATAGTCCCATGTTTCTTGAAGGTTTTGTTCATTTGGTTTCATTATTTTTTTTCTCTAATCTTATCTGCCTACCTTCTTTCAGCAAGATATTCTTCCATTTCTGATATTGTTTTTCCAGTTGATCAATTTGGCTATTGATATCTGTGTATGCCTCTTAAAGTTCTTCTGCAATGTTTTTCAGCTCCATCAAGTCATTTATGTTCCTTTCTCAATTGATTATTTTAGTTAGCAGCTCTGGTAACCTTTTATCAAGGTTCTCAGCTTCTTTGCATTGAGTTAGAAGATGCTCCTTTACCTCAGCAAACTAACTCATCCTCCATCCAGTTCTGGACCCTTGCTGGAGAGGCATTACGATCATTTGGAGGAGAAGAGACACTGGCCTTATGAGTAAGTTTTCAGTGTTTTTTTCATTGATTCCTTATGTTCATCAGTTTGTCTAATTTTGAACTTTGAGGCTGCTGACCTTTGGATGTTGTTTTTGTGGCAACTTTTTTTGTCGATACTGTTGTTGCTTTCTGTTTGTTTTTCTTTCAGTAAACAGGTCCCTCTTCTGTAGGTCTGCTGTAGTTTGCTGGGGGTTCACTTCAGGCCCTACTTATCAGGTTTGCTCCCATGCCTGGAAATGACACTCAGGGAGGCTAGAGAACAGCAAAAATGGGTGCCTGCTTCTTCCTCTGGGATCTCTAACCTTAAGGGGCACTGACCTGGTAACCGTAAGAACACTGCTGTTTAGGGTGTCTGACAACCCCTGTTGGAGTGTCTCATTCAGTTGGGTGGCATGGGAAGCAAGACCTATTTAATGAAACATTTTGGCTGTACTTTGGAGGAGGGGGTGTGCTGTTCTGGAGGGAAATTCATTCATCTAGGCTGCCAGATTCCTCAGAGCTAGCGGGAGGAAAGACTAAGTCTGCTGGTCCATGGAGACTATGGCCACCTCTCCCACTAGGTGCTTAGGCCCAGGGAGAACAGAATTCTTTTCCTGAGACCCTGGCTGGAGTTGTGGGGTTCCTGCAATGAGGCCCTGCAGCTAGTGTTGGCTATTGCCCCTCCCACAAGGAGCTCAGCTAGCCTAGACAGCAGACAGCCATAGCAGTGATGATGGTCATCCTCCCCCACAGGAACTCAGCAGGCTTAGGCAGATTCTAGCCCAGGGGCCCCAGTGGCATGGGCTCACAAGAGGGATCTTCCAATCTGTACGTTGCACAGTTCCATGTAAAAAGCATCATTTCCTAGGCTGTATAGAATGCTAACTTATGGCCTACCTTGGCTGGGGTTGGGAGCTCCCCTGTCCACGTGGCCTTCAGGTGGGCTGCCATACCACACTACTGTTCCTTCCTCTCTGTGGGTCACACCAGCTGCCTAGTCAGTTCTAACGACAGAACGTGGAAGCTCAGTTGTTGGTGTAGGATTAGCATGCTGTTTTGGATCTTATCAATGGGAGCCTCTGATTGCCACTGCTTCCGGTTGGCCATCTTGTCCTCAGTGTTTTATACTTTTTATTACAGAGATCTTTGATTTCTTTGGTTAATTCTTGGGTATTTAATTGTATGTGTGGCTACACTAAATGGGATTACTTTTTATTTCTTCTTTTTCATATTGTTTACGATTGGCATATATAAATGCTACTAATTTTTGTATGTTGGTTTTATATCCTGCAACTTTACTGACTTTGCTTATTAGTTTTAATAGCTTTGTGTGTGTGTGTGTGTGTGTGTGTGTGTGTGTGTGTGTGTGTGTGTAGTCTTTACGGTTTTCCAAATGTAACATCATAACATCAGGCACCAAGAATAATTTAGCTTCTTCCTTTCCAGTTTGGATGCCCTTTATTTCTTTAACTTGTCTAATTGCTCTAGCAAGGATTTTCAGTACTATGTTGAATAACAGTGGAAACAGTGGGCATCCTTGTCATGTTCCTGATCTTAGAGGAAAGGTTTTCAGGTTTTCCCCATTCAGTATACTAGCTGTGGGTCTGTCATCTATGATTATTATAATGTTGAGGTATGTTCCTTCTATCAAAATAATTATTTTTAATGAATAGAATTGTTTTACATTTTAGTGAACAGACTCATTAAAATCTCAACAATAAAACAGCACAGTACAAATACAGTTTTTCTCTAGAGATGAATATTTTCCCTCTCTTGTTAAAAGTCATGTTATTGACTCTTTTGATGGTGAAAAAAAATCAAATAATCACAAGACACATTTGCAATATTTTTACTTTATTATCAATTGTCCAGGATGTACTAAGAATGATTTTATACCTCCGCTCTTTTATTTTAGTTTTTATTTACTTTATTCTTGATTATTTTTATGTTTTCTGTGTTTTGGCTTATAATCAATATCATGGATAATGTGAGTAATTAAGAAAGAGAAAATCCCTTCTGCTATTCTTGTATCTCTTATGGTTATAATCAGTGGTCTTTGGGCTATATAATTCTAGAATAAGTAATACCAAATAGCAAGGACAGTGACAAAATTACAATGCTTTGATTTCCAGTTTACTTTTTTAATAGTAAATTCTGAAAACTATATAGGGTATCATATATGCTTCATGATGCAATTCTGATGAATACATTTTGGCAGTTTATGTTTGCATTTGGGGTTTAAGAGGCATACTCAAATGAAATGGTAGGTACTATAGTCACTAAACCTAAAGAGCAGAAAAGACAATCTTTATAAGTATGTATTCTCTTCCATTTGAATCATTGGAATATCTGAAAACTTGACAAAAAACAATTGCATTGCCTTTTCAATAGATTAATCCACCCACTGAATTTTCCATCCTGCATTCTAATTTATGATTATATATTGAGCCATGACCTTCAATGCTGAGTTTTTTATTCTCTTTATGACATATAGTAATTATATAATTATATATATTTTCTTATTTATTGATATTTATTGTTGTTACTTTATTTCAAGATGTCCTTTCTTTCCATTTCCAACTTAGGGCTTTTCCAGTGATGGATGCTTTGTATCATGAGCCCACAATGAAACAAGAATTCTAACATGGTCCTTACAATGTAAGCATTTTGAGTGTTGATTTATGCCATTACTAAAACTATTAAAACCCCTTCAGTGTTTTTTCCAGATGAACACACTAAAGCTTAAACATTTTAAATAATTTGCCACTGGTTACATGTCTGTTAATGGCAACTTTGGCTCTAGGCGTTCAAGGTCCACTTTGGACTAAATCCAGGTTCCCAGATGCTGTACATTTGGCCCATGATTTTCTGTATTTTAAACAATTAGTTATGTTTTGTTTTAGCCTTAGTTTCCCAATCTCCCTCTTCCCCATACACCTCAATTGTAATTGAGTTGCAGACAGAACTAAATCAATAGCTCCTGGAAACTGTAACCTCCACCTACCCATGTTAACAAGTTCTTTTCCTCTTATCCACAAATGCAGGCAGTGATAAATGTGTAGTTCAATTGACTCCTTTATATCCCCAGCTTAAATTCATAATGGAACTGTCAGTCAGTAAGACACTATTTGGTGGTCACATTCTAACTGAAAAATTTGTTTCCTGACTGCCTGTCAATATGTCCCAAAAGATAATGTTTTAAATCCTGAATGTATGGCACATGTCTTAATTGCACACAATTAGTAACCTAGTCAAAGATTTCCATAGTGATATTTTCCCCTCAAATAGTCTAATACTTTTTATGACATGAATACTGATTTATAGCAACCAGTCTGTATAGAAAAGACCACTTCCAATAAGTAGTCAAAGTGGTTTCCCCCTTAAAGCAAAGTAAAGCACTTACTATTTCTCAGAAAGCACAGAATACAGGTTTTCAGGGTATGGAAAAAAGATTTTTAGAATTAAACTCAGAGAAAAATAGCATTTCTGAATATCATTTACAATTATTAAAATAAATGAAATTAAGCTGAAAAGGATATTAACTTATCTTCCTAGGTTCTCAAGTGTATTGGAAAAGAGACAACAGCCAAAGACACAAAAAAAGAATTGTATCTGGCTTGCTTTGCCTACTGGTATGCTGCACATTTTCTATTTCAATGAAAATTTTTAATTAAGAAATTTCAAGTGTTGTAAGTATGCTTAACAACTAACATATTAATATAACCTCTAAATGGAATAAGTCTCTGTTAAGAGGTAATGAACTTGAATATTAACACAATTCTGATCAAAAGATATGGAAATGTATTTAAATTGAAATTATGCTGGCATTATGTTAATGTAAAATGGTAACTCTCATCAAGTTTGGGCTGTTTTAATCAGTATATTAAAATGCATTTTAATATTTCACTAAACTCATGAAAATAGGACGTATTTCTAACTTTAATTTGGTAATATTCTTAATAATATTTTAATATATAAAAATTTTTAAATAACTTGTGATCTTCTTTGTCATCTGTAGTACCTAGAGCAAAGATTCAGTGAGTGTAAAATGTGTTTTAAAATGTTACATATTGATGCATTTTTGTAAGTTTTCATCTATATTGTATCATCCTGACCTGTCTGACCAAGGTATATCATACCTTACAAATAGCTAAGTTTTTCATTTGGTAACTTTATTCTAACCCTTGCCTCATCCATTAACTAATTTACTCATCGATTATTAATTTCAATCACTAAAATAACTCATGGTCTGGTTCAGGAGATAGACAAGTAATTAAGACACTGAGTTACCTTTTGAAGAACCTGCACATCACACAGCTTCCTTCTCAGTAAACTGATCACCACTGACATGGAATGCTGGACCTGGCCACTGAAGCCAGGTTTTTCTAGGTGATTCACTCCTTCATGTACATTGTTGAAGACAGTGCCTCCTGGTATTTTAAAAGATATTCTTATGCCTTTTATGGGTCCTATATAAACAGAACCTTGATTTAATTCCCAGATTGTTAATCTGTAGCAATTTTTTTACAGAAGAAAAAAAAGTGAATGATATCATAGTTTTAATATATTCATCAGCATATCAAAAACTTGTATATGTATTCCCTAAATCTAAAATAGAAGTCGAAATTATATGAAAGAAAAAATGACAGGGTCATCAAGCAGGCAAGAAAGGAAAAGTCAAAGGAGTGAAGGAACAATATATTTAAAGGCACTGGGGGAATAAAAGTGCATGTATGAGACTATGGGAAATGACAATTAATGTGGGAATCTACAGTGGATCCTGGAACAGACAAATGACATTTGTGGAAAACCTATTGTGAAATCCTAATGAATTCTGTGCTAATAGTATATATATATATATGTGTGTGTGTGTGTGTGTGTGTGTGTGTGTGTGTGTGTGTATATATATATATGTAAACTATATATAAGTGTATGTTGGCTATATATATATGTATAATATACAACATATACTATATATTTATGTATATGTTTCTAGTATATATATACTTTGTATAACATATATATTTATGTATATGTTTATGCAGTTTTGTATATGTTTCTGAAATAGAGTATGTGTGTTGCACATTGCTGACATATACTCTATTTCAGAAACACATTTTTGAATAATCTTTTTAAAACAAGTTTCCTCCTGTGACCTGGAATTTACCTTAACCCCTATGCCTCTTGTTCACCAGTTTAACTAACAAAATATTCCTAGTTTTCTTACACAGAGATTTCTTTTTAATAGAATATTCTTTTTTAAGATAAATTGCCTTTCTTCATAAGACACTGCTAAAAATACAGAAAAAGAATATAATTCCAAACTGATGTATATTTACTGACAAAGCATGCTATTTGAATTCAGACAGAAGTATGTTTGAATTTCACACATATTTTGCTTCTAGTCACTTCTGAACTCCAGCTTCCTCGTCAGTAGAAATGATGCACTTACCTAACTGGCTCTCTGTGAGGAGGAATAAATCAAGTTATAAACATGACTATACCTATCCAGTGCCCAGTACATGGTAGAATTTTTTTTTTTTTTTTTTTTTTTGAGATAGAGTCTCACTCTGTTGCCAGGATGCAGTGCAGTGGCTGATCTCAGCTCACTGCAACCTCCGCCTCCAGTGTTCAAGTGATTCTCCTGCCTCAGCCTCCAGAATAGCCATGACTACAGGCACGTGCCACCAAGCCCAGCTAATTTTTATATTTTTAGTAGAGACAGGGTTTCACCATGTTGGCCAGGATGGTCTCTATCTCTTGACCTTGTGATCCACCCACTTTGGCCTTCGAAAGTGCTGGGATTACAGGCATGAGCTACCATATCTGGCTCTGGTAGAATCTTAATAAATGAAAACATATTTTCTCCTTCCATTTGTTATCTACTTGCTACTAGTCTTTAAATTCCTGGCACATTTATTGAATAAATTATTCTCTATGCCCTTTTGGACACATTAGTTGACCTCTTTGTTTTCTGTTTCCTCACCTCCTAAATAGAGAAATGGAATCAGATATATTCTAAGTTTCTTCTAACTCAAAACTATTTTAAGAGCAGAGATATAAATAAGATTCAATCAGAGAGGGAATATTACTAATGCCTTGGAATAAGAAATTTCTGGTTTTGGATATATAATTGATCACTTGCTAACTGTAAGACTTTGGATTAATGGCTAATATTGTGAAGGTTCATGTTTTTTCCTTAATAAAACATACATAATAATATTATCTTAGAAGTTCCACTTGAAGACTGAATGGCATAACAGGAGGATTCAATGAATTTTCAATAAATAATAATATATTATGTTAATGTTATAATCATTATAATTTATCATTACCATGTCATCAATATCACATTACTACTTTAATTTGGGGATAGAGAGGGTTGGAAAAAATTTAAGTTAACTGTAGTTTTAGTAAAATTATTGTCTAGGAAATTTATGTATTCTAATTTTCAGGAACTGTGAATCATAAAAAAGTATTTTATTTGAATATTAATTTTGGGCAATATTGAACTAAGAATATATTTAACCTTTTTATTTATTGAAGAAGAAATTGTTGAACATCTAAATTTTTCTAGACATTGGAGCTACAGCAGTGGAGAAAATAATTTTATATTTGTCCTCATAGGGTTTACAGTCTAGCAAGAGAATTGGGTGACATAATCTGTATTAGTTAGCTTTTGCAGTATAAAAAAAAATCCACTGTATAATTAGAGATTTAAGACAATAAACAGTTACTATGTCTCATGATTTTGTTGATTAGCTAGGAGATGTTTTTTTTTTTTTTTCCTGCTCTGAATTAATTTGGCTAGAGGTGGGTGTGAACTCATTGAAATATCTAGAAGTTAAATCAGGGCCAGTATGGGCAATGAGATGACTTGATCAAGGGTCTGTGGTTACACAACATGATTACCTGGGCTCTTACACATTCCAGTGGTTGCAAAATTCTCATAAACAAAGAGCAAGCCCCAAGTGTTAGCAATTTACAAATGCTTACTTGCATAATGTTTGCAGTTACTTCATTGGCCAAAGCAAATGACTGGGGAAAAACCCAGAGCCAATGTGGGGTAGACTACTCAGTGTACAATATGGCCTATTGACATGGGATTCAAAGCTGTTTTTTTATGGGGCATGGCGAGGACAAGGAGAATGGACTAGAAGGGGCAATATAAGCATAGAGGACACTTAGAAGCCCAATGTTAGTAGGTTTTTAAGAAAAAAATAGCTACCTTCTCATGGGTCTGGAGGGATTAAATTTCATCAGGGCAGAGTCAGGTTTTAGTTTGAACAAGAAAGAAACAGGGACTTTCCAAACAGAAGAATGAAAACCTGCAGGGAATAGGAGATTTGGATAAGAATGACAATGATTTCCCATTGGTCTTGGTAGTTGAGGAGGTATGCCAGATAAGATCAAATTAGGGGATGAGAGGCCAGGTAATCGGGGTAACCTGGATGTTTATTCTGAGACCAATGTATTCTGTGAGAGATGGGAAAGTTCTTCAAAGTTTGTATCTTAGACTACATTATAAGGAATTACAGTTTCTTGCTCTATGGACATTATCTGCTCTTAGCATAAACATATTCCCATGTATACAGGTATTGATCGACTTACGACCTATACAACTTACTACCATTCGACTTTATGACCACAATTGCTAGCCACGACTGCTCCGCGTCTGGCAGCGCAAACCTTTCCCAGCTGGGCGTATGACAGTGTGGACCAGCTTCTGGCAGCACTACCATCTCCGCGTGCACCATTTCAACTGTACATATAGCCTACTCAACTTATGACCAACTCGTGTTACGACCGCTCTGCGGTCCCGACCGTGTTCGTAAGTCGAGCACTACCTGTATATATTCTCTAAATCAGCTATGTCTTAAGTCGCTTACCTTGACTCACTCCAGCATGTCTGAACAGAACTGGGCAGGCTCCAAAAGCTGGTGCATGCCATTCCTTATTTGGAAACCCACTGGACCTTCTCCTGACTAGCTTCCTCTTCTTCCTTGTCGTCTTCTTTGTCTTCTTTCCCCCTTATCTATTCAGGAAATTTTCAAGTTTTTAGCCAATTGGGTCAAGCATAGAATGTGAGGTCCTGTTCTGGACAATGGAAACTGGACACAGCAGTAGGGCAATTGCATCAGGTTATGAAAGTTATAAATGTCCCTGTCTCCTCTGTTCAGGTGTGCTCTCATGGCAAGGCTGCCGGCGAGCTGCACCCTTTCTGCAGAAAGTAAACTAGTTTTGCTGAGCACTCCATTGTCTTGGTATGGATTTTTCCTGATGTTACAAACCCATTTCCAACATATTCCTTGCTTAGGAGATATCAAATGGAATGTTGTGTTTTTTCATACCTGATTTATACAAATAAAGTTATTAAAGGACCAAAGAATTGAGTTATTTCAAGTTTGTCAGAAATTTAATGGCCCTAACTGAAAGCTTTTTCATGACAAATAGCAAATAGATATTGTTGAGCCCAACTATGTAGAGATCTATAGACTGTTTTGTCTGATAGTGTTAGATTTTAGACCTTAACAAGCACAGCCACCACAGACACCTCACCTTTCTAGCACTTAAAAAGTTCACCTTTTCCCCATTAACCTACTTAATGGCTTTCTTCTAATGTGTGTTCACTTGGCTGACAAGTAAGTAAACTCAGCATTGTTGAAAAGGCTCCATTTTCTGGAGTTTACACCCTGGCTCTGTGTCTTGGTCTAGAAAGAATTCAGGACATGGACACACATGAGGAGTGAGTTTAGGAGTGGAAAGTTTAATAGGAAAAGAGAAAAAGCTTCCTCATGCTTCGAAAGCAGGTCGCCTAAAAAAGGTCTGCAATTTGCCACAGAATGCAATCATTTTTGTACAGAGGCTTGAGGAGGCGGTGGTTGATTCACATAGGGCTCAGGGGATTGGGTTGACTAGTTGTGCTATTTATATAGCCTGCTGAAAGACTGACCCTCCCACCCTAGTCTTTTATTATACAAATATGGCCTCCATCTATTGGCAGCCATAATGTCTGCACTGTGGTTTTACCTGGAGGCTACCATGATACCTACAAACATAGTGGCCAAAAAAAAGAGGGCAGGAGATGCCATATTGAATGTACCTGGCTTCCAAGTACAGCTTCCAATATTTACATGTAAAAGCTCCTAGTGTGCATGTCTGTGCCTGACTTCTTAGGCTGCTTTCTGTTAGAGAAGAAATGGTTTGGGGGCTGCTTTTTAGAAGAGGAAAATTCCACTGAGAACTTTCACCCTTTCTAAGCTTCCTAAAAATTATTTATTAATAACTCCTGTATTATTGTCTTTTTATTATTTATTTATTTATTTGAGATGGAGTGTTGCTCTGTTGCCCAGGCTGGAGTGCATAGTGCAATCTCAGATCACTGCAGCCTCTGCCTCCTGGGTTCCAATGATATTCCTGTCTCAGCCTCCTGAGTAGCTGGGATTACAGGCTTGGGCCACCATATGCATGCAATTTTTTGAATTTTTAGTAGACATGGGGTTTCACCGTGTTGGCCAGGCAGGTCTCGAACTCCTGACCTCAAGTGGGCTGCCCACCTAAGCCTCCCAAAGTGCTGGGATTACAGGTGTGAGCCACCATGCTCAGACTGTCTTTTTCCTTTTTGAGGATCTTGGGTTTTTTGTTTTGGTTTTTAATAGGAGCCTAAGAAGACTAAAGCTGGTGCTTACAGTATAAGTGATGGTGGTGACTCAGCGAGTGTTGTGACTGGGGTTGGGGAGGGAATCATTGGGGACATTGGGGACAGGGAGGGACACTTCCCAGGAGCATGCAGAGTTCTGCCAAGGATATGTGAGGGCAAGATGCAAAGATGTATTATATCCAGACCTCTAGACTTCACATCTAACATCCAGAGCACAAAGATACAATTTTATAAAGGGGAACATGCTTGTTTTGATTAACAAAATGTTCTATATAGGCAGATATTTTTTGCATGGGCAAAGTGGAAATTTTCCCAATTTATTTACCTCTACATTTAGACATAAATTTCTAAATATTCTTACCGTATTTTGTCAATTAAATTCAGATTTATCATTTATGAATATCTAAATTTATCCTCTATGAATATACCTAAAATTCCTTAAATTTGTTTTCATGCATGGAGTACTTGTTACTGCTCTATATGAACAGATGACTTGCAATTTAACAGTTCTATTGTTATTGTTAAGTAAATCTCAATAAATTCCCCTGATGTTAGTAGACTAAAATTTTGGGAATAAGTTTATGTCTACCCCATCCATAAACTTCATGATTTTAAAAGTCGTTACCTTATTTCTCAGCTTTTATCTTTCCAGTTTAAGGAGCTCTCATTTGTAGTCTGTCATTATCCAGAAGGCTCTCCATATCCTTGATCAAGAGTAGAAAGGTTAAGCTTCTCTTTCTAAATCAGGACCTGAAGGAATTTGATAAGAGGCAGCCAAAGTCAGGAATCATTAATCACTATCATGTAAGAAAAATTGAGAAAAGTATCAAGAAATGCAGCATTGTCATCTGGGACCCTACTTTCTTTTTTCCTGTCCTACTTTTCTTCCAAAATTTGAACAACATAGGTTAAGATAATTAAGTTTTAAAAAAAACCTTGCATTACAAAGGCTTATGATAAAAATTTGTATTTGAAATGATAGAATCTCAAAACAATACTTTTAATAAACTGTTATTAATAAACTTGGAGTTAAATTCTTCTTCTGGCTAAATAATCACAAATAATGTGAAAATATGGAATTTTCTTATATTCCTCTATGACTCTTCATATTTCTTCCTATCTGCATCCTCCAACCAACAAAAAACATAACCATCAAACTAGGTGTAGTACTTGTGTAATATTTTTCATATGTAGGTTTTGAGGGAAAAATCATTAGAATTCATTTTTATAAATATTTTTATGGAAGTAAGTCATGGGTTATAAGTGATCTGCAATCAGATAGGGATGAGTAGTTTTGGGGGCAAATGAAGAAAGGAAGAGAGATAGTGTTAGAGAGAAAGTGCAAGAGGGAGAGCAAAAAAGATTTAAAGAGATTCTTCAAGGGAAATATCATCTATGTTGGATATATTGTTCTGAGAGATGTAGGCAATGGCAGATTATGAATGGCAGGTTGTTGACAGTTACGGATGTGGAGCTCATCCAAGCAGAGTGTGGGATGAGGATAGGATAAAATAGAGGAATAATTTTAGAAGCTCTAAATAAGCAGTCCCCAACCTTTTTGGCACCAGGGAGCACTTTTGTGGATGACAATTTTTCCATGGATGGCAGGAGGAAGATTCTTTTGGCTTTGGGATGAACCTGTCCCACCACACATTATCAGACATTCTCATAAAAAGCATGCAACCTAGATCCCTTTCATACGCAGTTCACAGTAGGGTTTGCACTTCTATGAGAATCTAATGCTGCTGCTAATCTGACAGGAGGCAGAGCTTAAGCAGTAATGCCTAAGCCTGCTGCTCATCTCCTGCTGTGCTGCCAGGTTCCTAACAGGCCACAGACTGGTACTGATCCATGACCCAGGCGTTGAGGACCTCTGCTCTAAATAGTATGAACTCAGTCTGGACCTATAGATAGAAAGACACTGATGGATAGCTGGGAAAATGGCCAAAACTAAATGTTCATAAGAGTTTTGCATACTTATTGAGTAAGTGCTCAATATTCTAGTGGAGAGAAGATATTTTTGACAATAGGCAAGGAAAGAAAATATGATTATCTCTTTGCAAATGAATGTCTGTTTACCTTTTCTTCAACTTACTTGTACAAAGGCTGTGCAATATCTCTCACACTGCCTGTATTCCAATCATCCTTTTAGGTTTCAGGTTAACTTTGAAGTGAGAAGATATACTTTGAACACTTTCAAGCATATAACAATACTGCTTGGCATTTGTTGGTCTCTTGTAATTCATTTCTTTTCATAACCACCATTGATAGCTAAAGAAAATCTTTGTTCTTTTATTCATATATTTTAATGGTTATTCTCATTTAATTATTTTGTATAACCACATGATTTTGTGAAAAGAATTAATGTAATTATATTCATAAATATTATTGTGAAGTTTTAATATAAGGTAAATAAATGGAATCTGAAAACAGATGCAAACCCTGCATGATTACCTTAAACTCTTTGTAAAGTTTCTTCTCTTAAATGTAGGAACATAATCCTGCTGACCAAATGTTGGGAGTGATTTTTTAAGATTTTAAAAGTGTAAGCTTTCTAAGGCTTAAAAATGATGAATTTGGCTACATCAAAAATAACAGTATATATTGAACAAAAACTCCACAGATAAATTTGGCAGATTATGACATGAAAAATGGACTTTTGCAATGTCTAAAACTAACAAGTTACTAATACGTAGGCTATAAAAAATAACTTTCCATGTCACCAAAAGGAATGAAGATCCAAGAGAAAAATTAAAAAGGAAGCCTGAATGGCTGACAAGTATATAAAGAATTTCTTTAACTCATTAAAGAAGTACAAATTAAGTAAGTTAAGCAATAGGAGTAATTACTTCATAATGTGACAAGTATTGGAAAGATGGATAATGGTAATTACTCTTGGAGGTGTTGATAGATAGGAGCTCTGAACTGGGAAATGTACATTAGTGAGGTTATATACTGGATCAACCTGACTAAACTTAATAAAATCATGTATTTGCATCCCCTAAGGCCCTGTATTGCATTCCTGGGTATTTAGCTTAGAAATGTTCTCACATAGCTCCATGAGGCAGTGTGTGAAAGGATGTTCACTATAGCCTTATTTATGGCAGCTGGGAATTGAGGGTGACTTTGGGTATCAATCATTATAGTAATGTATCAGTAAAGTGCTGCAAATCTGTAATATTGAACATAGCAGCAATAAGAAACAAAAATTTAATTATTAATAGAACAATATAAATCTCAAAAATGTAGATGAATGATAAAAGTAGTTAACAAAACAAATTTGGAAAACATTAACATTTATGTAAATTTGAAACCATAGTTCCTCTTCCCACAACAACTACATATATTATAGGACAAATTCATAGATAAGGATATGCATTGGCATAGGTACTTATGGGGAAGTAGGACAAGGAAAGAAAGAGATGAAACTAAGCTTAAAATGCATGAAACAAAGGAGAATAGAAGAAGTGTCTTTACTGGATGTGTGAAATACAATATACTGCTAATAGAAAGATATGATGAGCTCTCTGGTATTTTTCAGGATTAAAGGATTGATTGATTGATTAATTGACTGATTTTTGAGATGGAATCTCGTTCGGTTGCCAGGCTGAATTGCAGTGGTGCAATCTCGGCTCACTACAACCTCTGTCTCCCGGGTTCAAGCAGTTCTCCTGCTTCAGCCTCCTGAGTAGCTGGGATTACAGGTGCATACTACCATGCACACCTAATTTTTGTATTTTTAGTAGAGAAGGGGTTTCACCATGTTGGCCAGGACGGTTTTGATCTCTTGACCTTGTGATCTACCCACCTTGGCCTCCCAAAGTTAAATGATTTATTTTTACAAAGTATTTTTCTTAATACCTGACCATACTTGAATAAATCAATAAATCATAAAAACATAAATTACAGCATGTTTAAATGAATGCATTAGAAAATATAATATTCTGTCTTTTTGTTAAGTCCTATATGTGGGACTAATCTTTCACTTTAACATTCAACAATTCATACAGCAAAAGTGTTTTAAATCATAGTCAGTGTGAAGGAACAGATATAGTGGTAAAATTCATCTTTTTTAACAAAAATTAGTAAAAGATGACTGATCCTTGGATGCATATTAAACTTAGAATTAGAACTAGATGACCAATGATGAAAAAATAGTGCAATGAGTGCAGTCAAAAGTCAGATGAAAAACTTAACACTTCTATAATTTTCACCCAACCTCTTGAAGCATAGTGTCTCTCTTTTTCTTTTTTTTTAAATGGCAATGAGGTTCTCACACATTCCTTTACACTGCAATCAATATTTATTGTTAAGACTCTTTATATTTAGTTTCTAAAACTTCCTAGTAATCACTATAATGCGATTTTAAGTTACTGTCTAAGGCAATCTAGATTTTTGTCATATGTAAGAAATTAGCTATGGCAAAAAGAACAGTATATTAACATGCTTTGGGCAAATGTTCTAGATTTTTATTTTCTTTTAAATTTCAATAGTTGTTACTCTCTGCCGTTATTACACATTTTGCAGGCAACTTGTCAAGTTTTGGTTGTAGCTGTGTTTTCTCTTTCTCATGAATGAGAATTTTCGTATCCTCAAGTTACTAAAGAGAATGGTGGAAAAAAAAGAAACCAAACATATTTGGTTTCCCAAACTGTAGAGTCCAGAACTAAATTAGATGGAAGCTGTGGTGAGGGAAGTTGGCTTTTTTTTGACAATGTAAAGTTGAAGATGTGATAGTAGAATTATGTTTTTCAGAACCTGTAATATTTTTGTCTATGCCAGAGACTGACTGAAACAGCTAAAGAATCTGATAGCTTCTTTAGGACCAAGGAGCAAGATGACATATGAACGCTATCAATCTGCTCCCTCTTCTCTACCTTCCTCCAACAATTAGGGTGTGTATTATTTTCTCTCTCACTTCATTTAACTGCTACCTCCTCTTTAGTGTGGTAACTATTCATATGCACAACACATATTGTTTAAGGAAAAAGCTTAATGCACTGAAGCTTTCAGTGTTTGAAACAGAACAAAATTATACTCATGCATTTTTTTCTACTTTGGGCACTATTATCTTTTCTCTTAGGCAACAGTCAGCACAGGCTAAATTGCAGATGAAGCTCATGGAGAATATCTTAGTACATTCATATTGCTATAACAAAAATATCATGAACTGGGTGACTTATAAACAAGAGAAAATTATTTTTTACAGTTATAGAGGCTGGAAAACCAAAGATCAAGGTTTCAGGAGATTCAGTGTCAGGCATGGGTTCTCTGTCTGTTTCACAGATGATACCTTCTCTCTATGTCTTTACAGGGTGAAAGTGACTAGTTAGATCTCAGGAGTCTCTTTTATAATGACACTAATTCCATTCATGAAGGCAGAGCCCTAATGACCTATTCACTTCCTCAAGACCCCACCTTCTAATACTGTCACAGTGAGGGTTAGGTTTCACTATGAATTTGGGGAATTTTACACAAAAATTTTAAGACCATAAAAGACAGCAAATGTTTCAAGAAAATGAGGGGAAAAGTCAGCATTGGTTAATATTTCAAAATACTATGAGATTTTAGCAAATACTGGTAGCTATCTTCTGTGAGTCCCAATACCTGTTTTGACCTTCTTATATATAGTAATGGAATATTAAGCTGTGAGCTTGTCTGATTAGCTAAACAATACATTTCTCAGCCCTTTTGCAGCCAATGCAGCCATGAAACTAAGTTCTATTAATTAGAGATGCATAAAATGATAATTTTACTTGCCATGGTAAGCCCCTAAGGAAAGGGTTGTGCTCCTTCTGTCCCTTCAGTTTTCCATTTTGTGGAACAATTGCAAGTCGTTGTGACATGACACAACAGCAAGTCATCTTATCTTAGGGTCAAGTGGAGAAGAGAAAATGGTTGTAGCCAGAGCAATCAGGCAAGAAAAAGAAATAAAGGGTATTCAATTAGGAAAAGAGGAAATCAAATTGTCTCTATTTTGGAAAATGGACACAACAGCAAGTCATCTGGAACCCTATAGATGAGGGCAATAGCCTCTTTGCAGCAGCACAACACAACAGAAGAAGCTGTTGTGCCAGCCCAGTGACCATCACAATGGCAATTAAATTTCAACATGAGTTTTAGAAGGGACAAACATTCAAACAACAGCATTCTACTCACTGCTCCAAAACCTCTTGTCCTATTCACAAACAATATTATTTATTCTATCCCAATAGCTGCTTAAGGTTGAATTCATTCTAGCACCAACTCAAAAGTCCAAGGTCCAAAGTCTCATCTAAATCAGATATAGGTGAGACTTAAGGCATGACATAATGCTGTGCTTAAGCTCCAACTGTAAGATCAGAAAGCTATACATTTATGTATAACTTAAGTCAACTGTTATTCTGGACAACCTAGCTATAAAATGACTTTTATATTAATCCTACAATTTGGAAAACACTATTAAATATTCTTGATCAAAACTTGCACATTGTCTTAGTTTGCTTTGTGTTGCTGTAACAGGATACCGCAGATTGAGTAATTTATAATAAACAGAAATTGACTCGTGGTTCTAGAGACTGGGGAGTCTAAGATGAAGAGGCCAGTATCTTGCAAGGGCCTTCTTGCTGCATCATTTTATGATGGATGGGAACAAAGAGGGTGAGATAGAGAGCAAGAAAGGGAGAACCCACTTCCAGGATAAGGCATTAGTTCATTCATGAAGTTGGAGCCATCATGATCCAAATAGTTCTTAAAGGCCCCACCTCCCAATACCATCACAATGGCAATTAAATTTTAACATGAGTTTTGAAGGAAACAAACATTCAAATCATGGGACACAGTTAATTGCACTTTCAAATTATCATTTAGGTTTAATTAATCTTGTATATGACTTTATTCATTTGGTGCATAATTCTTAATAGATTCAAATTCGGAAAGTGATACATTTTGATTCTTTTATAAATTCAAGTTAAGAAAATTAGAGGACAACTACCATTATTACAATTATTTTATATTGTCCTAAAATTTTAGTTAATGCATGGACAAGAAATATTAAGAATTAAAACCTACGGTAACCAAAAAACAATTGTCTTTATTTGAAGACTTTATGATGGCCTAAGTGGAAAACTCAAGGGAATAAAATGAAAATCTATTTAAAGTAGCAAAATAGTTCATTAAGATGTTTGTTTACCAACTGAATACAGAACAATTAATAGCTTGTCTATGTCAACACAAATTCATTTAGAAATCTTATGGAAATAAGACTTCTTTGATGAAAGGAATAAAACTCTAGCAAATAAACTTCTAAACTTTATTAGGAAATAAAGAGGAAATGGAAACACCGTATGAGGCAGAGGATGACATTTTTGAATGGAATGACTGAATATTATTTACACATCAATTTTCCCACAAGTAATCTCTGTTTTGATTTAATTCCTCTGAAATTCCTAATGGATGTTTTGGAACTTAAAAAGTTCCATTTTATTTTGTATAAGAATAAAGAAGTTTTTTTGTTTTTTTTTTTTTTTCTTTTTTGGTTCAATTATTTCTGTTTTAAGTTCAAACTTATAGAATTATCTTTTAAGAATTCTGAAATTAGCTTTAGATTACCTGTTCAAGGCAACTGGCTTATTGATTGCTTATAATATTGTGGCAACCATAGGGTTCAAAGACCATGCATGAGTGTAAGTCTTATCTTAGGGTCAAATGGAGAAGAGGAAATGGTTCTAACCAGAGCAATCAGGGAAGACAAGAAATAAAGGGTATTCAGTTAGGAAAAGAGGAAGTCAAATTGTATCTATTTTTAGATGACATGATTATATGTTTAGAAGACCCCATCATATCAGCCCAAAATCTCCTGAAACTGATAAGCAACTTCAGTAAAGTCTCAGTATACAAAATCAATGTGTAGAAATCATAAGCATTCCTATATACCAATAGTAGACTTAAAGAGAACCAAATCAAGAATGAACTGCCATTCACAATTGCTACAAAGAGAATCAAATACCTAGGAATAAAACTAACAAAGGATTTAAAGGACCTCTTTAAGGAGAACTACAAACCACTGCTCAAGAAAATAAGAGAGGACACAAACAGATGAAAAAACATTTGATGCGCATAGTTAGAAAGAATCAATATTGTGAAAATGGCCATACTGCCCAAAGTAATTTATAGATTCAACACTAACCCCATCAAGCTACCTGTGACCTCCTTCACAGAGCCAGAAAAAAAATCTTAAACTTCATATGGAACCAAAAGAGAGTCGGCATGGCCACGTCAATTCTAAGCAAAAAGAACAAAGCTGGAGGCATCATGCTAACTGACTTCAAACTATACTACAAGGCTACAGTAGTCAAAATAGCATGGTACAGGTACCAAAGCAGACATATAGACCAATGGAACAGAACATAGCCCTCAGAGGCAACACCACACATGTACAAACATCTGATCTTTGACAAACCTCACAAAAACAAGCAATGGGGAAAGGATTCCATGTTTAATAAATGGTGCTGGGAAAACTGGCTAGCCATGTGCAGAAAGCAGAAACTGGACCCCTTCCTGACACCTCACACTAAAATTAACTCCAGATGGATTAAAGACTTAAACATAAGACCTAACACCATAAAAACCCTAGAAGAAAACTGAGGCAAAACCATTCAGGCATAGGCTTAGGCAAGGACTTCATGACTAAAACACCAAAAGCATTGGCAACAAAAGCCAAAATAGACAAATGGGATCTAATTAAACTCTAGAGCTTCTGCACAGCAAAAGAAAGAATCATTAGAGTGAACCAGCCACCAAGAAAATGGGAAAAAAATTTTTGCAATCTACCTATTTGACACCCTTGTCTAATATCCAGAATCTACAAAGAACTAAAACAGATTTACAAGAAAAGAACAAACCCATTCAAAAGTGGGCAAAGGACATGAATAGACACTTTTCAAAAGAAGACATATATGAAACCAAGAAACATATGAAAAAATGCTCATCATCACTGTCATTAGTGAAATACCAATCAAAACCACATTGAGATACCATCTCACACCAGTTAGAATGGAAATCATTAAAAAATCTGGAGACAACAGATGCTGGAGAGGATGTGGATAAAGAGGAACACTTTTACACTGTTGGTGGGAGCGTAAATTTGTTCAACCATTGTGGAAGACAGTGTGGCAATTCCTCCAGGACCTAGAAATAGAAATTCCATTTGACCCAGCAATCCCATTACTGGGTATATATCCAAAGGATTATAAATCATTCTGTTATAAAGACACATGCACACGTATGTTCACTGGGGCACTGTTTACAATAGCAAAGACCTGGAACCAACCCAAATGCCCATCAATGATAGACTAGACAAGGAAAATGTGCACATATCCACCACGGAATACTATGCAACCATAAAAAAATGATGAGTTCCTGTCCTTTGTAGGGACATGGATGAATCTGGAAACCATCATTCTCAGCAGACTAACCCAAGAACATAAAACCAAACACCACATGTTCTCACTCATAGGCGGGTGTTGAACAATGAGAACACATGGACACAGGGAGGGGACCATCACACACTGGCATCTGTTGGGAGGTACTAGGGGAGGGACACCAGAGGGTAGGGAGTTGGGGAGGGATAACTTGAGGAGAAATGCCAGATATAGGTGACAGGGATGGAAGCAGCAACCACATTGCCATGTATGTACCTATGCAACAATCCTGCATGTTCTGTATATGTACCCCAGAACCTAAAGTGCAATAAAAATTAAAAAAAAGAAAAAGTAAACAACATATAACGTTGGTCCTCAGTTATGAACTAAAAATGTACTTTTTAAAAAATATATTGAAAAACATAAATTTTCTTTTACTGTTTCTAGTGTATTTTTAATATCATTACTATTTTGAATCTATAGTCCTTTATCCCTTATGGAGCATATTTTCATATTTTATCTGACACTTTTCCTGATAAATGTGATTATAGAAATGGTTGTCATCTGATGGTTTTATGTAAGGAAATTAAGAATGAGAGAAGTTAAAATGATAGTTTCAAATGAAACAGGATGTACTAACTCTTGATTCCTAGTCCAGTGCTCATTCTATTATCCTATGTTACATTGTAATAGTCATCTTTTAATAATAAAGAGAAGTGAAATTGGGCATCAAGCATTTCTCCCCATCTCTCATTTTTGGTTCTGGACTTTACATTGAAACCACTGATTCTCCTTGAGCTTCTGTTCCTGTAATATGTAATGATTATTCCTTGATTTCTCTTGCTTCATCACACACAGCTAATTTTTGTATTTTTTTTTTTTTTTTTTTTTTTAGAGAAAGGATTTTACCATTTATTTATTTATTTATTTATTATTTTTTTGAGACAGGGTCTCACTCTGTCACCCAAGGTAGAGTACCTGGCTAACTGCAGTCTTAACCTTCCAGGCTCAAGTGATCCTCCCCACCTCAGCCACTTGAATACCTGCAACCACAGGCACATGCCACCATGCCTAGCTAAATTTTGTATGCTTTTTTTAGAGAAAGGGTTTCACCATGTTGCCCAGGCTGGTCTTTAACTCCTGTGCTTAAGCGATTGGCTAGCCTTAGCCTCCAAAAGTCCTGGGATTACAGGTGTGAGCCACTGCACATGGCCCTCTCTTAGCTATTCCGTTCTGGCTTCCTCTCTTACCCACTCCCTACATGTTGGTGTTATCCAGAGTTTTGTTCTTTCACTTCTCTTCTAATTATAGTGTTCTCCCACACACTTTTTTTGTTTTGTTTTGTTTTTTTACTGTTTATGTATCTGGATCTTCTAAGTCAATGTTTTTACCTTCAGATCCTCCCTTGAGACCCATGCAAATCTTTAATCCTATTGTCTTTCCATAGCACATATGACATGTTCTCTGTCTCTCATTATTCAGTGGAATTCTCTCAGGTAGAAATTATATCTTGTTTATTTTTGCATCCTAAAGTCTCACAAAGTGCCTAACACATAGAAGATGTCCTCTAAAGGTTTTGATAACAAATGATTATAATAATACCAAGGACTGTTTTTATGTCTACAGTGAAACAGTATGATTCTAAAATGTAAAATACCAATTTATGATTTTTTATTTCCCATTCATTGCTAACATTATTTTGTTCCACCTGTTTCGTGTAGCCTATTCCAGTCACACATACCTTCTTTTTCTTTCTAGAATAAAATAAAACAGCCTGGAACATTGGCTGCTCTAAATTACAGAAGGTAATTGATCATGTACACTTTCACTAAGCTGAAGCTAGGAAATGACCTTACTGCTTAATTTGGGTTCTTCCTGTAATGCAGCTGCATACAGTAACTGAAAATTAGTAGGCTAAATAAGCAACATAGTTCATGCCATGCGATGAAGGTGAACTACAAGAAACACCATAATAAAGGATATTCTGCTATGGCTATGATTGCCATTGTAGCTCTCAGTTTTACATGGTTTCACCTTTTTTAAGTCAATGAGCTCTTTTGAGAGCTGTCTATGTGAGTGAAAATGTATCACACAGTACATTTGCCTTCTATTTATTTTATTGTCCCAGCCACAGTAGAATGACCTCATTTGTCCACTCTAATTTGCTCACCTCTTCCAATATGCTTCTTGTTCTAAAAAGCTAAATCTCATGCAAATACTATAAGCCAGTAGCAATTTTCTGCCAATTAGATTAGGTTGAGTAACATTTCCCAACTCTTCAAAAATTACCTCCTCTCTCAAACATAAACTGATATTAATCTGTCTCTTTGGCCTACCTCTATCCATAATTGGAGCCAGTCATGCTGACCTCCCCCAGCATCACTTACATTTCATTGTCAGAATCATTCCTTAGACAAAAAATAAAATGTTAAGGTGTTTACCAACTGCAGTCAATGTTTGAGATGACAATTTATTAAAAAAACAAAATAATAAAATAACAACAAAAAAAAACCCAAACGTGTGGCCTTATTTTTATATGCCATTAATTGCATTATCCCCCTTAGACAACTTTATTCATTTACTAACAAAGCATTAAACCAAGGAATCACAAAACCTACATACGAGGAGCAGGAGGCAGAAAGTAATTTTAACAGGATTTCTTCTTATGAATCTTGATCTTAGCTTTAATGAATGAAGTCTGATTTTCACCTATGGACTGGGTTCATGACCATGAAAGGTTAAAGCATAATTTAATGCTAATATTTGCAATCTCTAGGTGTGTCAAATTCTCAAGCTACTGAAACATGTCCATTTTATTCTCTGGGCAACCTATGTTAACCATAGTTTGCTGAACTAATTATATAGCATTGTAAATATAAGTTTTTGCAAATGCCTCTTTTCTTTGCCTAGACTATCTCCTCTGATTCCCAGATTTCTATCACTTCAAATCTCAACACCAAGAATATTTATATGTTAATGTATGCTTCTCATAACTTCTATGAGACTGTTGTTACTTGAGAGCAGTTTTTATACATTCTTTACGTTTTCATCTACTGAAATATTCAGAAGAGGGCTTTGAAATAGTTGATACTCATTGTCACCATGAATGGAACTAATTTGTCTCTGTCAAAAGAAAAGTCTTACATGTTATGTTACAGAAAATAGTTACCGTCTTCATAAAGAAGCCTACATTTCTCAATTAATATATAAAACAGTGTTAGCCAAAGAGTAAAAATAAATGTACAATTACATGGAAATGGATGTATATAGAGTTAAAATATACAGATCAATAACAAGTGTTATTATTTTATGATTTTGGTTAGTAGGAAAAGGCAGGTTGTGGCAACAATAAGGAGATACTCATTTCAGCTTGGACAAACTGAAAGAAAATTTAAAAAGTGATTCAAGGTTGTAGATTACTTTTAATTATAGAGTTGGACAAGAAATAAAGACATCAATAAATGAATTTATTTGATATGAGTTCTGATGCAGGGAAGACAAATCTCAAAATTGGAGCTTAGCCCAGGAAGTTTTTTGACTTCACCCAGGAAAGGATTCAAGAGTTAGCTGGTGGTGTTAAACAGAAACTTTTATTGAAGCAGCAGTGTGCAGCAGCAACGGAGGTACCATTTTTTGCAGAGTAGGGTTACCACCTAGGTAGGGAGCCCAAAGCTGTAAGGCAGTTCTGCTGTCATATTTATACTGTTTTAATTATATGCAAATTAAGGGGAAGGTTATGCATAAATTTCTAGGAAAAGGATGGTAAATTCTAAGTTGTTGCCATGGAAAGGGCATGTAACTCCAAGGTGTTTCCATGGCAATGGTAAACTGACATGGCTCACTGGTGGGTGTGCCTTCTGGAAAGCTGCTTCCACTGCCCACAACGCTGTTTTACCTAGTATTCAATCACTTGACCTGATGTCTGAACCCTGCCTTCAGATTTGAGTCCTGCCTCCTACTTCCAAATTACATTACATAATTCTGCACTTCTATTATTTGTTTACTCATCCAACAGACACCTTTTGAATGCTTTTTATATTCCATGCACTGTGTTAGCCTCCAGTGACACAAAGGTGAATAAAACTCAAAGCTTTCCTCAAAAACAGCTTATACCATAGTAAAGTAAAATATAATCAAAGAAAGCTTTTATTTTTCAAAATCCAAATAAAAAGCAGTAAATATCAACTATGCTCTTAAAATGTCTTATTTATTCTCAGACATATTCTAGGCCAGCTGAACTAATAGAGTTGGTTACTAGCAGAATACTTCACTCTAAATCTGTCTTTTTCTTCTTCATGAGGAGGTTCACTTGGAGAGAAAAAAGCTATGTCAAAATAGTTTTGCTATATTTCACATTAAACTGTTCTTCATAGCCATCCTGCAGTGTCCAGATGTCTGAGAGGGCAAAAGATCTATATATATGGATAAGACAAATCTATGAACACATGGGGAATCTACAACTGAGAATTTCTCTCAAGGGAGAGAATGTGTGGATACACTTTCCCTGTCCTATCAGGGAACTCACGAAGACATTTCACAATTGACAATGACAGTAGGATGTGATTCCTGTGGTGTATTCTACAAAGCACTGGGACTACTTAAAACGTGTATGTGGGCTTAAGTCAGATAGTGTGCAGACTAACAATCAAACTCTGGGGTGCCTGCAAGGAAGAGGTAGTCAACTGAATTGATATCGTTTTTCTTTGAAATAGAAATAATCCTAGCTAAGGGGAGAGCTTGATTTTGATAAGATGGGCTCAACTTCACTCCTAACAGATCAAGAAAAAAAATATTTGGAGTATTTTTTATATATCAAGTAATATGCTGGACCCTTTTACTAAAATTAACACGTTTAATTCTTATAGCAGTCATGGGAGATAAGTATAATGATCTCCATTTTGTATGTATTCAAACAAGGCTTAGTTAAACAGGTAAATAGAAATTATGTTCAAATCTAGATACATTTAAATGTAAAGTCTTAATACTTATTTGTTACATAATGAAAGTTTGAACCATGGAGAACAGTGAGTAGAAAATACTCAATCACCAGTTACCCAGTGACCTGGTCAAAAGATGATTTATTTCCACAAGTAGGTAATATTCTTTTAAAATATACCAGATCTACAATTATTATCAGCCAAAGAATCTTCTATTGGGAAGTCCTATGATATCAATTATTTACTAAATTCACACATAGAAATTTTTATTTAATTATGTGGAGTAACATCAAAACCTGTAGAGAAATATGTGTAGTTTAGAGTTAGGAATCATATTAAAGTTGGGTATCATAGGTATCAAACCCAAAAGCTAAGTAAAGACTGTATAATATTAAAGACATTTATGAAATCTCCTTGCCAAGAGATATTTAAAAGTAAGAGAACTCATCAGAATTTCCTGGAATGCTTTACATCTAATCCATGGAGATACTAGAAGATTACTTAATTTTTTTCCAAAGCATTTTTTTTATTATATTGTCTTAAGAATCTTTAGTATTATAAACTCCTTAGTAAATATTTTTGTGTACTATATCATATTCTTAAATTCTTGATTAAAATTGATATATATTAATTTAAATGCATTGTTACCATTTCACTATAAATGTTGAAATAGCTACTTTGAAAATGATGAAAATTTTCACATAAGTAAATATAATAAGCTCTTATTTTGGTATTATTTTTAATTACATAAGCATAAAGAGTAAAACTTAATAAGTGGACTTTTTTTTCAGTGTAGGATTGTATAATTAGTATTTTCTTTACATTCAGAGGCAGCTTAATCAGTCACTTATGGTCTTTTTCAGAAGGAGAAGAAAGTTATCATGGGTTTAACAAGCTTATACTTGACTGAAAATACCTGTTGTTTAAAATAAATTGAAAATTAGCAGCCCTTCTGTATTTTATATAACACACATTTTAAAATATTTTAGAAATGGAAACATTTTTGAGAAAAATATCATTCACAATCTTAGTCTGATGTTTAGAAAAATAAACAATAAATTTAAATTTGGCATCATACAATGTATAATGTTTCACTCTGTTATAAAATGATGTCAGAGTGGAATATGATGAATATGAATAGATTTACCCTTAGAAACATCATATTCAATTCTAAATTTTTTGGGACATTTTCTGCTGCACTGAGTTTTCATGTTTGTAAGTCATATACATGTAAAGATATTTCATCATACTTGAGAGAACAGTATATGCTTTTTGCAAACTTAGACTATTAAATATTGCTGCAAATTTTATGGTAGAGATGTAATATTTCATCATGGAAGCATTTTCCCCCAAATCTTAAATACAAACCTTTTTAAAAACAAAAATCTCCATGGCTTAAACTTTGATTATGTAATGAATAAGTTTGTTTTTGTAGTACATGCCCAAATAATAATTGTTATAATTATTAATAGAAATAAATATTTGAAGAGTCAAGATTGTTCATAAACCATCTCGCTCTAATACATTTGCACAGATAATTTAATGTCCTTTACTAGTAATGATTTACTTTAAAGAGCCATATTTCACCTTGGTTTGTAAAAGGGCTATATCTAAAAATATATAATTTTATAAAATTCTATAAAATAGAGTATAGATTTGTCTAGACTATGTAACAAATCAACACATAGATGTCTGTGTTTGCACCTTGGTAGTTATTTTGGTGAGCAATATTTAAGATATTTATGACACAGGGAGGGTGGGGGAGTAGCTAGTACTTCAGAAATTACTTTCATCTTCTCTGAAAAAGCTGGGTAACTGTGAAAGGGGTTACACCAAAACTTGGAGATACTATCTTTAACACACTTTCTTGGCTCTCTTTAAAGCTAGTATGATGGACATTTTATCAGAAATCAGTAATATGCTCTTCTCACTTGGTGATGAGTACCACTTGACACTCAGGGCTGAATGCTCCTCTCAGCTATGGTTTTTAGCATTAAAAGTTACCGGAGATATGGTGAGGGAAAAAAACATGGCTGACAAATAGCAATCTCAAAATGATAGAAGCTGATCTGCCCCTTTAAAGTCACATGAATGTAAGGAAAGACTATATGAAATTTGAGAAAGAATACATTTGTCCTGAAAAAGACAGCATCATTCAGGCATTAATACTAATGTGTCTCCTTTGTAAAATAAGACAGATGTTCAATAATTGGCAAATATAAATAAAAGTTTACTTTTTGGTGGCAAGGTGTCTCCTTTATCCTGGGTCTCCCATTTTCAACCAGACTGAAGGGAACTATTCAATTAGCCTCCTGAGATATTTATGTTAAGGGACAATTTTAAATAACTTTGTAAATTATACTCTTCATTTACTATTAATTAGGTATATTTGTTTAATTTATAAATAACATTATTATATAAACTACAAAGAATATACTAGAATTATACTAGCATAAAATATTTACAGTAAAATTTATTTCTATTTATTTATAAACAGATATTGAGCACACTATTTCTGAAACATGCTGGGCAAAGTGCTGGGAGGGTTTTGGAAATTATGTAACATAATCGCTGCCCTCAAATATTCAAATGACCCATTCATTGCAAAAATAAAGTTTATATGACAGGAACACATTTCAGCCCATGCTAGAAAATAAAATTCTTTTTCATTTAATTTTCTCTGATATTTTATCTCTTTTATAACCACATCTTTCTGGAGGAAGACATTTAATCTTAGAATAAACTTGTAATGTCAGGATCTCTGACAATTTAGTCTTCTTCTTTACTTCCTTCAGTTACTTGGAAAGCTTATACAATGCCAATCAGTAATCATAGAGAGAGAAGTGTTGAGTACTATGATGTCATCTGATGTCACTTTTTGGGATACATTTTGTCTCATCTATTTGTTTATTTCTTTTCATTGCTTCTTGCTGTCATCTTCTGTACGATATTATTAAAATATAGACTCAGGTTAAATAGACCTGGGCTAGGGCCTGAAGTTCTGTGTTTATAACAAACTGCTAAGAAAAGCTGCTGCTGGTGGTGCTTGTCTGGGTGGGGCTAATGCTCTGAGTGGTTAGACTCTGAGGAATAATCTTTGTACCACTATGATCCCTGTCATTGCTTGATACTAGAATGTGCTCTGCATGCTCCTCTTTCAACACAAGATGGATTTTGATCTGGCTTTTCATCTCAGCTGCTTGTACCCTCCTCTCAAAAGGACAGCAGAAAAGCTGTCTCATGGTCTAGAGAAGATTTTCCTTATGCTACCAGATGTCGAATATACACTTGTAATTCATTTTTCTCACACCATATTGCATGGGAATTCTGATATCCTGTTTCTGTCCACAGGAATCCAGACAATGTCTACTCTAAGATTTCATCCTCCTTCTAATCAATTATTGAGCAAACGACATAGGCAAGATACGGGGCCTCCACCACATGAGAAGAAAGGAGAGATCTAAAATTGACACCCTATCATCAAAATTGAAAGAGCTCGAGGAGCAAGATCAAAAAAACTCAAAACCTTGCAGAGGACAGGAAATAACTAAGATTGGAGAAGAACTGAAGGAAATAGAGACACAAAAAACTCTTCAAAAAAATCAATAAATCCAGGAGCTGGTTTTTCGAAAAAATCAACAAAATAGACAGACCACTAGCCAGATTAATTAAAAAGAAAAGAGAGAATAACCAAATTGATGCAATAAAAAACGATAAAGGGGATATCACCACAGATTCCACAGAAATCCAAACCATCATCAGAGATTATTACAAACAATTCTATGCACATAAACTAGTAAACCTGGAAGAAATGGATAAATTCCTGGACACCTGCATCCTCCCAAGCCTAAACCCAGACGAAGCCGAAACCCTGAATAGACCAATAACAAGGTCTGAAGTCGAGGCAGCAATAAAGAGCCTACCACCCAAAAAAAGCCCAGGTCCAGATGGGTTCACAGCCGAATTCTACCAGACATACAAAGAGGAGCTGATACCATTCCTTCTGAAACTATTCCAGACAATCCAAAAAGAGGGAATCCTTCCCAAATCATTTTATGAGACAAACATCATCCTGATACCAAAACCCGGCAGAGACTCAGCAAGAAAAGAAAATTTCAGGCCAATATCCATGATGAACATAGATGCAAAAATCTTCAATAAAATACTGGCCAACCGATTGCAACAGCATATCAAAAAGCTCATCCAACATGATCAAGTAGGATTCATCCCGGGGATGCAAGGCTGGTTCAACATACGCAAGTCCATAAACGTAATTCACCACATAAACAGAACAAAAGACAAAAACCACATGATTATCTCAATTGATGCAGAGAAGGCCTTTGACAAAATTCAACAGCCCTTTATGCTAAAGACCCTCAATAAACTAGGTATTGATGGAACGTATGTCAAAATAATAAAAGCTATTTACAACAAACCAACAGCCAATATCATACTGAATGGGCAAAAACTGGAAGCATTCCCTTTGAAATCTGGCACTAGACAAGTATGCCCTCTCTCACCACTCCTATTCAATATAGTACTGGAAGTCAAGAAATAAAGAATATTCAAATTGGAAAGGAGGAAATCAAATTGTCTCTATTTGCAGATGACATGATTGTATATCTAGAAGACCCCATCATCTCAGCCCAAAATCTCCTGAAACTGATAAACAACTTCAGCAAAGTCTCAAGATACAAAATCAACATCCAAAAATCACAAGCATTCCTATACACCAGTAACAGACTTAAAGAGAGCCAAATCAAGAACGAACCGCCATTCACAATTGCTACAAAGAGAATAAAATACCTAGGAATACAACTAACAAGGAACATAAAAGACCTCTTCAAGGAGAACTACAAGCCATTGCTCAACGAAATAAGAGAGGACACAAACAGATGGAGAAACATTCCATGTTCATGGTTAGGAAGAATCAACATCGTGAAAATGCCATATTGCCCAAAGTAATTTACAGATTCAACGCTATTCCCATCAAACTACCAATGACCTTCTTCACACAACTAGAAAAAAACACCTTAAACTTCATATGGAACCAAAAGAGAGCCCGCATAGCCAAGTCAATTCTAAGCAAAAAGAACAAAGCAGGAGGCATCACACTACCGGACTTCAAACTATACTACAAGGCTACAGTAATCAAAACAGCATGGTACTGGTACCAAAACAGACATATAGACCAATGGAACAGAACAGAGGCCTCAGAGAAAATACAACATACCCACAACCATCTGATCTTCGACAAACCTGACAAAAACAAGCAATGGGGAAAGGACTCCCTGATTAATAAATGGTGTTGGGAAAACTGGCTAGCCATGTGCAGAAAGCAGAAACAGGACCCCTTCCTGACACCTTACACCAAAATTAACTCCAGATGGATTAAAGACTTAAACATCAGACCTAACACCATAAAAACCCTAGAAGAAAATCTAGGCAAAACCATTCAGGACATAGGTGTAGGCAAGGACTTCATGACTAAAATGCCAAAAGCAATGGCAACAAAAGCCAAAATAGACAAATGGGACCTAATCAAACTCCACAGCTTCTGCATGGCAAAAGAAACAGTCAGTAGCGTGAATCGGCAACCAACAGAATGGGAAATAGTTTTTGCAGTCTACCCATCTCACAAGGGGCTGATATCCAGAATTTACAAAGAACTAAAACAGATCTACAAGAAAAAAACAAACAAGCCCATTCAAAAATGGGTGAAGGCTATGAACAGATACTTTAAAAAAGAAGACATACAGGAGGCCAACAAACATATGAAAAAATGCTCATCATCACTGGTCATCAGAGAAATGCAAATCAAAACCACATTGAGATACCATCTCACACCAGTTAGAATGGTGATCATTAAAAAATCTGGAAACAACAGATGCTGGAGAGGATGTGGAGAAATAGGAACACTTTTACACTGTTGGTGGGAATGTAAATTAATTCAACCACTGTGGAAGACAGTGAGGCGATTCCTCAAGGACCTAAAAATAGAAATCCCATTTGACCCAGCAATCCCATTACTGAGTATATAGCCAAAGGATTATAAATCATTCTACTATAAGGACACGTGCACACGAATGTTCATTGCAGCACTGTTTACAATAGCAAAGACCTGGAACCAACCCAAATGCCCAACGATGATAGACTGGATAGGGAAAATGTGGTACATATACACCATGGAATATTATGCAGCCATCAAAAACGATGAGTTCACGTCCTTTGTAGGGACATGGATGAACCTGGAAACCATCATTCTCAGCAAACTGACACAAGAGCAGAAAATCAAACAGCGCATATTCTCACTCATAGGCGGGTGTTGAACAATGAGAACACATGGACACAGGGAGGGGAGCACTACACACTGGGGTCCATTGGGGGGAAATGGGGGAGGGACGGGGGGTGGGGAGGTGGGAAGAGATAGCATGGGGAGAAATGACAGATACAGGCGAGGGGACGGAAGGCAGAAAACCACATTGCCATGTGTGTACCTATGCAACAATCTTGCATGTTCTTCACATGTACCCCAAAACCTAAAACCTAAAATGCAATAAAAAAAATATATATATATATAAAATAAAAAAATAAAAAGATACAGGGCCTCTCTTCTCAGACCCTCACATGAGTTTTTATTTATTACTTTCAAAATTATTCTTAACTGAGGAATCTAATTTCTGCTTAGGTGAGTAGTTGAGTTGGGTAGAAGAAGCTGGATCCCCAAGTAATTTTCTAATCTATTGTTTGTCCAGGGTCCTTAGCCTTGAAGTTTCAAAAATAGATATCATCTTTTTTGTTCTATCTAATCTATTAGGTCTTCCATTCTCCAAGTTATAGATGAAAAATTCCAGTTTAAGTGGAAAAAGGTGGAATGGCAAATGAAATGATCAGAATTAAAGAAAATATATTTATTAATCCATTATCATCTTCCCTGTGGCAAACTAGATAGATGTTCAGACAACTGTACAGTAATGGGTAATTTTTCAAATATATTTTATTGTGTGGCTGGACTTATCAAAAAATATATAAATTTTTCAGAAGCCAGTAAGACTGAAAAGTACAAACCCCCACAGATTGTAATGTGACGTCGGAGCTGGGGACATAGATCCTGAGATCTATAGGACTGCAGGTGTCTGAGTAGGTCTCTAACTAGAGTTCCTAACAAGCATTTCCCTCTGAGATTTGTTAATTCAAGCTCACATTGTTTGAGATGGGATTTGGAATGCAAATAATCTCTAAAAAAAAGTCCTGTTGGACAAACTTCACACAATTTTCACCAAGTTTATGAATACTAACTTAATCACACCTAAACATAAAAATTACTAAAAGTAAATATTTAAGCTTCCTGGATCAAGAATTAGTAGAAAGAAAAATACGTAGAAACAGACACAAAAAATATGAAATGAAAAAAACAAATTCATTGAAAAAAATATATATATATTTTTTAATTTTGTATATATTTATTTGAAAATATGCTGCAGACGTGATGTTTCAAACCTAAAAAAACTTCTGCATGCATCTCCTAAGAATTAGAACATTATCCTATATAACTCAATTATCACTTCTAGAAAAATCAGACATACCACATTTTCTAATACCCATTCCATCTTCGTATTTCCCCAAATATCCCCCCACATGTCTTTTATAGGGTTTTTTTTTTTTTAATGAATCAGAAGCTAATAAAGGATCACACTTTCCATTTGGTTATGTCTCTTGTCTTAATTTAGAAGAGATCAATTTTTGTTTTATTACATTTGCTTTTAGAAAAGTTTAGACCAGTTGTTCTGTACCAACTCTGGACTTCTCTATTTCCATACTGTGTAATTTAACTTGTTCCTCTATTCCTTGTATTTCTTTAAACAGCAAGGTAAGTCTAGATAAGAGATTTAATTAAATTTGGGGTAAACATTTTTGGCAGTACATCAAGGATGATCACATATGCTTCATACTGAATCCCATCAGGAGCCACATAATGTTGGCTTATTCCAGGAGTGAAATGCAGTTTAATTCAAACAAATTTGAAAAACTCAAATAGACCTATCTCAAAGAAAGAAATTAGATCAAATAGGCTAAAATCTTCCTTTACCCTCCCATATTCACATAAAATCACATAGCCAAACAATTTTGCATTGTTGTTCTAGAAAATATCCATGGAATAGATAACATTAAGCTTTCCAAGATGTCTTCTAAAACCAGGAAAAAGAAGGTATGTTTCAATTTTACTTTAATTTTATGTTTAAACCAAGTCCAGGCAAGGTCAGTAATTGAACGAAAACAAAATCCAAATTTATTTAATGTAAATGCACATATAAACAATTATTACAAACCAAATATAGTAATGCTTTGTAAAAAGGTAAAATGCCACAAGATATTAGATTCACTTTATGAATGCAAGATTGCTTCAAAATTAGAGGATATGTAAATATAACAAATTAGAAAAGAAAATGATCTAAGTGATTATGGCAATTAGTAAAGAAAATAATCTTTAAAAAATCAATCAGGATTTATGATGAAACTGTTAGCAAATTAGAAATAGACAAGAACTTATTTGACCTGAGAAGCATTTAGAAAAACCACTTTAAGTGGTAAAAGCAATCCATTTACAATCAGAACATTCCAGTCAGTGCAATAAAGGACATTAAAAAAAAAAGTGAGATAGGAAAGAAAGAACAGCTTAAATGTATCAAGGAAAAAATCCTTTGATTGGATGAGATAATTTAGCAAGTTTCCAAGAAAAGATCAAAATTTAAATTCAAAACTTTAGCAAAAGCAATAAACTATTTGAAAGTAGACACACATACAGGATAACATTTGCAATAGCAATGAAATATATAGGTTACCTAATAACAAGCTTTACAAAATATATGCAAGCTGATTTTGTAATAAAATACAAACATTAAATCTCACTAAAGAAAATCTGAGTGAATTAAAAGATTAGCATGATTAGCAACATATCATACAGGTATTAATTCTGTGCAAACTGACATATATATAATTTTTATATATGAGAAATTTGACAGGTTGATTTAAAAATCGATTAGAAACAGCATCTGGAGAGGCAAAAAAAAAAAAAAAAAAAAAACCTAATCAAGAAGAATCAGGTAGTGGGAGGGGGCAGATTTGTTCTTTCAGGGCCTAAGACTTATTTTAATGTTCTATTAACTAAAATACCTGATATTGACTAAGGGGTAGACAAAAAGAGCAATAAAACAGAAATCATATATCAGATTTTAGGGAATCTGATATGTGACAGTTTTGGCATTACAAATTGCTTTGGCATTGCAATTTAATGGAAAAAAATTGGTTGTTTAATAAATGGTGCCAAGATAACTAAATATCTGGTGAAAATTAAAATGGATCATTACTTTATACCTTATTACTAAACTCAATTCCAAATGTATCAGTGACTTAATATGAGATGTAAAACTCTAATCTTTTTGAATTTATGTATTTTGTCACCTGATTACAGTAGATTTAACCTAGAAATTTAATAATTTATTATCATAAAAAACTAGACAATTTCTAAATTTCTAAATGTTCTGAAATTCTACAAACTTCTATAAAATTTGTAAATAATCATGAATGAAAGAAGAAATCACCAACTGGAATTAGAAAATGGTTTACTAAATAAAAATTAAAATATAAGAAAACACTACTTGTGCAGTGCAGATAAAGCCATGAGTACAGGTGGATTTATAATCCTACACACATTCTTCAATTCTTATGGCTTATAATCAATAAACTTAACCATTTATACTCCCACAAAGTTAAAAAAGTAAATTTAATCTAAAGAAAATAGAAATAATAAAATTACAGACTGGAATTTATATATCTCTCTCTCTCTCACACACACACACACACAGAAAAAAAACTAACGAAGCCAAAACTAATTTCTTTGAAAAAGGTTAATAAAATGTAATACACCCTATCAAAACTGCACAAGCAAAAAAGAGAAAAGGTACAAGTTATAATTATCAAAAAAGTAGGACAGCATCACTACAGACCTTATAGATTATTACCAGAGATAACAAAAGTGAAACTGCAATCTATAAAGTTGTATAAGACCACAGGAATCAAGAATAGATCAATACCAGGGCCCCCCAGAAACCCCACTCATACGCCTTTTCAATCTATAAAACCTAAAGGCAGGTACTTTCTTGACTTCTAAAACAATTATGTTAGTTTTGCTTGCTTTAAAACTTTATAAAAATGATATCATACAGCATATACTTGCTTGTGTGTGACTTCTTTTAATTAAAACTTGAATCTTTTTAGAAAAATATATACAAGAGATCCTGTCAACTTCAACAGTTGAAGATAGCCTGATGCAATAATAAACAATGCCTAAATCTTGCCATCTTAACAGATGAAAGCTTATTTCTCACTTAAACTATATGTCTTTCATAGGTGAGCAGGGGCTCTACTCCATAAAGTCACTCTGGTTGCTAGGCAGAAAGAGGTTTCACTGTCTTGAAGACGTACCCTCTGAAATCTATGGACCCTTCAATTGCAGTGGATGTGGAACAGAAGTCATGGATGTCACACAGCTTCACTTTGATAATTTAATCCAGGATCTTCTCATCATGGCCCTTACTAATCAGATGACATTAACTGACTGTAAGAAAGCAACAAAGTATAATCTTCTTTAAGCTATATCATACATAAAGAGATTGACCAGAGGTCAATGAACTCTAATAAGGTCTACCATATGATCTTGATAATGGTGTTTCACATCTTTTATTTTATATAATAAAATATTAAATCATATATTTATATAGTGACTTGCTTTTTCATACAACATTAAATATTTGAGAATAATTTATTTTGATACCTAAAATTGGAATCTCTTTATCTTTGTGCACTAGTATGCTGATGAACATTTGAGTTGTTTAAAATTTATACTGCTAAAGTGCTGCTCTGAATGTTCAAATACATCTCTCCCGGAGAATATGTGGAAGAGTTTTGCAAAAGAAAACTGCTGAACTGTAGAGTCTTTTTTATAAAGTAACACCAAATTGTTTCACAAATAGCCTGTACAACAATATATGCTCCAGTGGTGTATAGGAAATCCCATGTCCAAAATCTTGGCTCATTTTTGGTATTTTCAAACTTTAATATTTTTCTATCTGCTAGGTGAACTGTATCTTACTGTCTTTAGAAAACAAATTATAGTAAAAACTATAAAGAAAAGCAACAGAATGTTGAACACAAACTCATGATTATATTTTGGGAAACAGTAGGGGATGTAATTAGAAGTGGTATCCATGGAACACTTTAAAGGAGATAAGACTTTGTCGTTATTTAATTATGTCACATACAATTTTTTGTGTATGCTATATGTTATAATGAAAAAATGAATCATCTGGGCATGGTGGCTTACTCCTATAATCCCAGCACTTTGGCAGGCTGAGTCAGGTGGATCACCTGAAGTCAGGAGTTTGAGACTAGCCTGGCCAACATGGTGAAACCCCGTTTATACTAAAAATACAAAAATTAGCCAGGTGTGGTGGTGGGCACCTGTAGTTCCAGTTACTGGGGAGCCTAAGTCAGGAGAAATGCTTGAACCTGAGAGGCGGAGGTTGCAGAGCCAAGATTGCATCATTGCACTCCAGCTTGGGTGACAAGATTGAAACTCCATCTCAAAAAAAAATAATAATCATATTGATAATTATGGAGTATGTTGTTATTCTCCTGCCCTTCTATTCTCTTCTTGTAGATTAATAGTAAGATTCTTTTGTTTTGCTGAGAAAACGGTAGACTATAAAAGCAAATAGGAAAAACAGAGGCTGATTACACAGCAGAAGGTATGGAGCTGCTCTGAAGTAGAAGATGAGACAAAGAGGGGCCTGACAGTCAGAAAGTCAGTATATGATAAGGTGAAGCAGGTTTGTAGAGTAGATAGTGTGATGAGTAGAATTTGGTGAGAGAAGCCTAAATATAGTCAAGAGGTTGTCCTATGCATAATCTTCTCCACCTCTCCAATAAATCTTTTTAGAGATTAACCCCACACTTCAATGTCTCAAAGTCAGATATATGCATCCTTCAATTATGTTACTGTATAGAAACAGACCTTATATCTTGCACGCACAAAAAATTCAACTACAAAGAATACTCTTTAATGGGTGCCCAGTTTGGTGCAAATAAATTATAACAGCATGTGAGATTTTTTTTTCCTGATAACTTGTGTGATTTATAAATAATTATAAATAATTAACAATAAATAATTGGCACAGTGAGGTTTAAGTACTATCTTTGTACCTACTTTGAAAAAAGAAAAGAAAGGATAAAAAGGTTTAAACAGCCTTTCTTAACAAATGATATTGAGATATCCACATAAGAAAGAATTAAGTTGTACTCATACCTTAAATTATATTAAAAATTTAATTCAAAATAGATTTAAAAATCTACATATAAGAGGTAAAATTATAAAGCTTTAAGAAAAACAATATGAGAAACCTTTATGACATTCGATTTGGCAATGATTCATAATATGAATACGGCTGGTCTCAAATGGCACCAAAAGCACAGGCAACAAAATAAAAAATAGATAAATTGGATTTAATCAAAACTAAAAACTTTTGGACATTAAATGACGCTATCAATAGAGTGAAAAGACAACTCATAGAATGAGAGCAAATATTTTTAATATATATACCTGACAAAGGGTTAATATTTAGGACATAGAGACAGTCCCTGTTTCACAATGGTTAAACTTAAATTTTCTTTTCATGAGGTTAGACTGATAACCAAATGGCATTTCTTGACTGTTCCATTTACTTGGCTTTTTCTCTATCTTAATTTCCTTACAGCCTTTCACAAATGTTCTTTTAACAGGCTTTCCCCATCCGCTGAAACTCCCTTTCCTGCATTTTGGTTTCTGATCCCCTCAGGACTGTCTATGTAGTTGTATGGCTATAACTAGACTCTAAATGTCAGTTTGTGCTCAGTTGAGACCTCCACTGAAGATGTATTCTGGACCTTTAAAAAAAAGAGGATTGCTGAAATAAAATCATATCAATTGATATAGGATACTTCTCACATTACATGTGAACAAGTAATCATAGGTCTCAAGTAATAATCTAAACATTTCACATTTGTTAAGTATTCCAGACATTCTCTATATTAAAACTGTGTACATGGGTCAGTCTATTTTCAAATAAATATTTCACAAAATAACAACTAACCGAAGAAATAAAACCTATCTCTGAAATATTAGGATGGTCATTTTTTCTGTTATGTATATACTTAAAACATTTACACATATCAAAATTGATGTTATGTATTTTCTTCCAAACATGACAAGAAGGCAAATGCTTTTAATGTAATTTATTTAAAAATAAAGGTTTTGCTTAGTATCAGCTATTCCATAAAGAATAGAGGGAATGAATGAGAGAACAGTTTGAAAAGCCAGCTATGCTTTTGTACAGATTTTTTTTTTCTCCACCTTGCTTACTATGTCCACAAAAAAGAAAAAGAAATGATCAAATATGTCAAGTGTGATCTCTGGTGAAAGCTTCCTAGAGAGGGTTTTGAGAACACTGGTTTTGTGCTGTTAAGGCAGCAGAGACTTATCTGAACTCTGGTCTCTCTTTATCTCTCCTTTATTCCACCTACTAAACCAAAGGATTTTAGGTTGAGGTCAAACCGTGGTTGGTGGAGGCTCAGAGTTCTGTTACACTCTTTGGAAAGTCAGTTAACAATCCTCTTTTTGGTATCAATTATTAAGGATTAAATAGAAGAGTCACTTTATTTCATTCCTCCAAAATATTTTCCAGATCTGTTATCCTGTATTCTACTGACATTTATTTTCAGTAACTTATAGATGTTCTATCCTGGTTTATATTATAAGATTTTAGGACACAAAAAATTAATAAAATAGAAAAATATAATCTTTTAACATAAAATTGATTAAAGGAGAAGTATTTAGAAACGCTCTGATAATGAAAAAGTTACATTTATATATAATACATACTGCAGAATAAATTTTGGAGGCCTTATCTAAATAATCTGACTTAAGAAAATTCTTATCTATTCTTAATTATTTAAACAATTCAGATGGAAGTCATGTTTTCATGTAATTGTAATGTGACCTGCAGGATAAACACATCTATTTGTGTGTCCCAGCCAGATTTTATGACTGATAAATATTGCCCTAGCCATATTGATCGTGCAATGATCCACATCAGTCAGTAAAGCTACAGCTGTAAGCAACATGCATAGAAGAAATCTCTAAGGAAACACTCAGTAATAGTGATTGATTGATTTCTGAATTTCCTGGGTTGCTTTTATTTGTGATATATATAAATGCAGATAGATAATTGGCCGAGAGCTATTTTGACAATTGTGAGATCTGTGGTCTTGCTTCAGACTTCCCATATTTATAAATCCAGGTATAAATATCATGGCATTTTTATTCAAGCAGTTAGAACTATTGTTCATGCTCATAGATTCCAGTATAATGAATTTCTATCGCATTTCTGTCTGCTTCTTTCCAAATCCAGAAAAGGCTAGAAAGCATGACTGGAATTTCTAAAGAGAAACTTTGCACATCAACACAGAAAGAGGAAAATGGTAGAATCCAAAGTAAACCAATGTTAAACATTTCTACTTAAAAATGTTCATAATGTTTGATTTTCCAAAAATAAGAAAAAAACAAAAAACAAAAAAACAAAACAAAAAAAAAAACCTTGCCCTATTGCTCTGTGGTACAAGAATAGCAGCATATAATGTACAGACCAGAGGCACAAACTGAACCACTTTCAAGGGCCACAAAAGAGCAATAAAAATGTTAGCTAGAAGTAAGATGATAAAGAATGTTGCTAAATATGGTAACATAGCATATTCCTCCACCAAAAGTGCTCAAATAACCAACAAAAAGCAAAACAACACAAACAAGAAACCAACATGATGGCCAAACACAAGCATAATAGAATGCTTTTGGCTGTCTTCTGCCACCTGGCAGCCAGATTGTGACTACTGACTACTGGTTTCCATTTCAAAGATGTTGTATAAAAATAATGCTTAAACGTTATGAATATATGTATGTGTGTGTGTGTGTATTCACATATCACACTAATTAGATGTTTCTATCTTTGAGGAAGTCTAGTGCAGTTGATTTACCATTGCATCTCTTCAGCTGCTTAGTACACGTTACCTACACTATTTGCTTATTAATTGCCCCTTCCATAAACAAAATGTTTAAATATAATTGTGGCCTTAGTTCCATAGTTTATAGCTACATAGTTTATATTTAGAGCTTCAGTTCAGGGCTATTCATTGCATCCATTCTCATTTCATGAAAATGGATTTTCAACAAAATAAAGAGTATATACACTGGACCAATATTTTGTGCTGAGCTTTTCAAGAGTGTGGCATTTTGCTGGAGTAATCACTGTATATAAAGGGGGAAAATGAGATTTTACTGTGTTCCAAAAATTAAGAGAGAAGTTGTATCTCTTATTCTTAGAGGAAGAAGTGCTTCCTCTGCTTTTGTTCCTTGGCTATCTATCAAGGCCTTTGGTTGTCAATGACTTTTCAGTTTCCATATCTTAAGGTGTTCATTCAGTTAACATAGATCGTTGTCTCTGCAGTACTTGACACTAATGAATACTTCTGAATACTTCTAATTCTTGCCATCCTCTCTTCTCTTTAGGTGGTAATATATTCCAATCATTGTTTACTTGTTACCTTCCTACTCTTTTGCCATTCTTTTATTGTTCTTCATCTTCTTTATGAATTCTTAGTGTATTTTTTAAGTGCTGTCTTTAGAACCCCCTTCCTTTCTATGCTCTATCATTCTCTTTAACTTGACTTTTTTCAAAAATGTCTACCTTGGCAGTTTACTCTTATAATTTCAGCTATTTTCTTTCTTTGTGATAGCACCAGATCATTATCTCCAGTTCTAATCTGTCTCCTGACTGTTACATTCCAATAACTGCTTCACTGCATACACTTCTAGCACATCAAGGCATAGTTAACATTTGCCAAAACTGAAGAAGTCAGTTCTTTTCTCAAATTTCTTTCTCTTCCTGATTATTTTCAGCATTTCTGTTAGGGATGTCTCTATTTCTTCCAATGGCAAAAACTAGAACTTTAGTTATTTAACATAGATCGTTGTCTCTGCAGTACTTGACACTAATGAATACTTCTGAATACTTCTAATTCTTGCCATCCTCTCTTCTCTTTAGGTGGTAATATATTCCAATCATTGTTTACTTGTTACCTTCCTACTCTTTTGCCATTCTTTTATTGTTCTTCATCTTCTTTATGAATTCTTAGTGTATTTTTTAAGTGCTGTCTTTAGAACCCCCTTCCTTTCTATGCTCTATCATTCTCTTTAACTTGACTTTTTTCAAAAATGTCTACCTTGGCAGTTTACTCTTATAATTTCAGCTATTTTCTTTCTTTGTGATAGCACCAGATCATTATCTCCAGTTCTAATCTGTCTCCTGACTGTTACATTCCAATAACTGCTTCACTGCATACACTTCTAGCACATCAAGGCATAGTTAACATTTGCCAAAACTGAAGAAGTCAGTTCTTTTCTCAAATTTCTTTCTCTTCCTGATTATTTTCAGCATTTCTGTTAGGGATGTCTCTATTTCTTCCAATGGCAAAAACTAGAACTTTAGTTATTTCTATTTTGTTTTACTACACATTCTTTCTCAGTACCACAATTTGAAACATTACATTTCCTTGTAACCATTTTCAAGATCCTCATTCCTCTTATAGCTATAGTTCTTTTATTTATTTTCCTTTGATTTCACAGAAACTGTTATAGTAGTATATGTGTTTAGTAGCTCTTGGCTATAAGGAACATAAACCAAATTAAGTTTTTTGAATAATCTTTTAAATTTTGAAATATAATATTAAAGTTTTTCCAAAAAGTTACAAGCACGATGCAGAGTTACTGAATACTTAATTCGTTTTCCCCTTCCTTAACTGGCACACTTGTCAAAGCTAGGAAATTGAAATTGGTAAAATACTGTTAACCAAACAGAGATTTTATTAGAATTTCAGCATTGTTCCAAAATCCCATGCATGACACCACAGTGCAGTTTGTCATCATAGGTACTTAGTCTCCTTTGAGGTGCTGGAGTTTCTTAGTTTTTTGTTATCAATCCTGATATTGAAAATTTGAAGACAATTGAAGAATTATGTCCATTTGGATTGGTTTGATGTTATCTTCATGATTAGACGGGGAGTTTGTTTTTTTTTCCTAGAAGATTCCAAGAGATAATTATTATGTAAATTATCCCTCTCGTCAAATCATATCTCAAGGCACATGTCAATTATCAATATATCAACATTACTTATTGAACATCCTGCATCACATACATAATTTAAAAATATTTAATTTCAGTCTGAGGCTTGTCTCTTCATTGTCTTAGTAGTGTATGTTGCTGAGCAGTATTAGAATTTCAATAAAAACAAATTTATTAACATTTTTTCTTTATAGATTATGCAATTTGTGTTGCCTTTCTAAAACTCACCACATAGTTCAAGATTACATGCATTTTCTCCTGTGACTATTTCTAGAAATCATATAATTTTATATTTTACATTTAGGTCTCTAATTTATTTTGAGTTAATTTTTAAAGAGGTATAAGATATGTCTCAAAGTTTATATTTCTCCTGCCAAAGTTCAATTGTTGAGAAACTTCTGTTGAAAAGACCATGCTTTCTGCATTGAATTTCTTTTGCTTTTGTTAAAAATTAGTTAACTATATTTGTGAAATGTATTTTACCATTAAAAAAATTGTTCTTTTTAAGTCTCATAACAACAGTGTAGTTTCTTTTAAGAAGCATATAAATGGGCTTTGTTTTCTTATATAGTTTGACAATTTTTGTCATTCAGTGTATTTTTAGAAGTTCATGTTTAAAGTAATCATTAAAATAATGTGCTGTAGTCTTCCGAGCTGGTTTATTTTTTACTGATACATAATATTTTACATATTTGTGGGGTACATATGATATTTTGTTGCATGCATAGAATGTAATGATCAAGTCAGTGTCACCTTGAGTATGTATCATTTCTATGTTGTAGAAACATTTCCAATTCTCCCTTCTGGTCAGTTTGTAATATAAAATCCATTGTTGCTAACTATACTCACCCTATTCTTTGAACATTAGAACTTATACTTTCTATCTAACTGCAAGTTGGCACTAACTGATCAACATCATTTAATTCCCTCCTTCTCCACTCTACACACATCCTTTCCAGCCTCTGGTATCTACCATTCTACTTTCTACTTTCATAGATCAACTTCTTTAGCCATCAAATATGAGTGAGAACATCTGAAATTTGTCATTCTGTGTCTGGTTTATTCCACTTAACATAATGACCTCCAGTTCCGTATCTGTTGCTATAATGTGATTTCATTTTTTATGGCTGAATAGCATTTCATTGTTTGTATATATACATTTTCTTTATTCACTCATTTGCTGAAAGACATTTAGGTTGATTCCATATCTATGCTATTGCAAATAGTGCTGCAATAAACATGTGAGTAAAGGTACCACTTTGATACACTAATATCTTTTCCTTTAGATAAATAACCAGAAGAGGGATTGCTTAATTATATGGTAGCTCTATTTTTAGGTTTGTGAGAAATTTTCATACTATTTTCCATAATGGCTGTACTAATTTACATTCCCACTAATAGTGTATAAGAATTCCCTTTTCAGTGAAACCTCACCAGAATCTGTTATTTTTTTATCTTCTTAATAATAGTCATTCTAACTAGAGTAAGGTAATACGTAAAGTTTTGTCTTGCATTCCTTTGATAATTAATGATGTTGAGCATTTTTTCATATGTTTATTGTTATTTATGTATTTTCTTTTGAGAAATGTCCATTCATGTCTTCTGCTTTATAATGGAAGTGTGTGTGTGTGTGTGTGTGTGTGTGTGTTTGTGTGTGTGTGTTACTGTTGAGTTGTTTGAGTTTTTTGTATATTCTGGATAATTAGCCCTTATTGGATTATTTGTAAATATTTTCTCCCATTCAACAGGTTGTTCCTTCACTCTGTTGATTCTTTCTTTTGCTATTTATGCATAAGCCTCTTAGGTTGATATAATCCCATTTGTCTGTTTTTGTTTCTGTTGTCTATGCTTTGAAATCTTAGCCTTATGCTTCTTCTAGTAGTTTTGTATTTGGGGGTTTTGCATTTAAGTTCTGAATTTATTTTCAGCTTATTTTTTATATGTCAAGAGACGGGGTTCAGTTTCACTCTTCTACATACGGTTATCCAATTTTCCCATCACCATTTATTGAAAAGGGTATCCATTTCCAAGGGATTGTTCATACTGGTTTTGCCTAAGACCAATTGGCTGTAAATATGGGGATTTCTTTTTGTATTTTCTATTCTCTTCCATTGGCCTATGCATCTGTTTTTATGTCAACACCATGCTGTGTGAGTTACTGTAGACTTGAAAAATATTTTGAAGTCAGGCAGTGTGATGCCTTCCCCCAACCTCAGGATTGCTTTGGCTACTTGAGCTCTTTTTTGGTTCCATATAAATTTCAGCATTAAAAAAAAAATTCTGTGAAAAATGACATTGATATTTTGTTAGGAATTGCAATGAATTTGTAGATGGCTTTGGGCAAAATGGTCACTTTAAAACTATGAATTCTTCCAACGCATGAGCACTGGATGTCTTCCCAATATTTTTATGTGTCCTCTTTAGTTTCTTTCATCAGTGTTTTGGATTTTTCCTTGTAGAGATCTTTCACCTTTTTGGTTACATTTATTTCTAAGTTTTCGTTGTTGCTGTTGTCATCATTGTTGTTGCTATTGTAAATCGGATTGCCTTCTTGGTTTCTTTCTCAGCTAGTTTGTTTGTAGTATATAGAAATTCTACTGATATATATATATATATATATATATATATATATATATATATATATGTATACTTTGTACCTTAGGTTCTGGGGTACATGTGTAGACCATTCAGGATTGTTGCATAGGTACATACATGGCAATGTGATTTGCTGCTTTCATCCCCCCATCATCTGTATCTAGCATTTCTTCCCATGTTATCCCTCCCCACCCTCCCCATTTCCCCCATCACCCCAGTCCCTCCCCTAGCCACCCTATCATACCCCAGTGTGCGATGCTCCCCTCCTTGTGTCCATGTGTTCTCATTGTTCAACACACACCTATAAGTGAGAACATGTGATGTTTGACTTTCTATTCTTGTGTCAGTTTACTGAGAATGATGATTTCCAGATTCATCTATGTCCCTATGCACGAAC